>NC_133618.1:381261326-381599819 GCF_048593235.1 Sminthopsis crassicaudata
GGAAGAAATAGTAAATGCATTCTTTTCAGATCACAATAAAAACTACATTCAACAAAAATCTAGGGGTAAATAGACCAAAAAATAATTGGAAACTAAATAATCTCATTTAAAGAATGATTGGGTGAAACAGCAAATCATAGACACAATTAGTAATTCTCCCCAAGAGAATGACAACAATGAGACAGCATACCAAAATTTGTGGGATACAGCCGAAGTGGTTGTAAGGGGAAATTGTATAATTTAGAGGCTTACTTGAATAAAATAGAGAAAGAGAAGATCAATGAAAAAGAACAAATTAAAAGCCTCCAGTCAAACTTGAAATTCTAAAAATAAAGGAGGTTTTAATAAAATTGAAAGTAAAGAAAAAACTATTGAATTAATAAATAAAACTAAGAGTTTGTTTTATGAAAAAAACAATAAAATAGATAAACCCTTAGGAAAGCTTGTTATGGGTCAGAATTTGAATTTGAAACAAAGGATTCTTACAAGGTACTAAGTCAGTAAAATTGATAGAAACAATAGTTATCTAATTTAGCATGGTTCAGTATGATTGATTTAATTCTACAAGGAGATATTATAAGCCAGAACTTGAAACAAGATACTAAGTGGAATTGAGGAGAAAATGCTTAAATCTAATTTAGCATTGATTTAATCCTACAACAAATAATGATTTCCTAGTAATATAATGATTGGTCTATACTCAGTGTGGGGCATAAGCAAGAAGTTCTCGGGGTCAGAAGGACAAGCACACTAGAAGCTCTCAGAGGCTGAGACAGATTCATTCCATCATCCATCTTTGTTGTGGCTGGAGGCTGAAGCACAAACCCATGGAAGTCGGGGAGATTCAGAAGCCAGGGAAGGGAGGTGGGAGCTTAAACTCTTGGGACCAAGGAGAGAGATAGACCTCTAAGAAAGTTAGCCGGGCCCCAGGAAAGGAGACAAGACTTGGAAGGAGACAATAAAGGATTTGGACCTTAATCTCTGGCTGCACTTGTGGTGATTACTGAACTGATACAAAGGCTGACTTCAGAAGACCCCCAAGAAACCTGCTCCCGGAGGACATTACAGTTTAGAGAGAATATTACAAAACCTGATTAAAAAAGGAAAAAGGAAAATCAAATTGTTAGTGTTAAAAATGAAAAGGGACGATTTGCCATTAATGAAGAGGAAATTAAAGCAATAATTAGGAGTTACTTTGCCCAGCTTATGCCAATAAATTCAATAACTTAAATGAAACACTTTGAGAAATATAGCTTGTCCAAATTAATAGAGGAAGAAGTAAATTGATTAAACAGTTCCATTTTAGAAAAAGCAATAGAACAAGCTATTAACCAACTCCCTAAGAAAAAATCCCCAAGTCCAAATGGATTTACATGTGAATTCTACCAAACATTTAAAGAACAATTAACTCCAGTGTTATATAAACTATTTGAAAAAATAGAGAATGAAGGAATCCTACCAAATTGCTTTTATGACATTGACATGGTACTGATACCTGAACCAGGAAGGTTGAAAACAGAGAAAGAAAATTATAGACCAATCTCCCTAATGAATATTGATGCAAACATCTTAAATAAAATATTAGCAAAAAGATTACAGAAAATCATCCTTAGGATAATAAACAATGACCAAGTAGGATTTATACCAGGAATGCAGAGATGGTTCAATATTAGGAAAACTATTAGCATAATTGACTATATCAATAACCAAACTAACAAAACTCATATGATCATCTCAATAGATGCAGAAAAAGCATTTGTTAAATCCAATATCCATTCCTAATAAAAACACTTGGAAGTATAGGAATAAATGGACTATTCCTTAAAATAGTCAGGAGCATCTATTTAAAACCATCAGTAAGCATTATATGTACTGGGGATGAACTGGAATCATTCTCAGTAAGATCAGGAGTGAAACAAGATTATCTACTATCACCATTACTATACAATATTGTTTTAGGATTGACATTTTTTTTTCATTAATTCCCTTGAAATTCTTGACCTTTTGTTCTTCCAAATGAACTTTGTTGTTATTTTTTCTAGATCTGTAAAATAATTTCTTGTGATTGTTATTGGTATAGCATTGAATAAGTAGATTAATTTAGGTAGTATTGTCATTTTTATTATATTTGTTCAGCCTACTCATGAGTACTTAATATTTTTCCAAGTGATTAGGTCTGATTTTATTTTTATGGAAAGTGTTTTGTAATTGTGTTCATATAGTTCCTGACTTTGTCTTGGCAGATAGACTCCTAAATATTTTATATTGTCATGAGTTATTTTAAATGGAATTTCTCTTTGTATCTCTTGCTGCTAGACTTTATTGGTAATATATAAAAATGCTATTTATGTTGATTTATTTTGTATCCTGCAACTTTGCTAAAGTTGTAAATTGCTTCTAGTAGTTTTTTAGTTGATTTCCTAGGGCTCTCTAAGTATACCATCATATAATCTGCAAAGAATGACAATTTGTTTTCCTAATTACCTATTCTAATTCCTTTAATCTCTTTTTCTTCTCTAATTGTCAAAGCTAACATTTCTTGTACAATATTGAATAGTAATGGGATAGTGGGCAACCTTATTTCACCCCTGATCTTATTGGAAATGGTTCTAGTTTGTTGCCATTACATATTATTCTGGCTAATATTATTAATAACATTGTTAACATTATTTAATATTGTAGTATCCTTTGTTAATATTCAATTTAATATTTTTGCATCAATTTCATCAGAGAAATTGGTCTATAATTTTCTTTCTCGTTTTTCATCCTACCTGGTTTAGGTATCATCACTATATCTTGTCATAAAAGGAATTTGGTAGGATTTCTTTCCCTATTTTTTCAAATAGTTTGCATAATAATGGAATTAATTGTTTTTTTTTAATTCATAGAATTTATATATGATAGAATTCATATGTAAATCCATTTGGCCCTGGAGATTTTTTTCTTAGGGAGTTGATTAATAACTTGCTCTATTTTGTTTTCCAAAATGTGACTAAAATGTGAATTTATTTTCCCTTCTGTTAATCTGGGCAATGTATATTTTTATAGGTATTGTTCCATTGAATTTAGATTATTATATTTCTTGACAAATAGTTGGGCAAAATAACTCCTAACTATTGTTCTTTGAAAAATCAGAATTGTCTAAACAGAAAAACAGACACAAATTAAGAAAATGATTTCTTAAAATTAGAATTAGAGGAGTGGAATCTAGTGTTCCATGCAACTTCATGAAGCAATAAAACAAAATCAAAACAAATAAAAAGAGAAGATATGAAATATCTCCTTGAAAACATAATTCATTTGGGTTATAGAACAAAAAAAGGTAATTTGAAAATTAGAGTAGTTAAATGTCTTGATTAAAAAAAATTAGTATAGATCTTATATTTCAAGAAATTGTAAAGGAAAATTGTCCTAATGTGTTAGATGCAAAGGATGAAATAAAAATTGAAAAAAAAAATCTATGCATTACCTTCTGAAACAGATTTCAAAATGTAAACTCCTAAGATTATCATACTTAAATTATAGAGCTGTGAGGTCAACAGAAAATATTACAAATAGTCAGAAGGAAACAATTCAAGCATCATAAAGCCAAAGTCAGATGACTCAAGATTTAACATCTTCTCCTTAAAGAAGCAGAAGGCTTAGAAAAAAGAGGCAAAAAAGCTAAGATTTATAATCAAGAATGAACTATCTAGGAAAACTGAGTGTAATTTTTCAGGGAGAAAAAGAGAGAAATATTTAATGAAACGGGATTTTCAAGCATTCCTAATGAAAAGATCAGAGTTGAACAGAAAATCTGACTTTCAAATACAAAATCAAAAGAAATATAAAAAGGTAGACATGAAAGAGTATTTGGAAGAGATTCGATGGAATTAAACTGTTTACATTCCTGTATAGGAAGATTATATGTATATCTTTTAAATATTTTATCATTAGGGCAATTAGAAAGCAGCTACATAAAATGTTTAACATGATTGAGCATGATGTTAGATGTTTAATTGATATGTAGTTTGCTTTCTCGGTGAGGAGAATAAGTATGGAAGGAAGGAAGAGAATTTAAAAACAAACTAAACAAATAAATAAATGATGAATTAGAAAAAAAGTCACAAAAACTAAAGTGAATATATTAAAACTCTCTAAAATGAAAGGGAGTGGGAGACAGATTAAGAAAACTCAATGATGTGCTTTTAACAAGAAAGCACATATAAAAACAATGCCACATAAAAAATAAAAATGAGACACTGGAATACAATTTGTTAAGTCTTAGACAATTCCAAGCAAGCAGAAATTAAAATCATGTTATCAGATATAGAAGAAGCAAAATTTGACATGTCAAAAGAAATAAACAAACAGAGTATTTTATACATAAGACAATGTGGAATAAAGGAATATTATTAATAGATGTGTATATACTAAGTAGCCCAGTATATAAATTCATAAAAAGAAATCCAATTGCAGAGGAGAAATGCAACAACAACAACAAAAAAAGACATAGTAATAGAATAACCATAGAAAACTTTGATATTTTTCTCTCAGTTCAGGATAAAATCTTAAAGTAACAGAAAAGTAAAGGGGGGAAAATGAGCATATTATTAGAAAATTTATATCTGAAAAAATTGTTATCTTGGGAACCTTGAAAAATATTGATATTTCTTTGCAAAGGAAGTTTTATAACAAATGTTGGGATACAGAAATTTTAAATTATATTAAAAGAGAGAAATATTAAACATTATCTTTTATTTTATAAAATTCAATAGAAATTATTATCATTTCATGGGAAACAAGCAAAAGATAGAGGCCAATATGGAGACTAATAATATGCTAAATAGTGAATAGATCAAAGAATAAATCTTGCAAAAATTAATAAATGATTTTAAAAGAATGATAATTAGCAATATAAAAATGTAAATATATCAATAAAATATAAAATGCAATGACAGAATAATTAAATTAAGCTTATAATAGCAAATTTTAAAGTAAAAAAGCAAATCCAATTAGTTAATGCAAAATAAATATAAGCATATTAAACATTAGATAACTGGATAAAATAAAATACAAAATTTTATAAAAACAAGTAAAACTTAGCTTTTTGATATATCTAATAAGGTTGAGAAATGTTTAACTAATCTGAGCAAAAGAAAGGAAGCTAAAATTGTAAAAATTTTAAAAATACATAATTTTACAAAGAACAGAATATAAGAAGAATTACCACAATCCATAATATTCCAGCCAAACTAATAATTTATTTTAAATACATTTAATAGATACTTTTTGGTTTTACAGCACAATCATTTTTCACCTTTCTACTGCTTTTTGCATTCTCTTTGTTTCATAGAAGGATTATTAAGCAAAAGGATACATGATATATCTGAAATTAATCAATCAACAAGTATTTATTAGGTGCTTACTACACAACAATTATATAGAAAAGACAGAGCAAGAGGGAGAGCCAGAGATAGAGAAACACAGACATCGAGAGAGACAGACAGAGAGATACACAGAGAAAGTCAGAGACAAAAAGAGATTTTCATTAAGTACTCTATGGTAGGCCTTGTGCTGAGTGCTAGGGATATAAAAACAAGAAAGTCTCTTCTTTAAGAAGCTTATAGAGAGGGGCAGCTAGGTGGCACAGTGGATAGAGCACCAGCCCTGAATTCAGGAGGATCAGAGTTCAAATTTGGTCTCAGACACTTAACACTTCCTAGCTGTGTGACCCTGGGCAAGTCACTTAACCTCCGCCTCAGGGAGGAAAAAAAAAAAAAAAAAGCTTATGGAGAAAGCTAATATATAAAAGGGGTGTTGAGAATGGGAAGCAAGGTATACTAGAATGAGAGGAAAAGCAATGTGTGAAGGTCAAGTAGACTGAGTACACTTGAAGGTCAAGGGTACTGAGAGGGAAATGTTATATTTCTTTTATCTGGTAGAATTATTATAATTATAAATATCTAATAGCTTGATTAAATTTCTTCTTAATTGAATTGGTCATTGAATAGTAACTTTTGTTCCATTCCTTCATGTTTATTCTTTGTGTTTATTTAAAATACATCCAGCACTATACTTAGCATATGCTTGGCAATAAAAGATGAAAACAGTCCCCATTCCTCAAAGAGTTCATATTCTAATGAGGAAGACAACAATAAGAGGTAGGTACAAATAAGATATATAAAGAGAATGGATAGAAGATTATCTGAAAGGGGAAGACATTAACAGTTGAGAGAATTGGGAAAATCTTCCTGCAAAGTTTGAATTTGAGTTGAGATTGAAAGAAAGCCAAATTGACTTGAGTGAACTCTGTATGACCTGAATGAACTCTGTAAAATTATGAAAAAATCACAAAAACCATGTCCCCTTCGATCTGCAAAAAACCCAGACTCCAAATGCTTTTTCACATCTTTTCAGAATGAGATAAGGAAAACCTTTCAAGGGCAAATCAGACTTCTATTGATCTTTTAGGAAATCATATCCTCAGGAAAAATTTCATATTCCATTGAGAAATCTTGGATTTACCCATAAAATAGGTCTTTTGCTGACCTTTTCTTTGCATATTTCTCCATTGAGAAATAGGCCCTGCTAAGAAAATGCCTCTTGGTGAATAATAATAAAACCCTCCTACTTTTGTCACAGACTTTGAGTTTAGCAAATTCTTTAGCTTCTGGACCTGTGTCTCTGAGCAGAAGAAATCACAATCAGTCACACACCTCATCAAGAGTACCTCCAGCAGAAGGATCAATACCTTTGAAAAGTCCATAGCTAGAATTATTCTCACCCATGAAGTATCACACTTTCTGAAGCTGCCTTTCCTCAAGTGACTATTGCTACTTGTTAATATCTCATTTTCTAATGATTCAGTCTCTAATTTCAGCAGATATACTGCTCCTGGTCCAAACTTCTCTATTAAATAGTCAATAGAGCTGGTTGGGCATTATGTAGAGGTTTTTTGTTTTTGTTTTTGTTTTTGTTTTTTTCAAGAGCTTTTTCCTCTGAAGTGTTGGCTGCAACCCTCTAAACCAGAACTCTTTCACCATTAAACTGATTTGCCAAATGATTTAATAATTATTAGATTAACTGATATTTATATAGATATATCAATAAGTATATCTAATTCCTTCAGCAAGATATAAACTCTGCCCATGTGACATTATCCAATGGTTAAAACGTGATATTCTCAAAATTATTAACAATTTATTCACATGTAATATAAATACTCTTTTGATTAATTGATACAACAAAGATATCAGAGCATTCCATTATTATATCACTTAAGGTAGAGGTAGAATCTTTGTACTTCTCAGGATCCTGTTTGTTTTTTCTTAGTTTTCAGTGAATAGTTTATTATATTCATATACAGCCATTTGTTTAACTACTCCCCAGTGGGTATATACCTACTTTATTTCACTTCTTTCCCACTTTAAGAAGTGCTGCTTTGCCAACATAGTTGATTAAAAAGAAAAGAAAGCACAATCAAGTTTTCAAAATAAGAAATAAAAATATGAAAATAATGAGATTTATTATTGGCATTGGGAAGTCAGCCTTTGCTATGCATGAACAGAAAGGTTGACTTCCTTAGCAGCAAGGTCCCAACAGAGAGTAAAGTAGTAGAAGAGTCCTGGCAGAGAAGTAAATTCTCATTAGGGAAATAGGTAAGGATAAAGAAATGGTAGCATTGGCAGAGGATATTATTCCAGCGGACAGAGGTTTCCATAGCATAGCATGACATGGCATGGAATGTTAGGACTTCAGCAAAGAAATGAGTTTGAAATTGCCATTTTTACAAGGAAGTCTTTGGCTACAAACCCTGCTCCCTCTCCCCATGAGGCTGGTGGGTGGAGTTGGAATTGAATAGAAATCTTCAGTTGAATAGGGTATTTTTATAATTCAATAGAATTGGTAGCTCCAGCTCAGAACTCAACTAGCCCCACCCAGACAACAGAATGAAGCTGCTTGTCCTAAGGTAGGGTCCCCACAGCAGCAGGATTCAAGGAGAATTTGTCCTTCAAGGAGTTTTAGAGTTTCAGGTCCCTTCAAAATCATAAAAGAAAATAAATAAAAAATTTATCAGAACCTACTACACTTATATGCTAGCACAACTACTACTTAATTAGAAATAAAGGATTAGCCCCAGAAAAAAAAATAATTAAAGCAACAAAACACTAAAAAGAGATGCTTGATAAACAATTAAAAAGAAAAAAAAAAAAAAAGGAAATTAAACAAGCTATAAAGGAACTACCAAAGTGGAAAAGGAGGGAAATACTGGTCCAAATGAATTTGCAGAAGTATTCTATCAAACTTTTAAAGAGGAACAGATAACAACATTGCCACAAATTTCTTTTTGAGAAATAAAAAGCTATAGCTTCTTTTTTTATAGCTTTTTATTTATAAGATATATGCACAGGTAATTTTTCATCATTGATAATTGCAAAACCTTTTGTTCCAGTTTTTCCCCTCCTTTGCCCCACCTTCTCCCCCAGATGGCAAATAGACCAATACATGTTAAATATGTTAAAGTACATGTTAAATACAATTTATGCATACATATCCATACAGTTGTTTTGCTGCACAAGAAGAATTGGACTTTGAAATAATGTGCAATTAACCTGTGAAGGAAATCAAAAATGCAAGTGGACAAAATCAAAGGGATTAGAAATGTTATGTAGTAGTTCACACTTAATTCCCAAAGTTCTTTCACTGGGTGTAGGTAGTTCTATTCATTATTGAATAAATGGAACTGGTTTGATTCATCTCATTATTGAAGAGAGCTACATCCATCAGAATTGATCATCATATACTATTGTTGTTGAAGCATGTAAAGATCTCTTGGTCCTGCTCATTTCACTCAGCATCAGTTCATCTAAGTTTCTCCAGGCCTTTCTGAAATTGTCCTGCTGGTCATTTCTTACAGAATAATAATATTCCATAACATTCATATACCAGTTTATTTAGCCATTCTCCAATTGATAGGCATCCACTCAGTTTCCAATTTCTCACTACTACAAAGAGGGCTGCCACAAACATTTTGGCACATACAGTTTCCTTTCCCTTCTTTAATATCTCTTTGAGATATAAGCCCAGTAGCAACACTGCAGGGTCAAAGGGCATGCACTGCTTCATAACTTTTTGAGCATAGTTCCAAATTGCACTCCAGAATGGCTGGATGTTTTCACAATTCCACCAACAATGTATCAGTGTCCCAGTTTTCCCACATCCCCTCCAATATTCTGCATTATCTTTCCCTGTCATTCTAGCCAATCTAATAGGTGTGTAGCAGTATCTCAGAGTTGTCTTAATTTGCATTTCTCTGAATAATAATGACTTGGAGCATCTTTTCATATGGCTAGATATAGTTCCAATTTCTTTATCGGAGAATTGCCTATTTATATCTTTTGACCATTTATCAATTGGAGAATGGCTTGATTTCTTCTAAGTTAGAGTCAATTCTCTATTTATTTTGGAAATGAGGCCTTTATCAGAACCTTTGACTATAAAAATGTTTTTCCAGTTTATTGTTTCCCTTTTAATCTTGTTTGCATTAGTTTTATTTGTACAAAAGCTTTTCAATTTGATATAATCAAAATTTTCTATTTTGTGATCAATAATGATCTAATAGTTCTTCTTTAGTCACAAATTCCTTCCTATTCCAAAGATCTGAGAGGTAAATTATCCTATGTTCTTCTAATTTATTTGTATTCTCATTCTTTATACCTAGATCATGAACCCATTTTGACCTGATCTTGGTGTATGGTGTTAGGTAGGGGTCAATGGCTAGTTTCTGCCCTACTAATTTCCAGTTTTCCCAGCAGTTTTTGTCAAACAGTGAATTCTTATCCCAAAAGCTGGGGACTTTGGGTTTGTCAAACACTAAATTATTAAAGTTATTAACTATTTTGTCCTTTGAACCTAACCTGTTCCACTGATCAACCAGTCTATTTCTTAGCCAATACCAAATGGTTTTGGTAATCACTGCTTTATAATATAGTTTTAGATTTGGTACAGGTAGTCCACCTTCATTTGAGTTGTTTTTTTTTTTTTTTTGTTTTGTTTTTTCATTAGTTCCCTTGAAAACCTTGACCTTTTGTTCTCTCAGATGAATTTTGTTTTTGTTGTTGTTGTTGTTTTTTTCCCTAGGTAATTAAAATAGTTTTTTTTTGGGGGGGGTTGGTAGAGCAATAAATAAATAGATTAGTTTAGGTAGTAGTATTGTCATCTTTAGTATATTTGCTCAACCTTTCCAAGAGCACTTAATATTTTTCCAATTGGTTAGATTTTATTTTATTTTATTTGAAAGTGTTTTGTAGTTTTGCTCATATAGTTTTTGACTTTTCCTTGGCAGATAGATTCCCAAATATTTTATACTACTGGCAGTTACTTTACATAGATGTTCTCTTTGTAACTCTAACTGTTGGATTTTGTTAGTGAGGCATAAGAATGCTGATGATATATATGGATTTATTTTGTATCCTGCAACTTTGCTAAAGGTATGGATTATTTCTAATAGCTTTTTAGTAGAATCTCTGTGATTCTCTAAATATACTATCATATCAGCAAAGGGTAATAATTTTGTTTCCTCCTCTTTTTATGTTTTATTGCTGAAGCTAGCATTTCTAATATAATATTGAATAATAAAGGTGATAGTGAGCAGCCTTGTTTCATTCCTGATCTTATTGGGAATGGTTCTAGTTTATCCCCATTACATATGATGCTTACTGATGGTTTTAAATAGATGCTCCTGACTATTTTAAGGAATAGTCCATTTATTCCTATACTCCCAAGTGTTTTTATTAGGAATGGATATTGGATTTAACAAATGATTTTTCTGCATCTATTCAGATTATCATATGATTTTGTTAATTTGGTTATTGATATGCCAATTATGCTTATAGTTTTCCTAATAATGAACCAGCCCTGCATTGCTCGTATAAATCCTACTTGGTTATGATGTATTATCTTAGGGATGATTTTTTGTGATCTTTTTGCTAACATATTATGTAAGATTTTAGCATCAATATTCATTAGGGAGATTGGTCTATAATTTTCTTTCTCTGTTTTCAACCTACCTGGTTTAGGTATCAGTACCATGTCTGTCATAAAAGAAATCTGGTAGGAGTCCTTCATTCCCTATTTTTTCAAATAGTTTATGTAATGTTGGATTTAATTGTTCTTTAAATGTTTGGTAGAATTCACATGTAAATCCATCTGATCCTGCGGATTTTTTCTTAGGAAATTGATTATCAGCTTGTTCTATTTCTTTTTTTCTAAAATGGGACTATTTAAACAATTTACTTCCTCCTCTGTTAATCTGGGAAGCCTATTATTTTTGAAGGTAGTAATCCCTTTCACTTAGGTTATCAAATTTATTGGCATAAAGTTGAGCAAAGTAACTCCTGATTATTGCTTTAATTTCCTCTTCATTGGTGGGATGTTATCCCTTTTCATTTTTAAGAGTAACAATTTGATTTTCCTCTTTCCTTTTTCTAATCAGATTTACCAAAGGTTTATCTATTTTATTGTTTTTTTTTTTCATAAAACCAACTCTTAGTTTTATTTAATAATTCAATAGTTTTTTTTTTAACTTTCAATTTTATCAATATCTCCTTTAAATTTTAGAATTTCAAGTTACTATTTCATTGGTTTTTTTTTAAATTTGGTCTTTTTTTAGCTTTTTAAGTTGCAAGCCTAATCCATTGATTTTTTCTTTCTCTATTTTATTCAAGTAAGCCTCTAAAGATATAAAATTTCTCCTTATAACCACTTTGGTTGCATCCCACAAATTTTGGTATGCTGTCTCATTGTTATCATTCTCTTGGGGGGAATTACTAATTGTGTCTATGATTTGCTGTTTCATCCAGTCATTCTTTAAATGAGATTATTTAGTTTCCAATTACTTTTTGGTCTATTAACCCCTAGATTTTTGTTGAATATAGTTTTTATTTCATTGTGATCTGAAAAGAATGCATTTACTATTCTGCCTTTCTGCATTTAATTTTGAGATCTTTATGTCCTAATATATGGTCAATTTTTGTATAGGTTCCATGAACTGCCGAGAATAAAGTATATTCCTTTCTATCTCCATTCAGTTTTCTACAAAAATCTATCATACCTAACTTTTCTAATATTCTATTTACCTCCTTAACTTCTTTCTTATTTGTTTTGTGGTTTGATTTATCTAATTCTGAGAGTGCAAGGTTGAGATCTCCCACTATTATAGTTTTGCTATCTATTTCTTCTTGCAACGCTCTTAATTTCTCCTTTAGGAAGTTAGTGCATACATGGTGCATACATGTTTAGTACTGATATTCCTTTATTGTCTATGCTACACTTTAGCAAGGTATAATTTCCTTCCTTATCTCTTTTAATTAGATCAGTTTTTGCTTGATCTGAGATAAGGATGGCTACTCATGCTTTTTTTAACTTCATCTGAAGCATAATAGATTCTGTTCCAGTCTTTTACCTTTACTCTGTATGTATCACCATGCTTCAAATGTGTTTTCTGTAAACAACATGTTATAGGATTCAGGCTTTTAATCCAGCCTGCTATCTGCCTCCACTTTATGGGGGAGTTTACCTCATTCACATTTATAGTGAAAATTACTAATTTTCTATTTCTTGCCATCTTGTTAACTCCAGCTTATGCTTTTCTCATTTCATTCCCCTTTACCTCCCTCCCTAGTATTAAACTTGTGAGCACCACTTGCCTCACCCAGCCCTCCCTCTTTATGATCCCTCTTCCACCTTAGAGTCCCTCCCCTTTTCTTACCCCTTTTCCTCACAATTTCTGTATTCCCTTCTATTTAACTTACTCCTTCCCTTTTCACTTTTCCCCTCCCTATTTTCAATGAGGTGGGAGAAGTTTCTCTGTAAATCAAATTTGTTTAATTTTTTTTCTTTAAGCCAATTCTGATGAGAGTAAGATATACACTATGTTTATATCCCTCCCTTATTTCCTTCACATATAATAGGTTTCCTTTGCCTTTTCCTGAGATACCTCCATATTTCCCTTTTTCTGGTACAATTTCCTTTCCACCTCCAGCTTCTTTTTTATATTATAATAGTAAAACCAAATTATACATGTAATCCTTATGTATACTCATAAAAGAAATATAGTCCCAATATTACTTTTTGCCTTTTTATGTTTCTCTTGAGTCCTATATTTGAGATCAAAATGTTTCCTTTTCAGGAAGTCCAATAATTCTCAGATTAGCTCTCCTAGATCTATTTTCCAGGTCTGTTGTTATCCTAAGTAGGTATTTTACATTTTTTCCATTGTTTCATTTTTTTGGTTTTACTTGACTGATTCTTGGTGTCTCCTTGAGTCATTCATTTCCATTCAATTCTGATTTTAATGAATTATTTTCTTCATTTACATTTTTTATTTCTTTTTGTAATTGTCCAATTGAATTTTTGAGTTGTTTTGTTCTATAGGATTTTTTTTTCCATTTCACCAGTTTTATTTTTTAGAGAGCTATTTTCTTTTTCCAATTCACTAATTCTGTTTTCCTTGGAATTTACCTTTTCCAATTCACGAATTCTCTTTTTCAGGGAATTGATTTCTTTATCCACTCTGTCTTTTAATGGGATGACTTATCCAGACTTTCTTGCCAAGCTTCCCTTTCCTTTCCCCATTTTTCTTCTAGCTCTCTTGTAAGAGCCTTTTTAATTACTTCTATGACAGTCTTATGTGGTGGGGACCAGATTATATCCTCCTTTGGGGTTTCATCTAGAGACAATATGTTTTTAGTCTCCTCAAGGTTTGAAGTCAGCTCTCTATCAGTATAGAAGCTATCTATAATTAGAGCCTGCTTTAACTTTTTACTCATTTTGACAAAAACAAAACAAAGAAAACAAACAAACAAACCAAAAAACAAACTTCTCTATGCTTTTTCAGCAGTATGGTATTACCAAGCTTCCTCTACAGACAACAGAAAGTAGCAGTGAAGCAGCAGTAGAACAGCAATGGCTGCACTGTATCTGCACAGTGGTTTCTCTCTGAGAGTGTGCTGAGTCAATCCAGATGTTGGGTGAGTATGGCCAGATCCCATGACACTTTAGTATTTTGGAATTATAGTTTTTACCCCCTGTGTTTATAGCTTCTCTTCTGATCTACTGGCTTTGCTTGGGAGAGCAAAGTAGTTCACACTATGGTAAAGTTCTAACTGCAAATTTTCTGCTGGTTGAGACCATACCCTGCCCCCTTCCGGTCTGCTCAGCATGAGCTGCCTTCCATTCTCTCACTGTCAACTTGTCTGATGCTGTTCCTGGTCTAATCGTCCACACCTACCAGCAAAAACAGATCTTTTCTGGCAAATTTTGAGGATATCTTCTATTGGTAATGTGTTGTACTCCCAATATTTGTGGGTTTTTTTAGTCAAGCACTAATTACAAGGCCTTTCATAAAAGAAGTCATCTGAGAGCAAGGAAAATCTTAGATAGATGCATGTGTCCTCTCTGCCATCTTGGCTCCATCCCCTCTGAAGAAGTTGGGGTTTTTTTTGTTTGTTTTTTTTAAATCATTGATTACCTCCCCTCAGTAAATCTAAGACATCTAGACATCTAAGGCTTAGAAGGTGACTTTCAACCCTATACATATTCACCTCAAGAATGATATTTGGTCACATAGTCATGAATGGAAATACAAAGTGGAAAACAGTTGGGTTTCAGCTACATACTAACTGGCCCAAATACATGTTCCATGATGGAACAACTGCAAATTGAGGAGTTTCTAGTCATGAATAGAAGATAGCAATGAAAAGAAATTAAGAAAAAGTAAAATTAGAGCAAGATAACCAAAAGTTGAACCTACTTACCCATATGAACACAAAGGATATAGATATGGAAATAATGTGGTACAGCTTCTAGGGAAGATGTAGCAATAACCATAAAGTCTTCTAGCCTTGGGAGTGATGTGGTTGGAAATGATGCATTTATTCCTGTAATTTATCCTGTCACAGTTTACTCTATATGACCAGGTGCTATGACTACAAATATTGCTGGCTATCAGATAACAGCCTGTTGGTCAGTGATAAAGTTTCTAAGACCAATAAGCAACAAAAATGAAGTGCTTAAAGTTGCCATAGGTGCAGAAAAAAATTGGGTGTCCACTTGATCTAGTAACATGTCAGACCTAAAAACACACCTCTGAAGGTTCCCCTCCCTGCCTGCTCTGCATAGAAAATTGTGGATATTGCACCTAAGTACAAAGTTAGAACCAGACCACTCCTCAACTCCTCCTCTAAGCCATAAAATCAACATATCAGTGACATGAACTACCTGGTTTCTCTTTTTCTTATAAATTTATCTTCTTGCCCTTGGTTTCTTGCTAACTTCTTTCAGAATTTAGCCTGCTTGAAATGGCATTGCCATTATAATAAACTTTGTCCATTGAGTTGGAGATAATTCAAACCTGCAAATTCTTTTGACACACCTCACAATACCAGTTTGAAACTCTAACCTTTTGGGGGACCCTTAAGCCCCAACAGAACTCTAAGGAAGGCCAAGTTTCTTGACTCTTATTCCAGATAGCTTTATTGCACTGGGCTGAGGTTGCAAAGGCTAGTATCTAGTCCTATAAGGCCTTGAACATAGTAGGAATTCAATAAATCTTATTAATTTTTAATTTAAATAAAGTCATATTTTTGCCATGGTCATAATTTTGGTTGACATTCCATTTATCCTACATTTGTAGGATTAAGTAAGTTTTTCCTAGCTTACAGAATGATGGTTTTCTTATCTTTACACATTATTTGGATAGTCCTTATTATAATAAGAATTCTGTATGAAAGAATGGATCGAAGGGGCCCTATCATATAGAAGTTACAACACATTAACAGATAAGCAGAAATGGATGGATATGACAGATAGATAGATAGATAGATAGATAGATAGATAGATAGATAGATATTCAAATATAGAAATGCTACTGAGAGAACAAGTCATCTATTATAGAAGTTGCTGCTACTCCTTGACTCATACCCAGCCATGCAGTCCTGGACCAAGTTCATTAATGGGAGTACCTTCCTTTGGCTCATTGCAACCCTAACCTATTATCTTGAGTATAATGTTAATTATAGTAAAAGTTATATCTCATATCCAAGGATCTATAAAAGGAAAAGAAAAAGAGGTACAACAGGAATCATTTATATGGCTAGTAGTTCCCTCCTCCACTCTAAAAAACAAAATGCTAAGCAGAAGAGAATCACACAATGGGTTAATAGGATGATTTAAAGAGGATTAACAGAGAGCTTAGGGTATCTTAATTTATAAGTAGTTTCAATGATCTGGTAGACCTCAAACATAAAGTAATTTTACAATATTGAGAAGTAGTAATTTCATATTTTCTTTGGTACTGGGCACTGTCTAGTTATACTCAGTACCTGTCTGTTTATGAAATGGTCATGCAGAGTCAGCCTACCCACAATCACCATGTTTTTATTTTGGTTACTGGTTTGTTGTTGTTATTGGGGTTTTGTTGTTGTTGTTGTTGTTGTTGTTTGTTTGTTTTTTGATGCAGATGCTTCCCTAGATATCAACCATGCAACCTCCAGTAACACTACAGCTGACAGGCACTCACAGGCCTCAAAGGACCTTTTCATGTTTTTCAGAACATATAGACTTGCCACCTGAAAAAAACTATCTCAGGATTGCTATTCAATCACTTACTTGGGAAAAGAAACAAAAAGGAAAAAGCCCAAAAGAGGCTCAGGCTTCTCTAGTAAGAACATTGTCTCATACCTAAATGGAGCTGGATAGAGGAATGGAGCTAACTACCCCTCTCCCATCCTGTTTTCTGGAGGCAGTTCAAAATCCTACTCCTCATTTAGAATTAAAAGGAATAGAGAAAGACTGAGGAGCATGTCTTTTCTTTTGTATGTTCATTGAATAATCCTCAGAAGACAATAGGGAAATTTTCATTATCTTATATCACAAACCCTAAGCCATTATTAACTCTTGTGGCTCAATAATCAATTAGGAAACAAAGCATCATCTCCCAGGCTAAACCTCATAGTGATAATTTCTAGTTGCAGAAAGCAAGCCCTCCACAAGTTTCTATATGGTAGGCTAGAACAAGGAATGGAATCAAGGCATGCTTCTTAGGATAAGGGGATATTTTAACATATTTTAAAATATCTTTTGTGTTTACATCATTTTCATTTACAAATGCATCCTTCTCCTCCTTCCCCTACACAGAAGGCTTTTGCTTGTGTAATAATAACTCGGATTGAAGGTATTTGGCCTTCTCTTTATCCCTTTCACTGTTTTGCTTTTGTTATACTTTTGCTCCCACCCTGAGGGAGTAGGATTCCTTGAAAATAGAGTGGAAAAAAGATTTATCTTAATATCAGTTTTTAAAGCTTATTAAACAGTAATGAAATAAAGGGGTGCAAGTGTGTGTGAGACACAAATATACACACTAAAAAAATTAAGATTTGGGACAATCATACACAGTTCATAGGAGGGGGGATAGAACAGGAGTGAGGGAACTTGATCATTATCATTCTCAACAAACAGATAACTACAATGTCTCCAAGTTAGCCCCAGGTGGCTTGAACATGGTTTAGCCCTTGCTTATGACAGCAACAGAAGCAGTAATTGTAGCAGCTGGTTCCCAGAAGCTCTGTCTGGCTTTCTTGTTCTTTAAGCTATGTAGTTAAAGCAGTAGGAACTAAAAATTCTGGGAGGGAGAGAGAAGGACCCTCGGCAGCTTCCCAAGTTTCCATCATTGCTTCAGTGGAAATCGCATTCCCTTAAGGTGACCACACACTCACCACTCACTCTGATCCAATAGCCTTTACCTCCCTCTGATTTTATCCCACTGGGTGAGAGAACTTTTGTTCTTCTATTGTGCCTTAGGGAGAGAAGGGACTGAGCCAGTGAGTTCATTTCCAAATAAAGTTGTAATAAAAAGAAAAGGAGAGGGAAATGTTTTAGTCAGATCAACTGACATTAAAATTAACAACTACCTTGTCTGAGAACATATACAGTATTTCAAACTCATAGACCTCACTTCTTCAAAGGAGAGAGGAAAGCAGGTAATTTTAAGAAGTTATTGAGAAATTTGGATTCATGAATTGAATCACATTCTTTAAAAGTTTAGGGGAAAGCCATTTATAAGAATAAGACCTTAAATACTGGAAAAGAGTCTTCTGTTTCTTGTTAAATATTTAATTCGTTAAAAAATTACTTAACATATTTGCCAATGCCCATTAAAGATCCAATATTCGTAGAACAGAGAGGAAAAAATACTGGTCTAAATTAAAGTCTTGCCCCCCTGTGCAGCTTATTTAAGTGCAATAGGAAGGAAAGGTGGTCCATATCTAAATATGCAAAAGGATGTATAATTTAACTGTGTTGTCACCCACCACATAAAAAGGGTGCTTTTAAGGGGAAAAAAAAGAAACGAAAAAAAAAGAAATTGAGAATAAGAAAAAAAGTTTCTGACTTTCGTTAACCTTCTCTTATAGTTCAGGTTATTTCTTTAATGCATTTATCTGCTTTAAAATTGTCTCCTTAGCCTCTCAAGGGAAACCAATATAATACACCATCACATTTCTCACAGGAGAAAAAAGAACACTTACTCTTAATAGGTGGCAATTTTGCCAGATGTTATTGACATAGTAAGTGCGAAATTTCAGTGATACTAAATGCAAAGTGCAGCAGATTAGAGAACAATGGAACAAAGTGCAAAATGAAGTTTCAAAAGCAGCAGTGTCAAAGTCAGAGAAGGTGTGAAAAAATTACATTTTAACAACACTATTAAGAACAAGTTTACTAATTACTGTATCTGGCACAAATTTCAAAGTAAATTCCAAAGACTCCAGGAAAGTTTTAAAAGTGTTATTTTTCTTTGTCATCAGCATTTCTTTGTTTCCCATTATGCACTGAGGCAGAGACAAGCCCATAGAAAGGACTAACTAGATCAAGCCTCCAGTTCTCATGTGCTGCTTAACCATTACCTAAAGTGCCATTTCTGCTATTCTATCCCTCTTGATAGAAGAAACAATGTGTTGTAGCTTATTTAAATTATGATCCAAAGATGCTATTCATTGATAATCAACAATTCATCTGTTCTCTCTAGACCTCAGTTTTCTCCATTGAAAGATGAAACAGTTGGAGTATATGACCTATCTAATGGCCCTTTCCAGTTCTGATGTCCCATGTCCTCGGTCACATTTTAAAAACTCAATTACTGAGAAAAATTTGTTTTGTTAAAATTACCTCAAAATCATTTTCAGCCTGTGTGTATGTAAAACATAGTGATTACGATAGGATTAGTTAATAGAATACAAAAATGAAAAGTAACAATAGAATATAACAATGCAATATGACAGTAACATGACAAAATACAACAGTATATAATATAATACAACTTGTAACATGATATATAATATAATATATTATTATAATATGTATAATATATTGTATATAATATTATATATACATAATATATAATATAAATTGTTACTAGTAAAAGTTGGTTGATTGATTGAATGATACAGTATGTTCACAAATAGGGAAATATAAAATATATACAAAACAATGCAAATCAGCAACTATAAACCTCTGTCCAGGCTGAGTAAAGGAGAAGATCAATGGGGCAACCTCCACTAACAAATGAGAAGACACACTCTGAGAAATCATCAGATTCCTGGAAAAAGCAGGCAAAACTACCCCCTGCAAACACAAGGGGCCCCTATGCTCAAAGCCAAGCCTCAGAGCTGCACAGAAAGCTTGGGAAAACGTCCTCTTTACCACAAGAGCAGCACTCAACCACAAAAGGAAAAAATAAAAGAAAAGGAAGGAAAATGAGCAAGGAACAGAAAAGAATATTGATCATAAAATGATACTGTGGCAATAGGGCAGACCAAAAACACCAACTCAGATGAAGACAAAATATCCACAGAGGAAATCTCAAAGAGTGGTATGAATTGGTCTCAGACCCAAAGAGGGTTCTTGGAAGTATTCTTAAAAGACTCTAAACGGCAAATAAGAGAGGTAGGAAAAAATGAGAAAATAAATGAAAGGTATGCAAGAGAAAGTCAAAAGCTTGGAACAGGAATGAGGAAAAAATGATTGAAGAAAACAATTCCATAAGAAATACAATTGGCCAAATGGAAAAAAAAAAATAGCTCACTGAATAAAACAGCACCTTCAAAAGTAGAGTTAACCAAATGGAAAAAGAGATACAAAAGCTAACTAAGAAAATCACATATTCAAAACTAGAACAGGCAAATGGAAACTAATGACTCTACAATAAGCAAGAATCAGTCAAACTAAATAGTATGAAAGAAAATGTGAAATACCTAATTGGAAAAACAGCCAACCTGGAAAATATATCCAGAAGAGACAATTTAAAAATTATTGACTTACATGAAGGCCATAACCATAAAAAAGAGTCTGGATAGCATTCTACAAGAGATTGATAAGGAAAAAAATGCCCACATAGTCTAGAAACAAAGGGGGAAATACTCATAGAAAGAATTCATCCATCACCTTTGGAAAGAGGTCCTATAAGGAAAATCCCAAGGAACATTGTAGTGAAACTCAATAACTACAATCTCAAGGAAAAAATACTGCAAGCTTCCAGAAAAAATAAAAAAAAATGAAATATCAAGGAGCAACAGTAAGGATCCCCCAGGATCTGGCAGCTTCCAATATAAAGAATTAGAGAATCTAGAATATAATAATATCATATTTCAGCAGACAAAGTGCCTGGACTTTCAACCAAGAATTAACTATCCAGCAAAATTCAGCAACATCTTTCAGAGGAGACAATGCATTTTCAATAAAGTAAGAGGCTTTCAAACATTTCTATTAAAAAAACAGAACTAAACAGAAAATTTGATCTACAAATACAGGACTCAAGAGAGGTATAGAAAAATAAACAGAAGGAAAATACCTGTCACTTAAAGGTTACACACTTTACCTCCCTAGGTGGGAAAGTCATAAGTGTAATACTTGAGAACCACATCTGTCATTGAGGCAAACAGAGGGGGGACATCACATGGACTGAGGATGTGGTTGTGAATGTATCCTGATGTGATGACATCAAAGAAAAAAACATTCAGAGGTAGAAAAAGGTCTGCATTGGAAGAAGAGGAAAGGAGAGAGATAAAGAGACAAATTAGGTCAAATGAAGAAGCACAAAAGACCTGCTACAAAGGGGGAAAAGAAGAGAGAGAGAGAGATAAGAAATGTCTGAAGCTTGATTTCATCAGTTTTGGCTTTAAGGGGGTATAACTTAATCATTCAATGAGGAAAAGAAATTTATCTAATCTTATAAAGAAGTAGGGGTATAAAAAGGAAAGAAAAGAGTGGGGCAGGATAGAAGGGAGAGCAGAAACAAGAAAAAAATAAGATAAGGGGGAAAGAGGTGATAAATGATAAGGTAATGGTTGAGTGGGTTAAAAAACATTACTAACAGAAGTGGGAGGGATGATAAGAGATAAGGTGGGGTGGGTAATATAAATACTTCTAAGAAAAAGGTGGAAAGAGAAAACAAAAGTATATACAGGAAAGAAAATAGGATGGAGGGAAATACAGAGCTGGTAATCATAACTGTGCATGTGAATGGCATGAACTCTCCCATAAAATGAAAGTGAATAGAGTGGATTAAAAAAAAAAAAAAAACAGAATCCTACAATATGTTGTTTACAAGAAACATATTTGACAAAGAGGAAATACATACAGAGTAAAGGTAAAACACTAGAACAGAATTTATTATGCTTTAACTGAAGTGAAAAACAAAAGCTGGAGTAGCAATTTTGATCTCAGATAAAGCAAAAGTAAAAATAGATCTTTTAAAAAGAAATGAGGAAGGAAAATAGATCTTGATAAAGATTATCATAAACAAAGAAGTAATAACAATACTAAATATATATGTATCAAGTGGTAGAGCAGCCAAATTCCTAGAGAAGACTTTAAGCCAGTTATAGGAAGAAATAGACAACAAAACTATACTAATGGCAAACCTCAACTTTCTCCTCTCAGAATCAAACAAACGTAATTACAAAATAAGCCAAAAAAAAAAAAAAAAAAAAAAAAAAAACAACCCTCAGGAGAAAATTGAATAGGAACAGAAAGGAATATAACTTTTTCTCAGCAGTATCTGGCTGAGTACCTAAACAAAAATTAACCATGTATTAGGGCATAAAAACCTCACAATCAAATGCAGAAATAGTAAATACTTCCTTTTCAGACCAAAATGCCAAAGATCAAAGTTGAATTAATATTCAATAAAGGAGTAGGATAAGATAAATGAAAAACCAATTGGAAATTTTAAAATTTAATACAAAAGAATGAGTGAGTAAAACAACAAAACACAGAAACAATCCATAATTTCATCGAAGAGAATGACAAAAATGAGACCACAAACCAAAACTTATGGGATGCAGCCAAAGAAATTTTTAGAAAAAATTTTAAATTTCTAAATAGTTACATGAATAAAATAGAGAAAGAGGAGATCAATGAATTGGGCTTGCAACTAAAAATGTTTAAAAAAAAAAAAAAAGAACAAATTAAAAACCCCTAATTAAATACCAAATTAGAAATTCTGAAATTCAAAGGAAAAATTAATACAATTGAAATTAAGAAAACTATTGAATTAGTAAATAAAACTAAGTTGGTTTTATGAAAAAAAAATAGATTAACTTTTGGTTAATTCAATTAGAAAAAGGAAAGAAAAAAAAAAACCCACCAAATTTCCTGCATCACAAAAAAAAAAAAAAAAAAAGGATGAATTTACTACCAATGAAAAAGAAAAGAAAGCAATAATTAGGATCTCTTTTGCCCAACATATGGCAGCAAATCTGAAAATCTAAACAAAATGGATGAATATTTACAAAAATATAAATTGCCAGGGCAGCTAGGTAGCACAGTGGATAGAGTACCAGCCCTGAAGTCAGGAAGATCTGAGTTCAAATCTGGTCTCAAATACTTAACACTTCCTAGCTGTGTGACCCTGGACAAGTCACTTAACTCTAATTGCCTCATGGGAAAAAAAAAAAGTGTGTGTGTGTGTGTGTGTGTGTGTGTGTGTGTGTGTGTGTGTATGTGTGTGTGTGAATTGTCCAGATTAACAGAATAGGAAATAAAACGTTTAAAAAGCACCATTTTAGAAAAAGAAATTGAACAAGAAATTAATGAATTCCTTAAGAATAAATTTCCAGGGCCAAATGAATTTACAAGTGAATTCTACCAAATATTTAAAGAACAATTAATTCCAATACTATGTAAACTATAGAAAAATATAGGCTAAATTCCTTCTATGACACAAATATGGTACTAATACCTAAACCAGGAAGAGCCAAAACAGAGAAAGAAAATTACTGACCAATCTCCCTAGTGAATATTGATGCAAAAATTTGAGTAAAATATTAGCAAAGAGATTACCACAACTTATTATCAAGATATTACACTATAAGTAAGAAGTATTTATGCCAGGAATGCAGAGATGGTTCAAAATCAGGAAAATGATTACCATAATCAACCATATCAATAGCAAAACCAACAGAAATCAAAGGATAATCTCAATAGGTACAGAAAAATCTTTTGACAAAATACCTATTCCTATTAAAAACAGTAGAGAGTATAAGGATAAAGCGAGCTTTTTCTTAAGTAGTATCTATCTAAAACCAACATCAAGCATTATCTGTAAGGGATGTAATCAGGAGTGAAACAAGGATGCCATTATCACTACTATTATTCAGTATTGTACTAGAAATATTGGATTTGGCAATAAAACAAAAAAATTAAAGGAATTAGAATAGTCAATTAGGAAATAAAACTATCACTCTTTGCAGTTGATATGATGATATACTTATAGAATCCTAGAAAATCATCCAAAAACCTACTCTAATTCACAGGTTTAGCAAAGTGGCAGGATATAAAATAAACCCACACCAATCATCAATATTTCTATATATTACTGAAAAAGTTCATCAATACGAGATAGAAAGAGAAATTCCATTTAAAATTACTGTAGAAAAAATAAAATATTTGTGTCTACCTGAAAAACAAACTTAAGAACTGTATGAACACAATTACAAAATACTTTCACACAAATAAAGTCAGATTTAAACAATTGGAAAAACATTAATTGCTTATGGGCTGGCCAATTTATATAATAAAAATGACAATTCTACCAAAATTGGTCTACTTATTCAGTGCAATACCAATCAAACTGCCCAAAGCTTATTTTATAGAACTAGAAAAATATAAGAAAATTCATTTAGAAGAACTAAAGGTCAAAAATATCAAGGGAATTAATGAAGGAAAAAATCCAAAGTTTTGTGGCTTAGCAGCACCAAACTTAAAACTATATTATAAAGCAGCTGTCATCAAAACCATTTCATACTGGCTAAGAAATAGAATGGTGGATCAGTGAAATACATTAGATACACATGACACAATAATCAAGTTTTATAATAATCTGGCATTTGATAAATGCCCAAAGTCCAGATTCCCGAATAAGAACTCACGATTTGGCAAACATTGCTGAGAAAACTGGGAAATAATGTGTTAGAAACTTGGCATAGGCCTACTTCTTATACCCCATACCAAAATAAGTCCAAATGTGTAAATGATTTGGGCATAAAGAATGATACCACAAATAAATTAGGAGAACAAGGGATAATTTGCTTATTAGATCTTGGAAAAGGGATGATTTGATGACCAAAGAAGAACGAGAGAATATTATGAAAGACAAAATGAACAACTTTGATTACATTAAACTAAAAAGGTTTTGCACAAACAAAATTATCAGAAACAAAAATAAAAGGGAAGTACAAAGCTGGGAAAAAATATTTACAGCCAGTGTTTCTGATAAAGATCTCATTTCTAGAATAAATAAAGAATGGTGTCAAATTTATAATACATTTCATTCCCCAATTAATAAATGGTCAAAGGATATGAACATACAATTTTCAGATGATGAAGTCAAAGCCATCTACAGTCATATGAAAAAAAATGCTCTAAATCATATGGATTGGAAAAACTAGAAAAATAGGTACCATTACACACCTCTCAGATTAGTTAAGATGAGAGGAAAAGATAATGATAAATGTTGGAAGAGGTGTGGGAAAACTTCATCATTAATGTACTGTTAATGGAGTTGTGAAATGATCCAACTATTCTGGAGAGCAATATGGAACTATGCTCAAAGGGCTATCCAAATGAGAATGCTCTTTGACCCAGCTGTGCCTCTATTGGGTCTGCATCCCAAGGAAATCATAAAGAAGCAAAAAAAAAAAAAAAAAAAGACCCACATGTGCAAAAATATTTGTAGCAGCTCTTTTTATATTAACAAAGAACTAGAAAATGTATAGATCCCCATCAATTGGAGAATGGTTGAATATGTTGTAGTATATGAAAGTAATGGAATATTATTATTCTATTAAAAATGATGAACAAGCTTATTTTAGAAAGGCAAGGAAAGATTTACACAAAATTATGCTGAGCCAAGCAGAACCAACTTACACAATTAGAGCAAGAACGTACAATGATCAACTATGAAAGACTTGGTTCTTCTCAGTGGTTCAGTATTCCAAAGCAATCCCAATAGACATTGTAGAGAAAAGGCCATCTGCATGGGCGGGGGAGGAAAGAAAGGGGGAAAAAAAAGAACTATGGAGATTAAATTTAAATCAACACATGCTATGTTCACTTCTTTTTTCTGTTTTTCTTCTCTCTCAAGGTTTTTCCCTTTTGTTCTGACTTTTCTTTCCCAACATTATTCAAAAAGCAATGTGTATTTAAAATAAATATTTTAAAAGAAAAATGTTCAGTAATAATAATAGATAGTCTTTATGCTGTGCTTTAAGTTTGGCAAAGCATTTTATATTAATTATCTCACTGATATTTTTTTTCTTGTGTTTTTTGTTTGGGTTTTTTTGGAGATTGATTTTCTATCTCTCCAAGACTAGAAATGGAATAGTTAACCTCAGGTTAACTGATCATTACTACTGATCATTAGGGAAGCTTTGACTTTGCTTGTTTCCAACTTGGGTCCATTCTTCCTTGCTTAGGCAATTCCGAGTTTCCAAGCACAAGTGATCCACCAGTCTTAACCTCTCAAGTAACAGGTTTAACAGGTTGCATACCTAATAAGTCATTTGATTTTAAGAGATAAAAATCATAAGAGAGCTCATTCTAAGGATGCAGAGCAATGCAATGTGATGGAAGGTTTGAGGAACAGCAAATGGGCAGACTTGGATAGATATAGAATGTGAGAAGGAAAATAATTCAAACTAAATATAATGGGGGAGCATAAATATGTATAATATACTCAGATGCTACACTCCAGTTTCTAAGAGGTTAGAAAGCTAACTTCTGGGAAGGTTTGATGAGGTGTAAATTGCCTTGTTCCCTGCTATATAACTAGTGTCCAGTAATCTTCTTCTGTTGTCGATTGCAGAATAGGTATTGATCTGCAATGATATAAGGAACTTTTTCTTTTAAAATTCAGAATACCATTAAAATCACAGATTTAGATATAAACATGCATACATATATAAATATATGCATACATTTGTATATACATAGGTTTATATGCGCATCATATTTGTGAAAATATTCTTTATTTCCTGTTTATATAATTATATAATCACATATATATATATAGGTTTATGTGTATATATGTATTTACAAATATATGTTTTATCCTATATATCATATATAAAACATATGCATATATATATATGTGTGTGTATATATATATATATATATATATATATGATATATATGAAAAAGTATATCCTAACTGATTATACATACAACAATGTATTTATTCCAGTATTTCAAAGATGTGTAACATCATGTATGTGGTTACTCTTTGCACTGGTTCAAATTGTAATTTCTATAAATCTTTTTTTTTCATATGTACATGTGTATATATGAGAGAGAAAATATTCACCTGTTATACAAGTTTTGAAAGTGTATATATAGAACTACAATCATTTAAAAAAAATTCTAAAGCTAGAAATATCTTTATAACATAAAATATTAGAAATGAAATGCAATTTAAAGATAAATTTGCCAATCATAATGGCACATATCTCTAGTCCTTTTCTTGGGGAGTCTGAGACTGGTGGATTGCTTGAGTTCAGAATTTCTGAGCTGCTGGAGGGCTAAAAAAAAGAAGAAATCCACTTATCTGCCCAAGTCTCACACTAATGTGATCATTCACATGGGAACTGGGTAGCCATTACTTAAAGAGGCAAGAGCTGACCCAGAGTAGAAAAAAGAAAAGTCAAAACTTCCCTGTTGATCAGTGGTGGGAACTGGCTTGTGATCTTGTGAGTGTGAAGTTTCAGTTGATCATCATCATCATCATCATCATCATCATAATTAAATCAATTCATTGATGGAGGAGTAAATCCACTCTGAGAGTGGAATTGTCCTTCCAAAGATCATACAGATTTTCTCCCTCCCCAAAGTTATATATGAGAATATTGCTTTAAAAATTTTAAAAGACATTGAAAATGTTTTCCCTCCCTCTTATTTGCACACAAGAAAAGAAAGGAATATGTGACTGACTTTGACTTCAGAGAAGAATTGTGTTGGTGGTAGATATAAAAGAGGGAGAAACCAACTCCCTGTAAAACTTTCCTTACCCAGGCTTACACTTCCTTACCTAAACAGAAACAGGTCTCATCCCTAAGTGAACACACTCCAACCTCAAACAATCCAGGGAAATCTCAGAGGAAACTCCTTCAGTGACTGGCTTCAGAGCAGAATGGGGGTGGGGCAGAGATGTGGGAGTTCAGATTCAGAGGCTGTCAGCAAGAACACCAAAGCGCACCTTAGTTGTGAGGGCAGAAAAGATGCAGGGAGTTGATCCCCTTAATCAGCCAGAACTCAGATCATGTTGGGCTTTATAGATGAGAACCACTGCCCTGAGTATTGCTTGAAGGCAAACAGGAAGCCAGAGTGGCCTACATAACTCTTACAGAACGTGCTTGAAATGACTCATGGTCTTACTAGCTGAAGACTGAGTGGTCTTCATTTGTCAAGCCTGTAATTCTTTAAATGGTTACAGTAAAATATGAATGATTTCAATCAATCACTTCTCTGGCTGGAGAAAATAAATATAGGTTAGGCTAGGCTAATTCACCTTTTAAATTTTGCAATGAATTCCCAGTGTAATATGCACTAGTTAAATCTTATATATCTGAGATTTTACTTATTTACTTTTAGGAGAAGAAGTTGGGGCTAGTGTAAAGTATACTGAAACAGGAATCAAGAAATCTGTGTCATAATCCCAGCTTCAAGGTTTAAATTATTGCATCATTCTTGAACTACATCTGTGAAATGGAGATTGTAGTACTTGAACTATAAAATTTAGAAAATTCATGAGAAAAGTGCTTTCTAAATTTCTAAATTTCAAAATATTACAAGAACTATATTATTATCATTTCCCCCAAATATATATACTTGTAAATATATATATATACACACACACACACACATCAACAATGTTATCAGTATATATATACTGCCTTCACTGATTTCAACTTCAGTAAATGATTGCCATTAGTTGCCATGGTTAAAAAGAAATCCCCAAGGGAGGGAGAAAAAATTGGAACACAAAGTCTTACAAAACTGAATGTTGAAAACAATCTTTACATGTATGTGGAAAAATAAAGTACTGTTAAAAAAACAAAAATTAAAAAATCCATTGACTGTTAGCTATAAATTGAAGGAGAAAAATATTTGTAAATAAAGTTCTCACATAGGCATGCACAGATAAAATGCATAGATGCATACATATATAAATAAATAAGGAAATAAATAAATGTACAAGGAAAAAAAGAAATAAACTCATCTTCAAAAGATTATGCTTCAAAAGCTATCCTACTTACCTGTCTATTGTTTTATCTATTTATCAGTCTGTCTTGTCTCTGTAATCTAGGATGCATACACATACGTATAAGTACATATATTTATTATTTCCTGTTTATCCTATGCATATAAGAGGCACAGCGTGTGATGCTAGAAGTCAGGAAGACTATCTTCCCAATTTCAAATCTGGCTTCAGACACTTACCATGTGTATGACCCTGGACAAGTCACTTATCCCTGTTTGCTTCAATTTTCTTATCTATAAAATGAATGAGTGAAGGAAAAAACAAATCACTCTAATATCTTTGCCAAGAAGAACCAAAAAATAGGGTCACAGAAAGTGAAAAATAATTGAAGAACCAGAGTTTTTATTTTGTTTTGTTTTGAAGGAGGCAGCTATGTGGTTCAGTGTATTAAAGCATTGGGGCTGGCGTCAGGAAATCAGTTTACCTAGTTGAATATTTCTCCATTACTATCTCCAGGCATTTTCCTCTAAAATAAATTTATCACAGTCATCTATCTATCTTTTTTTTTTATATCATTACTCTGAGCAATTTGATGTAAGGCTAAACATTAGAAATAAGTTTTTGTTTTTGTTTTGTTTTTTTAATAGTAAAAAGTAGATTTTTCCTGAGGCCCATTTTTATGGGCTTGACTGTCCAATTTTATGTGTAGAATCTGACCATCTCCCTGGAAAATTATAACCCCAGTTCTCTACTAGGTCTTTTTGCTTTCATTCTCTCTCTTCTTTCTATCTTTCAACATGCAACTAGACTCATTTTCTTTTTTTTAGGGATCTGATCTTGTTCTTCTTCCTAGTCCTAGTCTTTTCCTCTGATACTTGTTTTTGCCTTACTCATCTCAAAATCATTCAGTGTTTGCCTAGTCTCTACTTAGCAAGTTTAAGCATGTTTACTGGCGTTCAAAGCACTCTACCATAATTCTGTCCTTATCTTATATTATACTTCTTTATGTATGCCATGCTGCCCCAAGAATAAATCCTGTGCATTCTTATTTTTCTGCCTTTTTTTGTTGTTGCTGTTCCCTGTTCCTATAATATCTCCTTCTTTTCCTTATCTTTCCTGTTAAGTTCTGACCCACTGTTAAAAGTCAGTTCAAGTATCACCAGTCCTAGAATGTTGTCCCTGATCTCCTCTGTCAGTAAGGGAGGAGATGAAATATTTGTAATGTTTCAAGATTTGAAGAACATTTCATATTTATTATCTCATATTATCCTTAAAATAATCCTGTGCAATTAGAAGCTATTGGGAAAATGGTTCTTAAAGTAATTAAGTGACTTTTTTCTGAATTAAGCAACTAGTAAGTGACTGAGGCAGGATTCCATCCTAAGTCTTTCTGATTCCAAGACCAGGTCAGCATCATATTTACTACACTACATAGTCTCTGTAATAACCAACAGACCATCTTACTTATACATGCACCTGAAAGACAATTATGTGGTATTTTTAGCACTTCTCCCAAGAGTCAATTAATAATGATCTTAGTCCAAATTCTATTTTACAATCAATACTATATTCTCTTTATCAGAATAATGTTCTTATATGCACAAAATAAATTACACATCTGGATAACAAAGGAAGGCAAAAATTAGTGAAAATAAAGGATTATTTTTCCCATCCAAGTTCATAGACCTCCTTTAATTCATTCATGAATTCTTTGTAGGTTCATGGAACCCATATTAAGAATCCTTCTTCTAGAAGGAAGATATAGTTAGTTCTTAAAATTTCAGAGATGATGAAGTTTGAAGACCAATGGATTTAGCAAAAAATAGATTATGGCTGACCTTGGAAAGATGTTAATTTGTAAAGAACTAAACAAATGAGAAAATAAAGGTAGTTTAGGTATTTTTTATTCTAGGAGTTTGAATATAAAAGAGAAGAAAGACATATGAACAATAATTTGGTGGAATGGTAATGAAAAATGCAATATTTGGGGGGTGTTTTTGGGAGGTCAATACAAGCATAGCTTTAATATAGGTATTATTTGGTTATGACTGAAGATAACAGAAAAGGAGATTTGTTAAGAAGAAACTGAGAATTAGGAAGAGGGTGTGATGAAAAGGGCAAGTTCTAGTGGAGACAAGTAGATTATCTTTGGCAAGGAAAAAGACAACTTTAAGCCTTAAGCAAAGCAGTAGAACTTGGGGATGTTTTTGAAGTAATTTGAAATGTGGAGTTAGGGTGGATATGTAACTCACAATTTTTTTAATGAAATGTGAGGGAAAAAAAGTTCTTAACTAAAAGGATTGGAACAATGAGAGTAAAGGTAAGAAAATGAAAAGAGAGGAGGGGAGGAAAGGAGAAGAGGAGGATGGAAGGGAAAAGAGAAAAGAAAGGGAGGGAAGAAAGTAAATAGAAAGGGCAAGACAAGGGGAGAGCAGAATAGACATAATCAAGAGAGAGTAAAAAAGTTGCATGAAGCAGTATGAGTCCAGTTGAAATTAGGTTACAAAAATTGTTAATGGACACAGTCAGCATAGTTACATGTCATCCTTCAGTGGAGTTAAGAAGCAAACTGAGCAGGAGTAGAGAAAACAAATTGTGAAAGCAATTCAGGCTTGGATTTTAGAAAAGAATAAATGGTGAAAATAAAGGAGAGCAGTAACTGACAATTGGAGGAAAATGGATAATAGATTTTAACAGGTTGCTACACAATGAAGAGCTATGAGGACACAGGTTATCAAAAGGAGAAATGTTGGAGATAAAGTTTAGAGAGGAAGAACACTTGTAGATAATGATGAGATTAAGACTATGACCATTCCTATATTATTAAAGAGCTGGTGAGATTAGAAAAGCCAAGATATTTAAGGAAAAATCCACAAATAAATTTAAAGTCCTCAAGTACAAGGGCAATATTTGGAATGGTTAGGAAAAAACTATGCCTGTAGTATTGAAATTGGAAAACAAGAAAAATAGACTGACAACCACGAGGATCTATTTAGACTGATATATCATAGCAAACCTCAAAAATGGATAGGTCACTAAATGAAGATATTAGTGGAAGAGGAGGAAAGTAGCAGTGAGGAGCAAGCAGCATTCCTACTTCATCAACAATCCCCATGAGTGTTTCAGAGTAATGACAGAAAGTACACCTAGTATTCAAAAAGGTATTATCACTCATCTCTCAGCTTTTCCTTGCATGGGGAGCACAACTACCAATGGCCATTTTGTTTGCCTCCCTACTTGTAAACTCCAGGTCTCTTCTCTTACATATCATTTTCAAATGCTAATCTTGATATCTTCAAGATGTTTAAATGGTCCTTGATCCCATAAGGCTTATGTTCTACTAGGAGAATATAAAATAAAGCAGAAACTCAGATCTTTCAGCTTTTTAATTGAGTTCTTAACTTTCCAGGAATGATGGGAAAGATAAAATAGGAAGGAATAAAAGAGAGAAGGAAAAAGTGTGGTGTAGTGAGGAGAAAAAAGATCAACAGAATCAGTAAGATGCATTCTAATAAGTCTCAGAATTCATATGCTTTAAGTATAAAATATTTTGAAGAATCTTCCGCTGGTGCCAGAAAGCTTCAAAAATATCTGTATGTTTGAGTCCTTAATGGAAATGCATTTATTCTTTTACTAAATATGTAGAATGGAGAAAAATTTTGGTGAAAAATGGTGAAAAAAATATTGTGTTTCACTATAAATAAATCTGATCATGTTGTGCTTTGCAGTTTTTTTCATTTTCCCAAAAAAGCTACCATAAAAGAAGATGGTTAAAAGCAACCCGTCTTTCAATCATCTTTCATTCCAACTTCTTGCCCTTAACCCTAGAGGATTTTAATATTCATGGTGATTTTACTCAAACTGCTCCTTCTTGTTCATCACCTTTAAGACTCCTATGACCTACATGTTAACTATATTTCAGTTATGTATATAGGTGGTCAATATTGAAATTTACATCTGTGACCATAATCACAAATTCTGATGATTATTCTCAAATCTGTCACTTGTTTCACTAACTCATTAAGCTTAAAATCTATTCATTTTCATCATATTGCTCCCCCCAAATTTTTTCATGTTTTTCCATGCCATTCCTCCTTCATTTTCTTTTTTTTTCTTAATATTTACTCTATATAATCCAGTTCAATTATGTACTATCCTCTACTCTTTGATCCCTCTCCTTTTTATGCCTTGTCAGCTTGCCCTCTCTGCTTCTTTTCTCCAGCTATGGAACTCAGTCATAACTATGACAACTATATTCACTAAAATGCCACAAGATCTAATCAAGGATTGTGCCAAAAATGTTTAACAACTGGCTCTGGGGAGTAGAAATTTTATGTACAATTTTAAGTTTAATTTATATAATTAACATTTTCTCCAAAACTCTCTTAAGTCTAGACAATCACAAAACAATAAGAACATGAAATCAAGCACTGATTTAAGGCATTTGATGATTTCCATAGTGCAGATCCACTGAAAAATTAACAATTGTCTTTCTGAGCTAGTACAAGCTACTATAAGCTAGCTTTAGCAAATTACTGACCTCATCTGAAAGGAGCCTCCTTTGCAGCATGGATATCCTCTCACTGTTAATTGACTAATTATCTATCACATTCCTAGCAACAGATGTTTTAGACATTTTTCTTTTCTCCTCAATGATACTTCCTTGCTTGCCTCCAAAATAAAAGACAGATTCCTCTGCCATTCAAAGTCTTATACGAGTCCAATTTTTCCCTTCTTGTTTTATTTCATTTTATTCCACTTCATATATTCTATTTTACAAGCAAATTAGGAAACTAGATTTTACCTAAACTTGACTTTTCCTCTTCTGTACATTCTGTCAAGGTAGAGTTTTATTTTATGACTCTGAAAGTAACTATGGAGAAGAGGATGTTTTCAATAAGAGGTTAAATGAATCAAATAAGTATATAGCCTCCAAAAGATTTTACTTGGATTATATGGATTATACAAAACATATACAAAGATTCTCTGTCTATCATGTGGGAATTTTGGGATTGCTTCTAGCCACGTAATGACCCAGTACCAAAGTGATGTCATTTTAGTATGATACAAAAAATCCTGTGTAATCCCATTGTTATGTCTTGCTATTCCATTATAATTGCAAAGAAGTTGTATGTTATGTCTGCTTTAAAAAAAAAAAAGAAAAAGAAACAAAAGAAGTAGTTTCTAGCTTGAGTCTCCTTGTAACTCTGCACCTAGCAATCTCTACAGTGAAAGGTGGAAAAAGATAGTGCATCATGGTAATTCCACCCATGTGGTATTTAGAATTGAGGGCTATTCTAGGTAACCATTTGCCTAGATTCCTGGCAGCTGCTGGTTCTTTTATATTTTCTTTCTTAAGTAGCTCACCTTGTAAATTCAGAAGATTAACAAAGAATCTGCAAGAACAGTGGAGGATATATAGTCCACTAGAAGAATTGGTTATGATAGTGGCAATAACAGATGTAGCCTGGTATGAAAGTAAGTTTCTGCATCAAGCATAGTGGTTATAGGAAGAGAGATTGGCCTTGAACAGTTCTAATTCAATGTCAAATGCATAATGGGTAATATAAACTGTTTTATATACTAATGAAGCAAAGATTAGTTTCCTAAAACAATTTGTATTATTTTAAAGTTGATTAAATTTGTTCTAATTGTTCTGCTAAGGCACAGTGTGACTCTTTTTTTGTTTAGCATTTTTTTTTGTGTGTGAATTTAAGAATAAACTATCTATCTCATACCAATTCATAGCGAATCTTGGTCATTTTCTCCCATTTTTAATTATCATCATTTCTAAGGAATAGGTTAGGAGTTGTTAATGTCAACAAATATGAGGAAAAAAGATCCCCTTCTCTTATCAGAGTACAAATTAAATATGGGAGGGTACAAAACAGGGATGGACACCATATTTCTGTCACTGTTGGCTTTGTCCAGTCATCACTCTATGCAACAATTTGAAGGCCAGGTCTTAAAATAAAATTAATTGTAGCAAGATTTAATTATCTATAAATTCAAATAAAAAAGATTCGAGAATGCCTATTGGATATATACAAAAGAACATTCCAGGTGCTTTGACCAGTTATTAATTTATCTCCTATCTAATACTTAAAACCTATGATTCATAAAATTCTCTGTTGTAGAGGTTTATTCTTACAGAGTTTAAAGTATGAACTAGATTATCTCTGAGGCTGCTTCAAATTGAGTTTCTATAATTTTCAATATTCTGTTATTTAAATATTGTCTTTATATTAGAGGGGGGAATTTTTTTTATTGGGATGGTCCTCTATTAATTTCAAGACTCCATCATTTTCATTTATGTCCAATTGCTTTTGACTCAGCACAGAGAGCTGATTTTTAAGTTTTAGAATATGTCTTGGAAGAAAGTTCTTTCCACTTTTATGGTTATTCTCACCTGTTACATAGGTTTTATTTCTCAGAAAATGATACTTTACTAATCTCCTATTCCTTCTTGATCAGAAAGAAATTTTGGTAGTCTTTTTATTGAACGTTGATGTTTCTATTCTTGATTTCCCTAGATTACCCTTCAACATTCTTTTTAAAAACAAAGCTTTCTAAGATAAGGTATATCTTGTGCACTCTTCTCAGTGATTTTCTAAGACCTTTTTCCTAAAGTGTACTAGAGTTTAGCATGGTCGATATTTCCTCAGTCAATTTATTGAGTAGTTATTGTGTATCTGGTTCTATACTAAGCACTTCTACAAAAGAAGGGAAAGAAATAATAAGAAGGTAGTTTATTGTAGTGGCAAGTTCATTTAACATTTGACTTCAAGTCAAGTTGTTATTGAAAGAAAGGTGGAACGCTTTAGAGAAACAGAATTTTTGAGGACTTTTGTGTGTGTGTGTGTGTGTGTGTGTGTGTGTGTGTGTGTGTGTGTGTGTGTGTATGAATTCTTTTGGATATGCTAACTTTGAAATTCCAAAAGAAGACCCCATTGGAAAGGTCCATGGAGCAGTTGGAAAAGTAGGAATAGAAGTCAGCAAAGAAAGTAGGGTTGCTAATATAAAATTGTGAATCATTTGCATAAAGGTGATTATTGATATTATAATTCAATCACTAAGAGAAACAGTATTTTTGAAAATGAGCACAAGATTAGAGCTTGATGAATACCCATACTTAATGGAGAAGTGAATCATGATGACTCGGAAATAGAGTAAAAAAGATATAGTCAGATGATTTGGAGCTAAACTAAGAGAGAATCATAGAAGCTAAGGGAAGAAAAAGTATATAGAAGGAGTATATAGTATACATTGTTAAAAATTCCAGAAAGATTAAGAAGAGAACTTCTTATGAAAAAGGCCTGGCTTCACAATTAAGAGATCATTGCTAACCTTAGAAAGAGCAATTTCAATAGAGTAGTAGGGTTTGAAGTTCAACTGCAAGACATAGAAAAGTGAGTGGGAAGTGAGAAAATGAAACCAACAAGTACAAATGACTTTTCAAGAAATTGGGCTAGAAGAAAGGAGATATATAGCATGATACATTTTTCAGCTGCAATTGAGCAGAAGAGAAGACAGATGGTAGGAGAAACTCAGGAGTTTAGCAAATATACATGACTTGTCACAAGTAAGAGGTGAAAGGATTTAAGAGTAAGCTATGATGTATAATAGTAAACAGGAGATTCATAGAGTCAAGACTGTGGTGGGGAAAAATAAAGTCAGATTGAGAAGCATGAATTGGGAGAAAAAGGAAATATAAAAGGACAAAAGGCCAAGATCAGGACAAAGAATAGGCTTAACAGGAGTGATATAGAAGATACTGAAGAGTATAAGATTTGGGGATTTAAAAACCTCTAACTAATAAGAATTATAGCAGTTAACATTTACTTTTTTAGCATTTTAAGTTCTACAAAATATGTTACAAATATTATTTCATTTTATACTCACAATTATTGCCCCAACTTTGAAGAACAAAGTGAGGCAGAGACTAAGTATCTCATTCATATAACTATTAAATGTTTGAAGCAGAATTTGAACTGAAATTTTTCTGATTCCAAAGTCTATTATCTCCCTATTATACTTCCTACTTGCTGCTTTTACTTAAATGGGGTGTTTTGGTTTGGATTTATTTGTGTGTTTTTTCCCAACTATGTCTATACTCCAAAAAAAATTTTAAATCAATAAATATTATAACTATTTCATAAGAAGGAATATATAGTTGTTTTTTTATTTGCTTTGAATTAGAATACACACTATGGAATTGACTCTAACTGATTTTGATTATTGATAAAAGTTAACTTGAGGTGCTGTTTTGGTTCTGCTTATTTTATCCTGTATCATTTTATACAAATCTTCCCATGTATCTCTGAATTCTTATTATCCATGATTGTTTACTGAAAATTAATTTATACTCTAGAATTTTATATGAATTATGCAATAGGTAAGATTGAATTTTCTGATTCTTTTCTATAAATATGCCTATGAATATTTGACCTTTATTTCTCTCTTTAACTTTTTCCGAGATACATGCCAGTAATGGTATTTCTGTGTAAGTGCATACAGACATTTTAGTTCCTTTCTTGGCATAATTCCAAATTGCTTTGCAGAATTGTTGAATAAACTTACAGTTTGATCAATATCATATTAGTGTGATTGTCTTCCCACACTGGTTGATCTTGTTTATTGACCATCTTTCCTAAAATTCAGAACATGAAAAAGAATGTTAGGTTCTTTTCATTTGCTTTTTTCTAAAAATTATTCAATTGGAACATTTTTTTCCTAATAATATAGTTTGCAAATCTTCTCTTGAAAGTTATTTGATAATGGTATGCTTAGAGAATCCTAAACAATCAACTTAAAAGTTACTTTAAATAATTAACAACTTTAGCAAAGTTGCAGGGTATATAATAAACCCACAAAAGTCATCAATATTTTTATGTATTAGAACACAGAGAAAGAGAAATTCCATTAAAAAAAATAATGTTAGAAATTATGTGGGAAACTTTTTAACACTAATGCATTGTTGAAGGAGTTGTGAACTAATACAACAATTCTGGAGAGTGAAATGAACTTATTCCCAATGGTCTATAAAACTGTGCATATCCTTTTATCCAACAATACTACTCCTAGGTCTGCCAAAGAGATCTTAAAAATTGGAAAAGAAATCACATGTATAAAACTATTTATAATAGCTCTTTTTGTGATAACAAAGAATTGGAAATTAAGGGAAAGTCTATCAGTTGGGAAATGGATGAGCAAGTTGTGGTTACATTTAATGGAATATTATTGGTTTATGAGAAATGATGAGCAGGTAGATTTCAGGAAAACCTAGAAGTTCTTACATGAACTGATACTGAGTGAAGTGAGCAGAATAAGGAAATCATTGTGCACAGCAACAATAGTTGTGCAATAATCAACTGTGATAGATGTAGCTCTTCTCAGCAATAATATTTTACAAAACAATTCTGAAAGAGTCATGATGAAAAATGCTATACAAACTAGAAAAAGAAATGATGGAATCTGATTGCAGATAGAAGTATATTATTTTTACTTTTTTTCCTTTCTAATGCTTTTTCCCTTTTGTTCTGATACCTATGATTTTCTTCTCTTTCTCTTTAAAAATTATATGAATCTTAATATTTATCTCCTGTATTCATTTTGAGCTTTTGTGATTAATATCTTAATCCAAATCTAATTTCTGCCCATATACAATATATTTCCAGAAAATTAAAGAGGAAAAAAAGTTCCATAAATAGCAGAATATGTCTATTGATTAGGGAGTAGCTAATCAAAGTATTGCATATGAATGTGATGGAAAATTATTATACTGTAAGAAATGAAATATATGTGAGTACAGAAACATTATTCACAGTGACTTCAGTAATGTAAATGGAAACCAAAACTACAAAATAATTGGAACTTGAAAGTTTTGAAATCATGATGACTAAGCTTAGCCCGAAACAATAAATTTTAAAATACATTCCCCTTCATTGTTTGTAGAGATGGAGAACTATGGGTATAAGACATTGTATATGTCAGAGTTAGTTGATGTATTCATTAGTTTTGCTGAACTGTTTGTTGCATCTCTCTCTCTCTCTCTCTATTTCTCTCTTTCTTAATTCTTTACTTATAAGAGATGAATCTCTGGGAGAAGAAAGGGAAAGGAAGAAGAAAAAACACATGCACACACAAATATATATATATATATATGTACATATATATATATATATATATATATTTATATATACTCATATATACACATACATATAGCCCCTAGTCATATGATAAATCAGTTAAATTAGTAATTAATAATGAATTACTTAATGATATTTTAACTTATAAATCAAAATCTGATCTCAGTTCTCCGACTTCTATTTAAATCCTTTAACAATCACCTTTTTCTTTAAGTTTTTTCACAGCTCTGTCTGGCTTCTCCTCCTATATGTCTAATTACTCCTTTTCTGTCTCCTTTGCTGAATCTTGATCCACATCATATCCCTTGAGAGTCCTTCAAGGCTCTGTGGTAGGTTCTCTTTTCTTTTCCCTCTACACTATTTTACGTGGTGAATTCATCAGCTCCAATGGTTTCAATTATCATCTATATGCAGATGACTTTCAAATCTATTTATCCAGCCCCACTATCTCTGATGATTTCCAGTCTCACATCTCCAACTATCTATAAGATATCTCAAACTGAATATCTCATAAACATCTTAAATTCAACCCCTCCCTTGACAAACTCTCCCTTCTTAAATCCTTATTATTAAAATGATCACCATCCCCCCAGTCACTCAGGCTCGCAACTGAGATATAATTCTTAACTCTTCAATCTCTTCTATATCCCACATCCATTCAGTCACCAAGAATTGTCATTTCTACCTTCTTAACATCTGGTATACTCCTCTTCTCTCCTCTGACTATAAAAATATCCTGTGGTGTATAGCTTATCATCTCAGACCTTGAGTACTGAAGTAGCCTTCTGGTGTTTTTTTCTGCCTAAAATCTCTACCCATTCTAACCAATCCTCCACTCAGCTGTCAAAGTAAATTTCTTAAAATATAATTCTAAAAATAATACTGCACCATACAATAAACTCCAGTGACTCCCTACGATCTCTATCTCTAAGAAAGAGTACAAAATTTTCTGTTTGATTATAAAGCCCTTCATTACTTTGTCCCTTTCTACCTTTCCTTATTTCTTTCACTTTACTTACTCCCATATAATCTACAATCCAGTGACTATGACTCTCCTTGCTGTTCCTTGAAGGAGACATGCTCATGTCTGGAAAACTCTCCATCTTCATTTTACTTCCTGGTTTCCCTCAAGTCTCAGGTAACATTTCACTTTCTATAATAAGTGTTTTCTCAGATATCTTTAATTATAGGCATCCTCTCTTCCTCAGATATCATTTTCAATTTATCTTGGTGGGGGGAGCCAAGATGACAGAGAGAGCAGAAAAATTTCTGTGTGACCTCCTCTGAGCTTCCCGCAAATTAACAGCAGATTAGGCCTCTGAGTGACAGAATCCACATATATTTGGAGTACAAAAATTTTCCAGAAGAAGATACTTTGGAGTAACTTCAGGAAAGGTCTGTTTCAATTCGGCAGGGGAGAGGCTGCAGAGCCCAGACCACAGCACAGAAAGCCAGGAGACAGGGAGCTGGGGTTGGAGCTAGAGTGTTGCTGCATCTAAGCACTAGGGAATCTATTGTGAGGCTCTTAGGCTATTTTGTCCTGGTTGCAAGCTGATAGTTAAGCAGATTTTCTGTAAGACACCCAAAAGCAAATACCAAAGCAAATTGTGAGCCACTGAGCCCTGAAAGAATGCTGGGACTTGGCTGCACTTACCTAGCCTCAGAAGTCAGTTAGCAGAACTGCTCGTGGGTAAACTAAAGTAGCTGTTGCCTCTGCCTTAAGAGCAGACCTTAACTCTTTAAAAAATAAGCAAAAAAGCAAAAAGAACTCAGATCATAGACAGCTTTTATGGAGAAAGAGAACAGAACTCAAACCCTGAGGATTCTAAAGGCAAATCAACACCAGATCAAGCCCCAAAGTGTGATATAAGTTGGTTCCCATTTTACAAAGCTCTTTTGGAAGAATTCAGAAAGGATCTTAAAAGAGAGCTAGAAGTAAAATAGGGAAAGAAAATGATATTTGCAAGAAGGTAAGGAAAAGGAAAACCAGAAATTATTTGAAGAAAACTTCTTTAAAAATAGACTTGATTAAATGGGGGGGAAAGCATATAATTCCTTATAAAATAGCTATAAAAAAGAAAACAATTCATTGACAAAAATCTGTGAAATGGAAAAGAAAAGCAATTTATCCTGTCTATAACTAGTTTGTATCTATAACTATTTAATGCTGTGTCCTTCATTAGACTATGAACTCCTTGAGAATAGGGACAATTTTTACCTTTTATAAAAAAGTGTCTCCAGTGATTAGCAGTGATTGCCACATAGAAGATACTTAGTAAATGATGATTGACTGACTCACTGAATTCTAAGTGTAATGGATTTATATTGATTTAGCTAACCTTGAATATGGATTTCCCTTTAAGGAGTTCCAGAGAAATGATTAGATTCTTTAATTTGTTCTTTGGTGAAGTTATTTTTGCTGATGTTATCATGATAAGATATTGTGATCCATGATCATAATGATTAGTAACTGATTTCAGAATAATCAGGAGATCACATTTCTACAGTTTGTATACTTTTCTAACAGCATTCCTGTGAGAGAAGTAATATGGGCATTATTAACACCATTTCACAAATAAACTTCAGAGGTTGAAACACTTGCATTCAATCAAACAGGAGTGTCAGAGCAGAAATTTGACCCACTTTTCCTAGCTTCCAATCCCAGTGCTTCTACACAAACATATAAAGACAACAAAATGGCACATATTTCACCAAAAACTATTGTGTTACCTAGAAAACAGAGAGAGATCTGGTCTATGTTCAATTGGATTCAGTTCTTAAATGATTGTTGTCAAAGAATCGTTATGAATATTTTAATGTCATTATGGTAGGAGTTCTAAAGTAAGTAGCCAAAGGATTTGTATTTATCCCCATTCTAGTTAATATTTTTACCAATTACTTACATAATAGTATAGTTCTCACAGTCATCAAATTTACAGATGATAGAAAATATGGAATGATAACCAAAACACTATAGTAGAAACAGGATCCAAATGGGCTAGATTATTGGGCTCAGTCTACTCAGATGAAATGCAGTAGTGATAAATCTAAACTTCTACATTTCACTTCCAAAAAGTATTTTCACCAAAAAAAAAAAAAAAAAAAAAAAAAAGACCTGTAATAAGATAGCAATTTGTTGGGAAAAATCAGGGATTTTTAGAAAACTTTAGATTTTATTTGAGTCAGTAGGATGATATGGCATTCATAAAATGCTACTAAATTTTGGGTTGTGCTAAGAGAAACAGATTCAAAGAACAAAAAGTCCCTCAGTATTCTGCCATGATCATTTTGATCTATTTATTCAGTGTGTGGCTCAACAATTTAAGAAAGATAATCACAATTTAGAAAGCATCCAAAAAGATAAAACAATCAGTATTATGAATCACCTTGAGTTCATTTCATTTGAGAGAAAGTTGAAGGAACTAGAAATGTTTTATCTGTTCAAGTATTTGAAGTGTTGTTATATGAAAGAAGAATAAGTCTTACTCTGTTTCTCTCTGAGAGGACAGATTGGAGAAATCACAGATCATCACCAAGTTGGAAGGTGTCCATCTTAGGGCAGATATTTATTTATCTCTGATCAAGAAAAGAAAAAAAAACACCCACAAAAGCAGACAAGGCATATGAGATTCAGATGCAAGCAAGATCGCCATGATGCCTGAACAGAAAATGACCTTTTCCAACCCTTTACTCAAAGTTTAAGAGTTAGAGAATCCCACCTGAAGAATCAAACAAAGAGTCTAAGATGGAAGCCATTCTTTTTTTTTTTTTATTTAATTTAATTGGTGTCAATTTAAAATTATGTGACAAGTGAGTGAGAAGTAGGAAGAAGGAAAACTAAGGGAACAACTAAAGTTTTCTATACTATGCCAAAACCCAAAGTCTTCAGTACTGGATAACCACATGGCCAAAAAACATCTACATGAATTATTTTAAAGAGCTACAAAAATAATAACAAAGCTTATCTGGAAGAACCAAAGGTCAAGAATTTCAAGGAAATTAATGAAAAAAAATTCAATGATGGTGGCCTAGTTGTACCAAACCTAAAACTATATTATATAGCAGAGGTCATCAAAACCAAAGGTTATGAACAGACAATTTTCAGATGAAGAAATTAAAACCATGTATAGTCATATGAAAAAGTGCTCTAAATCACTACTGAGCAGAGAAATACAAATTAAGACAATTCTGAGGTATCATTACACACCTCTCAGATTGACTAAGAAAACAGGAAAAGAGGATGAGAAATGTTGGAAAGGATGTAGGGAAACTGGGACACTGATAAATTGTTGGTGGAGTTGTGAACAGATCCAACCATTCTGGAGAGCAATTTGGAATTATGCCCAAAGGGTTATCAAATTGTACATATCCTTTGATACAGCAGTATTTCTATTGGGCTTGTGTGTCACAGAGATCTTAAAGGAGAGAAAGAGAGCCATATGTGCAAAAATGTTTGTAGCAGGCCTTTTTGTAATAGCAAGCAACTGGAAACTGAATGGATGCCCATCAATTGTAGAATAGCTGAATAAATTATGTTATATGAATTCTATGTAATAATATTGTTTTATAAAAAACAATCAGCAAGAAGATTTCAGAGAGGCCTAGAAAACTTACATGAACTCAAGCTAAGTGAAGTGAGTAGAACCAAGAGAACATTGTACACTGCAACAACAAGATTATATAATGACCTATTCTAATGAATATGGCTCTTTTTACAACATTGACAATTGCCAAACCTTTTGTTCTAATTTTTCCCCTCCTCCCCCCCCCAGATGGCAGGTTGACCAATACATCTTAAATATGTTAAAGTATAAATTAAATACAATATATGTATACATATCCAAACAGTTTTTTGCTGTACAAAAAGAATGGTATTTTGAAATAGTGTACAACTAGCCAGTGAAGAAAATCCAAAATGCAGGCAGACAAAAATAGAGGAATTGGGAATTCTTTGTAGTGGTTCATAGTCATCTCCCAGAGTTCTTTTGCTGGGTGTAGCTGGTTCAGTTCATTACTGCTCACTTGGAACTGATTTGGTTCATCTCATTGTTGAAAATGGCCACATCCATCAGAATTGATCATCATATAGTATTGTTATTGAAGTATACAACGATCTCCTGATCCTACTCATTTCACTCAGCATAAGTTCATGTAAGTCTCTCCAGGCTTTTCTTAAATCATCCTGTTGGTCATTTCTTACAGAACAATAATACTGGATATGACTCTTTTCAACAAGATGATTCAGTCCAGTTTCAATGACTTGGAGAGAGAGCCATCTGCACCCAGAAAGAGGTGTATGGGATCTAAGTGTGGATCACAACATAATATTTTTACCTTTTTGTTGTTGTTTGTGTGTATTTTGTTTTCTTTCTCATTTTTTTCCTTTTTGACTTGATTTTTCTTGTGCAGCATAATGTGGAAATATGTTTAGAAGAATTGCACATGTTTAACATGAATTGGATTATTTGACATCTAAGGGAGGGGATGGAGGAAAAAGAGGGGAAAAAATTTGGAACATAAGGTGTTACAAAAGTGAATGTTGAAAACATCTAGGCATATGTCGTGAAACTAAAAAGATTTAAAAATTTTTCATTAATGCTCATATTAATTTGAATTATCATATAATACCATTGATTATCAAAGTTTTGAGATTTGATTTTGGGACACCTGTATTTTGTTATAAAGTGGATAAATTGCATTTTCTGATTTTACTTATTTAAAAAAAAAGAAGTTGAAGAAGTTGTAAAATGATAAAATGAAATACTTTGTCAAAGAAATATTATGGGAGGCAGGAATCATGGATTAGCAGACAAGAGACGTAGATACTATATTTAACTTTTAATGGATTGCTTGCTGCCTCTGGGAGGAGATGTGAGGGAAAGACTATAAGGTTTTACAAAGGTGAATTTTGAAAATTATCTATGCATATGTTTGGAAAAAAATAAAAATTAATGTTTGAGACTAAAAAAACAGAAACCCAGGTCTTAGAATCATAGCATCTCAAAGTTAGAAGGGGACATAAAGATATGCTAAGCTAAGATATTAATTTTTGCAGATGAAGAAACAGAGACTTAGGAAGAGTAAGTCACTTGTCTTGTGTCATATAATAAGTTAGTGAAAGAGTTGAAACTAGAACCAAATTTTCTTATTTCTAATTCAGTATACTTTCCAAGGCAAGAATAGTAATAGAAGTAAGTACAATACTAATGGTAATAGTTTATAACAACTGCAATGGCAGCAATAATAGTAATAATAATAGTAATACAAAGTACAATGCAGAAGAAGAAATTAAAACATCTATCAATAGGACAAAATCCATACCATAACCCTATGAGCAAAATTGCTTTCAGTACATTGTAACAGTCCATATTGTAACATTTATTCTGCAAAACATTGTCATTTTATCCAGATATACAATAGTCTGCAGAACATTAACTATGAAAAAAATAATAGCAATTTAGTTACTTCTCTTTGGATTGGTTCAATCTGAAATCCATTAAAAATATGATACAAATGAGAAGAAATTACAATAATAACTATAATAACATGATAACAATAATTCCCTTAAAACCTAAACCCATCATAAAGGTTAGAGGGAATGGAAAGATAAACTACAGTAATGCTAATACCAGCCAGTGTGATGTATAATGGGAACTTGACATGCCCTGCAACTAGTACAGTAGTTGCAAAGGTGCTCTGGCAATACCACTAACTGGCTTAGCATTTAGAGCAATGAGGTGAAATTGGTAACATAAATATAAGAAAATGATGGGATCACAGAGGTTTATAGCTTGTTCCTACTCAAAATCAATGTGATAATCAGACTGATACGGAAGCAGAGGAGCCACTGGTGTTTGTTCATTTTCTGATATTATAAGAAAGATGAATGAAAGAAAACAAATTAAAGGGAACCTGAAAGCCAGGACAAGACTACTTGTCCTTGTCCCTTAAATAATATTCCTCCCCACCATGAATTCAAAAAAAAAAATATATAAAGTGCCTAATATGTTATGCTCTCCCAAGGATACAAAGATAATAAATAATATAGTCTTGCTATCAAAGAGCTCATATATTCACAAATAAATACAAGTAAAAATGTGATATGGAAAAAAAGCATGGGATTTTATTCCAGGTAAACAGGACAAGGGAGTGACCAGCACAAAAATACCACAAGGGCCAAATGAACCCTTTGCTGATTTTGTGGGACATTTGCAGACAGGTGTCATATGAACTCTTGGTGAAAATGCAGCAACAGAAATTATGATGAGGCAACTTGTTCAAGAAAATGCTAATGAGGTTTATAGAAGAATTATACTAGGACTACCCAAGGATGCTCCTTTAGAGGAGATCATAAGATGCTGTGCCCCAGAGGGCACAAATACCTTTTATAGCCAGGCTATGATGTAGATTTTCCAAGATCCAAACATGGGAAGAAGGAGTCCCTTTTGGCAAGGGACTTCCAGAGAGACTCACTAATGCTTTCAATGTGGTAAAGTAGGGCATCTGAAAGCTCAATGTTGGCATAGAGACAGAGTGAGAAAATAGGGTGGGAGAACAAGAACCAATACCCCATGTCCAAAATGCAACAGAGGGTTCCATTGGGCAACATAATGTAGACTAATTTAGGGAAACAGGATGGAGGGGCCCAGCCAAAGCTACACCCAGAGAGCTTTAGAAGTTCAATACCCAGATATGACCAATCAGTCAGGAAGTAAGCTGATGGGAGAAAGAGATTACAACTGGGGAGAATAGAGTTGTATGCAGCTGGGACAACTGAGATACACCCTGGAGAGGTGAAATCTGTTCCTCTCCAGCCTATGGATCCATTGCCTCCAGGCACAGTAGGCCTAGCCATTTCACCTGAGAGTACTTACAAAACAATGTTCATCCATACACTGATGTAGGAAACTGAGGAATGTGTAGATAATATCCCAGTCACTAAGACAGGTAGACAATGTGTGACTTATCAACAAGGAGAATTAGTAGCATCAGGTTTACTGATACAGACTCTTAATAAGCAATCTGGAGATAGTTGCCCAGACTCTGACTCCAAGCAATAAAATCCAGGAATATGCTGGACAGCAGCTGTGACAGCTGACCAACCTATGCTCACTATCTATATAAATGGCATACCATTAGAAGGATCAGTAGATACAGGTGCAGATCACATAGTCATTAAAGGTGCCAATTGGCCCAATACTGGTCAAAGATTAAGGCAAACACCTACATGTTTGGCATAAGAGGATCAATTGCAGCTGAAGTTAGTGCTACCCCTTTGAGATGGACTTTTGAAGGCAAAACAGGAGTTTTTACTCCTTTTATAGTTAAAAAAATCCCCATCAATCTGTGGGGAAGAGACATTTTACAATAATTAGGATTAAAAATGAGTACTTTGGTATTTTATGCAGTACTGCTGTTGAAGGCTGGCCAACATTTTTACCTGTTCCTATCCAATGAAAAACTATTACAGCAGTGTGGATAGAACAGTGGTCCTTAAATAGTGATAAAATTCAGGCCTTATTAAATATAATACAGGAGCAACTTGACCAAGGACACTTATAATCTTCTCTGAGTCCTTGGAATTCCCCAGTATTTCTTGTAAGAAAGAAATCTGGAAAATGGAGGATGTTGACTGATTTAAGAAAAGTAAATGACTCTTCATCCTGGACTTCCATCTCCTATTCAGTCACCTAGAGAATGGCTTCTTTGGATTATAGACATTAAGGACTATTTCTATTCTATCCCTCTAGATAAGGAGAAAAGATTTGCCTTTTCAGTTCCCAGTGTTAACTTAACTGATATGAATGAACAGTTTTGCAACAAGGAATGAAAAACAGCACTACTATGTGTCAAATGTATGTTGCTGCTGCTCTTATTCCAGTAAGATAAGCATTTCCAAAAGTAGTGTTATTACATTACATGGATGATATATTGGTATGTGCACTTGAAGAACAAATATTAGAAGCATATCTACAAAAGACCATAGAAACACTAAGGAACTACAAATTGCACATAGCTCCAAAGAAAATTCAAAGACATGCTCCTTTTCAATATTTAGGATATGAAGTATATCCTAAGGTGCTTACAGTACAAAAACTCTCCTTAAGAACAGAGAAGCTAAACACCTTAAATGACTTCCAATAAATGATAAGAGATACCCAATGGAGGTGCCCAGTGTTAGGCTTGACTACCTATAAATTACAACCATTATATGACATTTTAAGAATAGACAGTGCTTTAAACTCACCACATCAGCTTACAAAAGAAGCTCAAAAGGCTTTGAGAGAAGTTAAACTGATTTTATCCAATGTAGTTGAAAGAGTCCCTCAAAAAACCCTTGGAAATACTAGTTTTTGCTACACAAGAGGCACCCACAGCAATCCTTCATCAAGGAGACAGTGTGAGAGAGTGAGTGAACCTCCCAGCGCAACCACAACAAAGCCTTACTCCTTATCCAGTGCTTGTGGCTAGAATTTTATTAAAGGGCATTAAGTGAGAAGTACAATTATCTGGGATAAGACCTGACAAATTATACACCTTTTTTACTAATGCACAAATTAATGTGTGCTGTGAAACATCTCAGAATGGCAATTTTTTTTAGCCATGGCTCCAAATTTTACACACAGGTCTCCATTAAAGATAATGAGACATATTTGGTGATTACATAATTAGTGATGGATTCTTGAAGAAAAGTTTTCTAAAGTTCCTTTTAAAGGATCAACTATCTTTACAGATGCATGCAAACATAATATTTGCACTGTATACTCTCATGAGTTAATTATAGAGTAGTCAGAACTCCTTTTCAGTCCACTCAGCAGAATGAATTGTATGCAATCATTCTAGCTCTTACTTATTACCCAGGAGATATAAATATAATATCTGATTTGGCCTATTCAGTAGGGGTGATACAATAAATTGCCACAACCCAAATAAAATTTGTAGCCTCTAATATATATCAGCTCTTTAAGGAACTTCAAGAGCAAGTGAGAAAGTAACCAGGTAAGATTTATATCTTGTATGTCCACTCTCAAAGTGGACTTCCAGGTCCTATTTTTGATGGTAATTCAAAGGCAGATAGCCTTCTAACCATGTTGGCCAACACTCCTTTATTTCAGGAAGCCCCAAGAATCTCATTTTAAATATTATCAGGCTACTTGAGCTTTATGTTTACAATTTGGAATAACAAGAGAGGAAGCTAGAAAAAAAGACAGCTTGTCTTCCAAATGGATGTGACCCATTATAAATCTTTTGGTCGTCTGTCTTTTACCAATGTTGTGGTAGACACTGTTTCAGGATTCACTTTTACAATACCAGCAGCAAAAGAGACAGCCCAAGTGGTCACTGAATTCCTTATACAAGCATTTGCAATTATGGAAGTGCCACAAGCAATAAAAACAGATAATGGACTTGCATATATTTCTAAACATTTTGCACACTTTTGTGAACAGTATAAGATTTTACACACCACTGGCATACCCTTTAATCCTCAAGGACAGGCAATAGAAGAGAGGAGAAACAGAGACATTAAGATGCTCCCCCAGAAACAAAAGAAAGGGGGAGCCACAGATAACCCTAGAGAGCTTCTAAATTTAGCTCTTTATACTATTAACTTCTTGATTTTTGACAAAGATGCATTGGCTCCAACAGACAGATTTAATAACCCACCAGAAGGGCAGTGTTCAGTGTGAGCACCTCCACTATCTTTAGATAATCGCCAGGTGATGTGGAGAGACCCAGAAAGTGGTGAATGGAAGGGACCAGATAGGTTAACTGTTTGGGGGAGAGGATTTGCTTATATCTCTACAGATGGAGAAGGAATCAGATGGGTGCCAAAGAGCCGTATTCGCCTTGTCCATTGGAAAGAGACAGAACAGACCTTTGTAACGAAGGAGAAGACCCAAGAAGCATTGGGTGGTTCCATCGCTGATTGTGCCCACCACTGAAAGAGCATGACAGTTATGGCAACTGACTTATGGACATCAAAAATTGTTGGACTTCAAAACCCTCAGGAATCATTGGATTCTCTGAGACATGATAAGACTTTTGCAGGACTTGAAAACCCTCAAGAATCATTGGATTCCCTAACACATAAAAAGACTGTTGCAGGATTTCAAAAACTTGCAGAGATCATTGGATTCTCAGACATGTGAAGCAATGGACAATAGATTGGTTTTGGACTATCTCTTGGCTACTGAAGATGGCATATGTATGTGTGACTGTTGTTAACATACCCTCCTACTAGGACTTCTGGAAATCTTTTACAAAACCATGTTGATTCATATTGTTTGTTATATCACTACTTGCATGTACAATTCATGTTTGTTACACTACATTGAGCCTCCACTGACTGTGGGGAGTCATCACTAATAGCCTGTGCTTTATTGTTATGTGCTTGTGTAATACCTCCCATGCTGATGGGTTTGTGCATACTTGTTTCTAGTAAGATCCTTCAGCCCAGAAACCTGATAGTAATCCCCACTTCCCTTTGGTGCTTTTCATTTCCCTTCCTGAGAAGTCAGTGAGGGCATGATCATCTCTTTTTCGGTGCTTTCATCTCCTTTCCTGAGAAGTCAGGGAGGATGTGATCACATCCTTTTTGGGGTTCTCACATCCCTGAAAAGTCAGGGATGGCGTTACCACCTGGGTTCTAAAACAAAAGAAAGCTGGAGATATAAAGGGCTGAAACTCTGAATAGGCACACTTGAATCAGACAAGCAAGTACTTAAAGCTAATTAACTATTAGACAATAACTCTATTAGCATGTTTGGAATTTCTCTTCTAACAGTTAATTCTATATCAATGCTTGGGGTTAAGAGAATTGTAAGGAGGGATTAGGGAGTGGAGTGAGACAAGCTAGAGTCACTTTGGAGGAGAACAAGGAGAAGGGAGATCCATTGGTGGAGAGTGTGTGGCAGTTTGTTGATTCCCTTTACTTCTCCCTCTATAGACCAAAGACTTTTGCTTATCCTGACTCTGGCTGATTCTGGGGCCTCCAGAGAGCTAACCCAGACTTTGCAATACCTAAATTTCCTTATATATCCTGAAATATTCTATTCTATATCCTGATATTATGATCTTATATAAAATTACCTACACAGCTCTTTACTGCAAATATTCACTCACATTCAGAGAAGCAATAACAATCATGGATTTCATTTATTGTTCCAAATGAAGTGATTGTCTGAGTATACTTTCATTCATGTCTCACCCCCACCTTGCCCATCTTTCTCTCCTTTCCACTTCCTTCCCCTCAGGGGGAGGGCGGGGGTGGGACAGGAGGCGACCGGGGAGGGGCCCGGTCCGGGGGCCACTTTCCCTTTTTTCTTTTCCCTTTTCCTTGCCCCTTTTCTCTTCCCTTCCCTTCCCTTCCCTTCCCTTCCCTTCCCTTCCCTTTCCTTTCCTTCCCTTTCCTTTCCTTTCCTTTCCTTTCCTTTCCTTTCCTTTCCTGTCTCTTCTCCTGTCCTCATCTTTTTAAAATTCTTTCTTTTTTTCCTGTATCCTTTTTTCCCCTTTCCTTTCTTTTCTTTTTTTCCCATCTTCTCTTTTTTCTCTTCTTTTTCTTTCTAAAATTGGATCTCTCATCTTACCTTTGCTAAAAGCAAAAACATATTCATAGACTAGATCTCATTGTTAACTAGCACAAGAGCTTTGACCTAGTCTGTTACTGATCTGGGGTTAGTTTGCCTCTACTTGTTTCTGTGGACTCACTATATTCATAAATACTGAGTGCAGTCATCCCATTGACATAACCCACTGCAACTCAGAACTCCTAGACTCCAGAGGTCTGACAGCTTTAGACTTCTTGGCACCTAGAATTACAAATATACACTAACACACCCAGTCCTTATTTCATGTTATTTTTTAAAAGTACACATATAGCTATTATTGAAGAATTTAGAAAGAAAATTTACTTTCTATTGTCTCTATGCAAAATATCTGCCAAAAGAATTAAATTTTCATAATTTATAGATGTAGACAATGATCATAAGAAGAGTCTAATTATTACCCATAATTAAATTACAAGGTGAAAATGAACACTATACTGAACAAAATAAGCTCTAGTTATGATATGGAGTATCAACCAGAAACACTATCACCACTATGGAGATTTTTGCCCACAACCTCTCCTAGAGAGTATCATCCTTTCCATTTGTAAAATGTAATGCAAAATTCCATTTTCAAAATCACTCATTTCCCTGATAATTCACAGGCTTCAACATATGTCAAGATAATGCATATATTTCCAACTGAGCAGCAGTTGGCAGCAGATAACACTTGTTCTTCTCCGACTTCCTATTGAAATATAGAAATCCTAGAGAGAAACAAAAAAGACAAGTATAATATTTTAGTGAATTTTTTTGCCATATAATATGAAATTACGGATGAGATCAATGCTACTACTAGATACCAAACTCATAATTATAAATATACATTACATATGATATATAATGTGTGCATGTGAATCATCTTTAAGTGAGTATAGGTCTTAAACAGAAATATATAAGTGCTTTACTATTCAGAAGGTGTTTTATGTTCATTATCTTATTTGAATTTGGTAATATTCCTTTGAGGTAAGTAGTAAAGCTGTGACTTAAATTAAATTCTGGCTTTATTGTTAGAGGACTTAGGTGCAAATTTTGCCTTTGTGTCTTACTAACTTACTTATTTTCTCAGAGGTCTCTAAGGTCTCAGTTTCCTTCTCTGCTGCTAGTGTTGTTTACCTTTCATTCTCAAAGAGAACTGTGACATCAGAGATGTGTTGCTATGACATGCAAGGAAATTGGATTTAAATGAGAGAAGGCTGTGCAAAGTCACCAACTTCCCTCTTTCCTCTGGAGCTATTCGGGACCTCTTCCCAAAAGGTAGACTGGAAATGAAACTGGATGCAATGGGTGAACTTGACCTTTTTAAAGTAAGGTCTTTAATGGGTCTCAGGTTGACTGAGGCAAAATGCAATTAGAGATTAAAGCTAGGTAAGAAATGAAGTAAAGAATGCCTTCTTTTGCATACTAAAAAAAAAATAAATCATTTTGGAAAGGGAAGATCCTCAAGGTTTCTTGCCAAAACAAAAATTATTATTTTATATTCACTCTGAGACAATCAAATATAAAACAATGGCCAAGCAGGATTTGACCTGAGATCTATTTTTGGCCAATCAAGAATAGGTGATTTGGGTTCAAGGCATGATCCTTAAGAAATAAATCTAGTCCAAAATATTTTGTGAGGTTTCAGAGATCAATAATTTAGTAGATAGAGAAGTCATCTTAAAGGAAAGACATGTATTCAATTACTACCTCTAACACTCTTGTGCAAGTCTCTGAAATTTCTCTGTGCTATTAGTATCCTTCAAAAAATGAGTTGCAGAGAATGTGCTGATCTGCATTGTTAGAAATAATATCTTCCCTTCTGGATTCCTGGATTCCAGTGAAATCATAAATCCAATACCTCTCCTCAGCAATAATATGATAGATAGTTTCATGTCTAATTCATTTTACATACTTCACTATGGTCATTGTATAATGAGAATACATTTTGTATTTTCCATCTCTTCTTTCCTTTTAGAAATTATCTCCACTGAAAAGCTCCCATTTTCTCACAAAGCCCCAGTAGTCCAGATGCTTGCAGGATCACATAATTAAATATGAATCACCTACTCTGGTGTCCCAACCATGTGTAGGGATGCTACAAGAGTTATCATTCCTTCATTTTTGATGTTCAGGTATGTTATGTTAAGCATAACCTTGTTCAAGGATTGGATTTACTGATTAGTTCCTGTTTGGGTCTGTAATTGTTGAATGATTTCTGCAAACTTAGTTTAACTGGAAAAGGCTTATATGTTAAATATTAGCAATCAGCTTGACAGAATAGAATGGCAGAGCCATTCTTTCCAAGAACCAGAGTTTAACTTAATCAATAATAGGCTTAGCAAGAGTTTGTATTCATAGCTAATGTAAAAGTTAAAAAAAAAAAAATCTTTCAGTCATTAATTACTATCAGCTTAAAAAAAAAAAAAAAGCACAAAGAGTGAATAAGTGTACTTTAAGACACTTAAGGCCTAGGCATTCTTTGTAAAATGACTAGGTAAGGAGTCCCTTGGGCTGTCTTTTAACTGCTTTTCATAGCTCTAATAGCACTTGTTCACCAAAGACACACCCCTTGAATCCTCAGAGAGATACAATAGCATAATTGTTCTTTTAGGTTTTAAGGCCTTGACATAGCTGTCAGGGGAAGAATAGTGAATAATAATACCAGAACTATTTCATGCAAATTCCACTTAGAGGTTTCAAGATTTTTGTGAGACTGATCTTGCCTCCTTGTTGACAGTTTTATTGTCACGCCAGCTTTACATAAGAAAGTGGTAAAGTTTGACTCTTTGTTAAATAATTCTCATTTTTAAAACTCTTTAGCTAAAGTTAAAAAACAAATAGAAAAACAATGAGATGGAAACATCAATTTGGAATTGTAACAAAGGGGAAAACAGGGCTGGGTGAACAGTTTTATTCCATTGCTAATCATTGACACAACTAGTCTTTCCCAAATAATGTATAGCCCATTAAAATGAGTGTTTAAGGAGTACTGCAATATATGCAAATGCATGTGTCACATATGCTATAGGGATGTCAAGGGGTTAGGTTTCCAATTTATACCTTATAATAAAAAGGTCAAATGCATTTTTAATTTTAATTTTTTAAACTATTCTTTAAAATGCATGTATACAGAAAAGTGGAGGATAATGGGAAAAGCTAGGAGTGGAAATAATGACAGTTGGCCTTAGTCCTTACTATGTTATGACCAACTGGGTGAGTTTGGATAAGTCACTTCAATACTCTAACCTCCTGTTATTCATCTACATAAATTGAAAGCCATGTATGTGTGTAAGGAAAAGGAAACTTGGTTCATAACATGTCTATCTATGCCATATATATGATACCAAGCCCCACATCATATATCACATCATTACTAAATTTTGAATCAGTGACTTTGGGCTCATTTCTAGCTCTGCTATTTACTACCTTTGGAAGGATGAACAAATTCATTCATGTTCTTTGGGTCCAAATTTGCTCATCAGTTGACAGGCTGAAATGTGTTAGTTCAAACTGAATAAAATGAAATTTAATAAGATTAACTTTAATGAATGAAGGTTATTTGGTGAAATTGACAGAGTCAAAATGACCTGGATTCAAATCCCACCATTAATAAACAAGAACTATTATAAGATACCCTCAGTTCCCCACTTTACATGGTAATTTCATGCTTGGTGATACCATGTAACCATGTCCTCACTCCTCTCATTTTAATGATATCCTTTATATAACATTTTACGGTTTGAAAAGCTTTTTATCAATATCATTTCATTTTTATCTTCATCACAATTCTGGGAATTACATTGTTTGGTTAGCCACTGTATAGATGAGAAAGAGGTTTTATTATATGTTCAGTCACAAAAGTCATAAGTGTCTGAAATAAAATTTGAACTCAGATCTTCCTGTTGCCAGGTCCAGCCTGCTATCTATAGTCACCTAGATTTTTCTAAGAATTATATCAGTGATGAGGTCCTGGGCCACTAGATGAGGTTGGCAGAGAGAGTCTGAAGTACTGTATGCACGTAAGGGAAGGGCACTGGGGGGGATCAGCTCATTCTTATAGACTCACCCAATGGAGGTCTTATGTAACCCTACTTTACTGTATACAACAGAAAGCCAAGTTATGTCAAACTCCTAAGGTTAAATTTTCCCCCATTAATTTTTCTATGGTCCACATCATCTTTGCTGAATACTTTTAGGTTAGCTTGCCATGAAATTCTGCCTTGTGGTGTCTTTCTCCTCACCTCTCTCCCACACTTCATGGTACCTTTCCTCTTATCCCCCCAACATGCCTCATGGTATCTTTCTCCTTCTTATAGGTAACTAAGTTTTTCATGGTGCTAAACTCCTCTATGGATTTAGCTTGATAGTCATTGGAGTACTTCCAACTCATGGTGCATTATCTTTCTCTTCGTTAATTGTTAGTTCCACCAAGGAACTTGTCTTTTCCATTGTTAATTGTTAAAAAAAAAAAAAAAAAAAAAAAAAAAAAAGACAGTTTCCTGTCTAACTATATTTTCTTCCAAATCTATTCATATTTACCATTTCTGGTGTTTATTGTATTCTTCATTTTGTCTATAACTTCTCCTAAATGTCCTTTTTGGTAAAGAAAAAGATCATTGTGAATAATTCACATGAAAGAACCCCAACATTTGGTACTAATTGTTCTCTTCAATCACATCATTTGATGCCTATATCAAACTCAGGATTTGGTATTCTGAACCTCAAACACATCTTTTTCTTAATAACACTCTTATTATAAAGTGTCTCCAGATCCATTATCCTTTGCAATGCTACATATGATAGTTGATACATATTTCCTTTGAAAGAAAATAACATCAGTAGATGAACATGGCCCCTCTGAGCTTAATTTCCTTCTCATCTACATACAGCTTGAATAAATATTGTTCTTTATATGTTGTCTTTCCCATTAGATTGTAAGCACTTTGAGGGTCCTATTTTAGCTTTTTAAAAAAATTCTAAACATAGAACAGGATTCTCTTGACTTAATCCTGTGGACCTGAAATTACAGAGGGATCAGAGGGATCTCTACATTTATTAGAGAAGAATATTCTCTCCCAAAATGACTTCTACCAATAAAACTTTTAATATGCATGGACATTTCATTACTTCCAAGTTTCTGATATGAATAGGTATGATGTCACCTCTGAGGAAGTGGAACTGGGAAGAGACCAAATGACCAAGCATAGGACATAGTGTGATCTTAAGTAGAAAGCAGGGATCTTCAAATTTGAACTCTCTTCTTCCCTTCTGACAGCCTCTCTTGTTTGTAGACTTTAAAGAGACCAGAAAACTGGTGCCTCTGCTCCCAATTTCCCTCTCTCTAGCTGCCACCAAGGAAACAGGAGCTTTGCTCCTATTTTTTAATCTGGCTTGGCAGCTGGTGAGGGAATAGGAGCCAAATAACTCTGCTCCTACTTTTGTTCTCAGACCTGCAGGGTTGTTGAGATAGCAAGAGCCTGGGGAATCTTCTCCCTTTCCCCCACCTCACCCCCCTTCTTCTGGAAGCCCAGGAGAACTCTTATACTCTTGCTTTATTTGCTGAAGTGGATTTATTCCGATTGCCCTTCTTTCTCCCTCTCCATCCCTTTTTTTCTTCTCCATTCCTTTCCCTTTCTTCTCCTTCTCTTTCTTCTCTCTCCTTCCCTCCGTCTCTCACCCTTTATCCCCTCTCCTTTCCTCTTATCCCCTTTCCCCCATCCACCTACCCTCCCTTCTTTCCATTTCCCCCTTTCCTCTCTTTATTCTCCACACCCTTCCCCTCATTCATCTTCCTTTCTCTCCTACCATATCCCTCCCATTGAATACAGGTTGCAGAAACAATTGAAAATTAACCACTGAACATATAGATTCAAGTGCTGATTAAATGTCTGTTCTCTAAAAGCATGAAACATATCTCATACCATGTGCTAACCACTAAACTTTATAAATATTATATTGCTTTCTCATCCCAACAACCTTATTAGGTGCTATTATTATCTTCATTTTACAGTTGAGAAAAAATTGAAGCACATAGAAGTTAAATGGCTTGCCTAGCTTCACCCAGATAATCCTTAAAATCAGATTTTAATTCAGGTCTTCAATTGGGTCTCAGAGCTTTATCCAAGCCACTCAAATGCCTTAATTCTTAACTTTAATCTACATTTGTACCATTTTCTCTATCACTTTCTTATGTTTAGATAAGAAAACAATAAATCAGGCTCTAATATGTTTGTGTTTTCTAATTTTTAATATGTAATTGTAACTGAAAATTTAGTAATCAACTCTTCCTAGCACTCTTTAGCTTTATCACTTCTTTGGATGTAGTCATGACATAGAGTCATGAGGATGTAATTTAGGATGTGGTGGACAAAGAGACATTCTGTCTGACTCAACCAGAGTCTTAGAGCAATGGATGTTTCTTCCTAAATCCCAAAAGAATAGTAAGAATCTTTTCCTTTTGGCAAGTATTTGGTGTGTGTTCTCTTACCTAGTAGTATAATAGCCAAATCTTTCAGACATATGTGTGATCTGTGACCATCACAGGTATGATGATTGCCATTGCTGAAACACTATTCATCAGGTCTTTGTAATTTGAAGCAAGGAAAACAGACACATTGAAATCAAACTTCTCTGACAAAGTGTCTTTGAATTTGCAGAAGTCTGTATATTAAGCATTGTATTCTGTAATTGGTGTGGCTGTTCACCTATACTTGGTAGAATTTTTAATTTTTAAGTTTAAGATTAAAATGAGTAATATAGCAGTTTTTGAGAGTTTGGAATACAGAAAACATTGAATGAAGTAAGACTGAAATAGTTATGGATGTTATGTAAAAACTAAATTGAAAGTTTAAAAAAAGTCGCTTCTCATTCAGCCCTGCATTTCTACAACTTTAAAAAATGTGGGCACTCTTTCCACAGATCATAAACTTCCCATTCCTTCTCATCACATGCTATTCTTATTATCCAAAATGCATCAGTGATCTAGTCAAAATGTTGGAAGATTTTTCTGCATCATTTCAAAACTCCATAGTTACCAGTTGTTGTTCAGTTGTGTCAGTCATGTCCAACTGACTAATTTGGGATATTTGTGGCAAAGATATTTAATGGTTTGCCATGTCCCTTTCCAGTTTATTTTAAAGATGAGGTAAAAAGTGTTAAGTAATTTGCCTGGGGTCACACTGTGAGTGTCTTAAGTTAGATCTGAATTCTCAAAGATGTTTTTCTGATTGCAGGCCAGGCACTCTATCCACTATAGCACTTCACTGCCCTGATTACCAATATGGTGTTACATATGTCTATGTCTTATATGACCACCTCACCTTCTTTTTCAAATGTATTTCCTGGGAGGTACCTTTTATGCCATTTGTTGCTTTTAAGTCATCATTGATAATTTTCTCATGCAAATTAACTTTCTCCATACTAAAGTTTCCTCTATTTCTCTTTTGATCACCTACAAATTTGATTTTTACATGGTGTTTCACATGGTGATTCACATTATACATAAGCTTAAGTGGAAGAATTGTTGATTAAAAAAAGATGATTTTGTGTGTGAGAACAACTTGGAATCTTTGAAAATTCTGCCAATTATCAAAAAAAAAAAAAAAAAAATTTCAGTCTATTATCTTTTTACCATTCAATTCCCAGGCACACTCATTACCAATCTGCAGTGAATGTCCAAGAGAGATGACCTGATGCTCTTAAGAACTAACTTAATGAATTACTGATCCAGCTGACAAGAGGAGCCCTGAAACTCTTTCTCACTCTCTTGGAGTTTGCAGGGGAAAGCTTGGGAAACACCGTCAGAGAAGTTCTCCCCTGAGAAACATGCCCCATGGAATCAAGAAAAAGTGGTTTCATTCTGTTATCTGGGTAGGACTAGTTGAGTCTAGGATCACTCCTACTTAGTCCAAACAAGAGATTTCTATCCAACTCTATTGAGTTGGAGATTAGTCCAGGGACACTCATTCAATTCCAAGATTCTCTATTCTGATTCCAGCTCGAACTACAAGAGCTGCCCATAAAACAAGCTTCCTTCAGCTCAATCTCTTGAAGGACCCAAAAGCAGGAATCATGCCAAGGAACTTCTCTCTTTCCTTGGCATAGCTGCAACCTCTCTGACTGCTGAAAAAGCATTCTCTTTGTCAGAATTTCTCTGCTAGATCTTCACTTTTCTGTCAGGACCCTGCCACTAAGAAAGTCAGCCTGCAAAAGCTGACTTTTCAGTTCTAATAATAAACTTCTTTTGCCAGTTTAACTTTTCAGGTTAGTAAATTCAATTACAAAGGACCTGCGCTGACATGAATACTTATCATATATATCAATATATACCCAGATACATGCATATACATGTGAATTCACCCATATGTAAACATGCATCTAAAACTATAATATGAAGTAATTTTTGTCATTTTTATGTAACAATAATATTCCATTACACTTATGTACCATGTCTTGTTGGAGCCATTCTCAATAAATATATAACTTGCCTCTAGTTTTTCATTGTTACAAAAAGGTGCTGATATGAATGTTTTGGCATATTTCTCTCTCTCTCTCTCTCTCTCTTTCTCTCTCTCTCTCTCTCTCTCTCTCTCTCTCTTTTTCTTCATATATATATATAGATAGATATATAGATATATATCTACAGATATAGATATATAGATATATAAAAGCTTTATTTTTATCATATATCTTTTTGAAGTATATGTTCCGTAGTGGGATTATGGGTCAAAGTTTATAAAAAGCTTAATAACATATCTTGAATATATAATTCCAAATTATTTTTATGGAAAGATTGGACCAATTTGTACTTCTACTAATAGTGTATTAGTGTGCTTGATATTACATAGTTTCTCAAACATGGGCTATTAACTTTTTTTCTTTGACAATTTGTTGTGTGAGAGATGAAACTTCATTTAACTATTTCTTAAATTTCTCTTTCTTATTTTTAATCATTCTAAATTCTAAATAGGAGTTTTTTCTTTTAAAACTTTTCTTCAAAAATATGTATTAATATCTTACTTTTACATCACTTTTATTGTTAAATCTGTTCTACCTTTCCCTGAAAGAGTGATGTAACCAAAAGGAAGAAAGAAATAAAAAAATTAATGAAAGCTAGAAATTTTGTAGTATTTTAAGTTTTTCAAAGCACTTTACAAATTTTGTAGTCATTTTATGCTTACAACAATTTGAAAAAGGTGCTATTATTATCAACAGTTAACTTGTATATGTGGTCTCTTCAAAAAGGTTTTATTCAAAATCCTTCCTCCATCATATTTTTGGCATTTTTCTGGCATTGCAGTTGAGAACCCAGTGAGACTTTCACAAATTCCCTTCAGGCTGAGGCATCAAAACAGAATGTGTGTGTAATAATAAAGAACATTGAAGAAAAGGTGCTAGTGAAAACATTCAAAAGAAAACAAAGTGTTGTCAAATATCTATACATTTATGGCCAAAGTTTAGGTTAAAAAGAAAAAGAAAAGAAAAGAAAGAAACTAGAGGTTGTAACACAAGAAATCAAATTTTGTCTCATACATATCAGTGAGATTTAGTGATGAAACTCAAACTTGAACTGTAACCTTGGATGGATCTAACTTAGACAAAATAAATAGTAAAGATAAAATTAGGAGAAGGGGTAGCATCATAGATTGAGAAGTTATATATGTGAGGAACTCCAAGGAAACTGGAGGGGAGTGGAATGTGACAGAGTATATTTGCATGAAGGTCAAAGGAGGAAGAAATGGAAGTGATTTTATAACTGGAAAATACTATTCACCACCTAGACAGAAAGATTATGTAGATGAGAACTTTGGTACACATCTTGTACCAGAAATAGTTAATCAATCAATAAGGATTTATTTAGGATATAAAGAGAGATAAAAGAACCCCTCCCCTCAAGGAGATTATAATGTACTGGAGGAAACAACATGCAAATAAAGTATACAAATCTAGGCATTTACAAGATAAAGTAGAAATGATTAATAGAGGGGAGGCATTGGAATTAAGAAAATTGGGGAAGACATCTTATAGAAGGTGGAATTTTAGTTGTAATTTAAAGAAAGCCAGCAAGAAATAATCAGAGCAGAGGGAGGAGAGAATTTCATGCATGGGGGATAGCCATTGAGAGGAAGTATTTTGTTGGTTACACAAAGGTATGATATAGTAGTGAAAGACTTGGGTGAGGAACCTACTGAACCTCTATCTTTACCAAAGGAGAGTAGCAAATAGCTTCTTGATTTTTCTTATTGATAACTTTATTCTTCAAAAGGTGGAGAGGAAATTTTATTCTAGATCTTAAAAGGAGGAACTGCTTTCTGTGGTAGGATTGTTGTTTGTCCTTTGTTCTCAAGGAGAAGCAATAATATCAAGAGGAACATAGAATTTGTTGAATTTCAGGAAGTGCACTTAGATTCTCCCAGTACTAGGCCAACAAAATGATAGGGTTGCCCACTAAAAGAAGGGGTATAGAATGATACCCTAAAAGCATATTGAGATCACAGGCTGGTGTTGTGTGTTGTCTCTTATATATCCTCCAAATCAAAGGGCAAAGATTTTAACATGCTACTATGTACTGACATTAAATCCACAAGGGTTTTTTTTTTTCCTTTGTTTTGTTTTAGCAAAAAAAGAGGACATCAATTAACAAAGGGAAAGTCAAGTTTCAAGAGAAAAATACTATTTAGATTCCAAGACTCTGAAGATGGTTTATACAGTTTTCAGTCTCAGTTTTAAGGAGTTATCAGGTGGCCAAAGGTATACATGCCAAAGTATTTTGAGTGGACAGGATGACAAACTGAAGGAATTTCTAGTTAACATAGAAACACAAGTAAAAGTGAATCCTGATGATGCCATTAAAAACCCCTCTCTTTTACAATCTTTTCAGAAGAAGGATACCTGTTGAGGAAAAGACTAGCAGAAATGTACACATGCTTCATGCAGGGGTTTCCAATTACTTCTGGGTTACTTTTTGTTGGCACCTTTTACCCACTGGCTGGAAACCTTTCCGTGAAGATACCAAAGTCTCTATTGAAAGAGATTATGCCTATTTTGTACTCCCAATTCTTTACAGAGTGACATGGCCCAAAGATTTTTTTAACAATTAAGAAGAGAAAAAGATATGAATCAGGAACTTTAATTATTGTTATTGTCAAACTTTAATAGACCCATCCTGTTCCCATCCTCATTCACAAAGTTAGCTTTAATTCCTCAGACTGCCTTATTAGCATAATCGACTCCTCCTGTCTCATTTATGTTACTGCTTAGGTAGAAGCTAATATAAATTTGTTCTCCACTAGGACCACCCTAATTCCTCCCTAAACTCCTTCCTAACTTCTTAGATCCCTCTCTTACTCCCTGCCCCTCTTCCTTCTGAAGCTTTAAAAAGCTACTTCACACAAAGCACACTTTTTAATCATTTTGATTGATATCAAGGAGCCATTTCATATCAATAAAGGGCATCCTATGTGATCATGATTAATGCCTAAGTAAATTTTTCACATTCCAAACCACTCTCCCATCACCTAGTACTCACATGGTTATAATACTTCATCTTAATTTGCAAGTAAATTTTATGTATGTGGGACAGAACTTTACAAAGTCATCTGCTTTTACGGAGTGAAATGAATAGAACCAAGACAGCATTGTACACAGCACAACAAGATTATATGATGATAGATTCAACAATGAGGTAGTTCAAACCAATTCCAATAAACTTGTGATGGAGAGAGCCAACTGCATTCAGAAAGAGAACTATCTGAATTAAATATGGATCACAACACAGCATTTTCACCTTTTTTGTTTGCTTGCTTTTGGTTTTCTTATTTTTTTCTCTTTTTGATTTGATATTTCTTGTGCAGCATGATAAATGTAAAAATGTACATAGAAGAATTGTACATGTTTAACATATATTACATTACTTACTGTCTAAAGGAGGGAGTAGCGTAAGGGAAGGAGAAAAATTTGGAACATAAGGTTTTGTGGGATGGAGTATTAAACCCCTTTTACCCAATTTAACTTCTTGGAGGTATCTCTAGGCACAACAGAAAGTTTTAATTCAGTTCTTGCAGGAAAAGGGCCAATATACTATCTGGACAATCCAGAATACAGTGGTGTGTGTTGAGGGCAGTAAATTACTTATATAGTACCAAGACAGAAGTATATTCCTACTTCCAATTGATTTTTAAATTCATTGGATGGACTGGAAAGGAAGCAATTATTGACCAATGGTAATGATGCTGTATATTTCCTGAGGGTCATGTGAATTTCTGATCTTCAGGCCTACTTTTGTGAAATATTCATTTATTTCATTCAATAACTTCTCTTATTAATATTTACTTAAGATTTCTCATATTAATCCTCATATATTTTTTCTGCAAAGATTTCTGTGTTATCCCCACTTTCCAGTTTATTTCTTTCTTCAATATCTATGGGAATCCATCCGTGTTCATCCAGAACTAGCATCTTTACTGAGGTCTTTACTGAGACCATTTTAGCTAAAGAAAGCTTAACTACCCTAGTGATTTATTATATCATACAAGGCAAACAAGGAGGAAGGACAACAATGACAGATAAGACAAAAATGACAGGTAGGAAGACAAGCAAAAACCAAAGAATTTGCTTCTACCAACTCCCTTCAAACCAGGATCTTCAGAATGAATAAAAGAGGGAGGACCACGTCTATACAGGGACATGAACTAATTTTCTAATATCTTTGATGATTTCCTTTACTACTTTCCCATTATCATCAATTTTCATACAACAAATTGACATTTAATTTCCAACAGACCCTACCTTCTTCTGCCAGGAGATAATCTAGCACTAGTCTGTACTTCCCTGATTTGAGTGGTTTGTTCTGCTAGTAAGTATAAGAATTAGCAGTTTGGCTAGTGATAATTTCAATTACAGCTTGTAAGCTTATTAACCAGTTCAGAATATATATAGGAGTTTTATAACCCTAACTTCCATCCTGGGTCCAAGTGGCCAATTCACATGTCTGGATTACCCTTTCAGATGGGCATGTGTTATCCCCATCTATCTGTATCTCCTGTGTCAGTGAGAGATATTTTTATACTCTTTTTATTCCTCTTCAAGTCATCATATAATTGGATATCTAGATGGCCTTCCAACCCTAGTTAAAAAAATTTAAAAAAAATTAGGCTGAATTAATCCTATGTAACAGGACGCCATCCATTGACAGGGAAGTGCATGTAGGCAGTCAGGCCACAAATCCAATAATTCCCCTTTATGGCAGGCTGCTTATGATCAAACATAGTTGGTAGACACTCATCATTAACAATTGAATAGTATTATTAGTCCTTATAACCTAGGGGTCCTCTCATTATTCTACTCTCTAAAAAGAAGTTACAATTCCATAGCTGCTGCTTCACTTTCCAAGCACATCTATCAGCCTCCTCTTCTCCTGTCACAGTAAGTCTGTGCATATTTCAAAATGAAGTAAAATATTGGCCTTAGAGAAGAGTTAGATTGATTCTATCCCCAATCAGAGGTTATGTATGAAGTAAAACCAATTCTATTTATACAGGGATAGGGTTTTCCAAAAGTCCTGCAAACTTAATAGCAATAGTTACACAATTTTAATAATTTCCATCCCAAATCTTAAACATACAGTAATAAATGACCCAAGTTTAACAGTCATTCATCAACCATTCCCAAATCCCCCATATCAGTCCAAAGTACACTAGGAGCAGGGACAATGGTTTCTCATTCAAAAACTGCTTTGTGCTGAGGTGCTGAAGATGGGCAGAGACTCTCAGTTCAGGGAGGGGGATGGGTGTGATGCGGCCTGCTGACCATCCAAGCTGATCTAGGTCCCAGATATAGCTGTGTAACCAAAATCTAGGGAGGAAAAAAAAAAAAAAAAAAAAAAAAAAGATAAATCTAACAAATAAAGGTTAGAACAGTCTGAGTTAGAAAGAACTGCTACAAGATGTGGGGAGGCCAAAATAAATTTGCCAGCAGCTTCCTATATAAGGAGACAAGCTTGTTTCACAGGACAGACAAATGGCTGTAGTCTCAATAAAAAACAGCAGTGAGGTCTCATAGACCACTATCAATTGTCTTTTAAAAATACTTGAATATCATAGACACAATATCCAGTAACAGCGAAAAGATGACCAGACTAAATATTTATTTGCCCAAGTATTTAGGATATAATGATTACATATAACCAAGATTGAAAACAGTAAGGTATGACATAATTGAATTGCATTAACAGTTTCTATTGACCATTGCTTTGATTATAGAAATCAGTCACAGAAGGAAATGCAGGAACATGACTATAACATCCCACTAACTGTCAGAGGGTGAAGCTTTAAAACTCCCAAATAGCATTAACTATATAAGCCCAAGGAAATTTACCTCCAATAACAAATCCCATTAACCAAAGTTTCAGATAAATCCCAAACAGGTATCATAATCTTATATTGATAACAGTAAGAAATTTCTCCCAGTAAGTTCACATTTTTCATTTCCAAATAGATATATAAGTTGAACATCATACAAATCACTTTGCTTTAAAATACCCAATACATAGAAAAAAATTCAAATTGCATATTGTCTGTAACAGAAACATTTTCAAAAGGACAATTAAAAAAAACTATTATTTTCAGAGGCACTTTAAATAATTTCAGGATGACCCAATACAATAAATTAAAACTTATACACAGTATTCAAATATCACATAAGAGAATCTGAAAGATTCTTTAAAATATCAATAAAACTTTTAGAAATAGCTCTACCAAAGTATGGATCACATTTATGATCATATTCTTTAACCAAGGAAACCATTATGCATCAAAAGAAACAAATATTCAGTCAATTAACTTAAAAGCAGGCCTATTTCTTAAAATCACTTGCTGGAGTCAAACTTCTGCAGAAAGTGCCTGGAAAACACTTAGTGGGAAGGGGGGAGGGAGAGAGAGAGAGAGAGAGAGAGGATTCCATGTGGCCACCCTTCTATCAGATTTAATTGGGGGAAGGGGATTTTATATAGCCTCCCTTCCACCCTTCCCCTATTCCACATGGCCTTTCTCCTAACTCCACCATGCTTCCCAACCCTCTACTCAACTTCCTCTTTCCCTCTTGCTACATACTTTAAAAAATTTCCAACAACCTTTCTAACTAGGCTCCATTGCAAAAGTAGCAGAAAGCAGTGGGGTGAGGGGAGAAGAGAGGGTGAGTTTAATCTTCACCTTTGAAGACAAAAGATCCTTTCCTGTTTCTTCCTCCCCCACATTTTCTTTTCTCCTCCCAAATACCTTCCCAATATTTTCTCTTACTCTCTAAAATCATCCAAACCTTTAATTGCTCTTACAAATCAATCCTTCAAAATCACCTGCATTCTCTTCTCCTTTTCCCTTCAAAACTGTTAAGATTCACAACACAATGAATAGCTAAATAACTCCATAAAACCTACACATATCCAGCAAAGCATAACTTAATATGTTAACAAATTAACCAATATGTTTCAGAAGATAACATACTTTACCTAATTAGAGGCACATGACCCCTTTCAGGCAAGTTAACAGAACTTCTCTTTAACAAGCCATTGTTCTTAAGATCTTAACTCAAAGATAACCAAATCTAACCTGCACAGGCAATAGTAAAAATTGTTGCCACAATTTCAGAATCATTCTAAAATTCTTAATCAAATGTTTTCTCCTGCCTGAGTTTCAATCAGATAAGTTTTTATTGCCTTTCTAGCAAGCTTTGAAAACCTACTTCAAGGAAAAACATCGCCAGTTTTTAAAATAGTCAAGCTTTTCTGTTCCTTTTACTTACAAATTAGTACAACAGGTTAAGGAGTTAGAATTCACAAGCAAATTTTATACTAAGTACAGTTGCAACATTGAAATAACCAATTCTTAATCATTGCTCTTAAACCTTTAGCAGAGCTCGTTAACCAACAAAATGAACAGACAAGTCACATGGAACACAGAACACAAATCACACAGACTGCACAATTACATTAAACAAAACATTTAACACATATGCCAGAAAGTGCCCAAAAGGCACTCAGAATCAGATCAGACCAGATGTGTCTTAGAAGACACCCAGAACATTCCAGCATCCTGAAATGATCCCATTCTCAGAATTTAATGCCCATTGGCATTCTAATATTCTGATTATCCAGATGCTAGCACAGACAGACAGAACAGGTAAACAGATCAGATTATGTCCTAAAACATTCAGACTTACTCTCCTGTGGCTGAAATGAAGGTGTCCACCATAGGGCATGACTGTGGCTAAAAACTGCTGTGCTTCCTGGAGACTGGAGAGATCCAGAAGGCCATCCTCTCCAGGCCAAGAACTCAGATCTCCAGTCACCCTGATGCCCAAGATGGAGACCTGAAGGTCTCTAATCTCTAATTCTGCTCTCATATCTCCGTGGGACCTCCAAAATGTAATGCCAGAGAAACTCAGACAAGATAGATATTAGAGAGGGTTTTTTTTTCCCCCTGAGGCTGGGGTTAAGTGACTTGCCCAGGGTCACACAGCTAGGAAGTGTTAAGTGTCTGAGACCAGATTTTAATTTGGGTCCTCCTGAATTCAAGGCTGGTGCTCCATCCACTGTGCCACCTAGCTGCCCTTTATTAGAGAGTTTTTAATATTTTATTTGAAAGGGAGAGATTGTAGGGGCGGAGCCAAGATGGCGGAGAAGAAACACACGACTCAGTGAACGTCCTCACTCCCTCACAACCAATTAGATAAATTAAGTCTCAAAATTAGCTCAGGACTGATAGATACCACAAGGACTGGAAGCACGACTTACCAGCTGAAGAGAATCTGGAGTTTCAACAGGAAAGGTCAGTTCTCAGGGGAGGAATAAGAAAGACCAGCACAGACGGTGGGGTAGGGGCACACTGCGCCCATTGCGCTGGGAAGGGCTCTGGGATCAGAGAAGCCACTGAGGTAAAGGAATCTGGCACAGGCTGTTAGCTCTTCTCTGCTAATTATTTAGCAGTTTAGAAGAGAAAACCAAAATATTTTAAAACTCAGATTAGATTTTCCCCGGACCCTGGGGGTGACTCAGTAGACTCGGCACCAGGGGGCGTGGCCTCAGCTACCTCCTGAGAATAGTTAAGAGATTGACAAGTGGGTGGATACGGCCCAAGGCAACACACACTGCCTAGCTTAGCTGGAGGGAGTGGAACTCAGCTCCAGGAAGTCCCAGAGAAGCGGAACCTTTGAACTAGGGACCGTGGTTTCTGGCAGACACTTCCGTTTTGAGCGCAGGGGCTTCTCACGTCACCTGCTGCAGACATCCACTCCCCACCCGGACACATAGGCTGGGCTTCGTGCTGTCTTCACTATTCTACGCCCTCGAAGCACAGTAGTGCTAATCACCTCTGAGGCACTTCCAGGGAGGGGGTGGGGAACTCTCTCCCAGAGCTCTCTCTTAGCTCAGGCTCAGGAGCCGCTGCATTCATCTGGTCTGGGAGGAAGCTGGTAAAGAAGTAAATAATTTCCTACCCCAGGGACAGACCCCAAAAGATTTTTTTTAAGTATGAGCAAAAAAGCTAGAAAAACCATAGATTCCTTCTATACAGAGAAAGAGCGGGTATCCAACCCCAAGGAAGTTGACAGCAGAGAATCAACAGACAACAACCTAAAGGGGAACGATTCCTGCCCCCCATCACATAACTCTCTCCTAGAAGAAGCTCTTAAAAAATTGAGGGAGATCGAAGAAAAATGGGGAAAAGAAAGGGAAGTTATGATAGAGAATAACAACGTCCTGAAATTGGAGTTGGAAAAAATAAAGAATTCACAGGACATGCAGGGAAACAAAATTAGTGAATTAGAAAAGGTTAAAAAAACACAGGAAAGTAGGATTTCTGAATTGGAAAAGATAAAAAAGTCTCAAGAAAATAGAATTTCTGAATTGGAAAAAGAAAATAATTCTCAAAAAAAAAAATTAGGGAAATGGAAAAAAACTCAATAGAGCAAAATAATTCATATAAAAACGAAATTGGGCATTTACAAAAAGAACTAAAAACTGTGAAAGAAGAAAATAACTCCTTAAAAGTCAGGATGGAACAAATAGAAATGAATGATTCACAGAGAACCCAAGAATCAGTCAAACAAAACAAAAAAAATGAGAAGCTGGAGAACAACGTCAAATACTTACTGGGAAAATCTATAGACCTGTAAAATAGATCTAGGAGAGATAATCTGCGGATTATTGGACTTCCAGAAAACTATGACCAAAAAAAGAGCCTAGATTCTATTTTACAGGAAATTATCAAAGAGAACTGTCCAGAAAGGGAGAGATTGTGCTCAGGGCATGTTGCCCCAAGGGCTTATGTCCAAAGCATCTAGAAGCTAATGTGTGCTTCCCATGAAGTGTGTATATATATATATATATATATATATATATATATATATATATATATATATATATATATATATATATATGGCTCAGCTACAGAAGTAGACTGAGGCAGGGATGGAGTCAGAGCACTGAGTGTGGGAACGGGACTACCAATCTGGGTCTGACAGGGTGCAGAGAGGCACCAGACATTCTAATGATGTCAAAGATAGAAGATCTTTCTCCTTATCTGGATCATCATGTTTAGGAAGGAGGGATAGTGATAGAGGATTGAGCAGAACAATTAGGAACTAAGGCAGAACACTTTAGGGAAACTGAGGCAGGAAAATAAAAGGGAATTGTGGCACAAACATTTGTAATATTTTTTTTAACTTCCTGCTTATGTTAGGCCATTCGTTTGTTACAAAGTGTACCCTCAACATAGATTCATTATCTGGATCTGATGGATTCAGATCCGAATATTTTCTCATATTTTCTTTGAATTTCTTTAAGAACTCAGAAGGGGATTCTTCCTTACCTTGCATTATACTGAATTCCTTCTTCAGATTCTGTGGTTTGGGCATTGCACTCTTAATTCCTATAATTATTAAGTTCCTTCCATTTTGCATGTGACCTTGATGAACCTCATTGTTATGGTCCCTTAGGGCTCCTGAGTGAGATATTTCTGATTAACTGCTTTTGCCCCAGCTGTGGGAGGATGCTTTTGGCCCTTGTCACTAGAGTTCCCTCCCCTGAAGAAAATAATATATTTTGTATAGCCATTAACTCACTCCAGGTATATATGTTGGGGCCTAGAAACTGAACTAATTGTTCTGATAGACTTCTTGGGTCTTCCATAAGTGGTTTTATCTCTTAAAATTCCTCACCTGTGTAGGACTAACAAATCCTAAACTCCCTTGGGCTAAGGATACTTCTTTTAATGGGTACATATGGGCCCCAGGTGTAGATGGATTTGGGATAGGAAAATTCACTAGATCATTTTTAAGTTGCTCTACTTCCTTCCTCAGATGTCTAGGGGGTGAAGTGGAGCAATGGGAGGGGGAGTACAGCTGCAGCTACCTGAGGAGAAGCCTATGGGAGAGGAAGGAGAGAAAAGAGGGTCCCAAGGGTATGGTGGGACAGATTTCTGTTCTGCCTTCCCCTTTGCACTTCTTTTATTTGTGAAAGGAAGAGATGAGCCTTAGGCAAACAGAGGTTTGCATAAACTGTTTCCTCTGGATTTAGAGGATCTTTCCCATTCACATATAAGTTTAGCTTCTGACATACCCAATCCTCTGATGATCCATACTTTGGCCAAGTCATCCTTCCTCCAATGTCTTGACACCCCATCAGACAAGACAGCAATATTTTATCATTTTCTTTCTATCTTTCCCTTAATAATTTGGCAATTCATTATAATTTTATAGCCAATTACCTAGTGGACTACCTACTGACATTTTAGATTTTTGCTCTGAAGATTTGGATTTAGACTACTCCTTTGCTCCACACTGATGGCTTTCCTTCTGGGGCAGCAGCTCTAATTGAACTTGTGATCCTGTAAAACGCAGAGCCAACTTCTCCATTTAGATCAGCAGGTCTGGTGGGCCACTCCCACCAGCAGTCACCCAGAGTGTCCCTCCTCTGGGCCCTTTATCAAGAATTCCTTCTAATTGACTAAGAGCCACCCCTTTCCTTGGGTCATTAAGCCCCAGGTCCTCTTTTCAGCCAAAGGACAGACCAAGGGCACAGACAGTACCTCCTACTGCCTAACTGTCTTCTTATCAGACCTGTCAGATTTCTTCAGAAACTTTTCATCACTTTCTGTTTTATTGAGTTTCTCCCTTCAGGTTGAGAGGGAGGCTGGAAGTCCAATGTCGAGGATCACTGGGAAAAACCCACTCCCTTGGTGCCTGCCCTCTTTACCAGAACTCCATCTGTCTCCCCAGGAAGTGACATGATCCTGGAAAGTGCCCCCATAAATTCATCTTACCCAATTTGACTACTTGGAGAAATCTCTAGATACAACAGAAAGTTTTAATTCAGTTCTGTAAGAAGAGAATCAACATACTATTTGGGCAGTCCAGACTAGAGTGATGCTTGTTGAAGGCAGGAAATTATGAAGATACAAAGGGATACAATTCTAGTGAGAAGGTGGGGGGATTGATTTTTCAGCAAAGACCAATGTGGAAACACTGGAAATTCAAAAACAAATTTAGATTTGAAAAAAGATATGAATAGATATGGAAACCATGCCAGTTAAAGGAGAATGAAGATAAAAAACTAAAACATTCCCATAAAAATAGTATAAAAATGATAATTCTCAGATTGAGTTGAGATTGGTGAACAAAGATAAGGAAAACAAAATGCCAATTAAAATATTATGTTGAAAGAAAAAGGCAGACAAAACCAGGGACCTGTGGTTTTCATAGATTCAGTTGTGGTCCTTTATTTTAGAAGAGGAACATCATTATGTGGTAGTCAAGGGACATGTCTGACTGTGACTGATCAAACCAATTTTGCTACAAATAAGACACAAATAATCCATAAGAAGAATGTGTAATTATGAAGATACAAAGGGATACAATTCTAGTGAGAAGGTGGGGGGATTAATTTCAACAAAGACCAATGTGGAAACACTGGAAATTCAAAAACAAATTTAAATTTGAAAAAAGATATGAATAGATATGGAAACCATGCCAGTTAAAGGAGGATGAATATAAAAAAACTAAAACATTCCCATAAAAATAGTATAAAATGTGTAAAATATTTGGGAGTCTACCAAAACAAAGAAAGAAATAATGCAAACAGAATTTTAAAAGTACTTTACAGAAATACACCTAAATAATTGGAGGCACATTAACTGCTCATATATAGATCATGCTAGTAAAATATAATGACAATACCACTTAAATTATTGTCTCATATAGTGTCATACCAATCTTTTCATTTCTCTTGTTGTATTGCTAGGGCAGTATATAAAATAGCAGTGGCAAAAACTGACATTCTTGTTTTATCCTTGTTCTTACTGGAAAGATCTTGTTTATCCATATTACATATAATATTAACTCTTGGTTTTAAAGAAATACTATTTTTCATAAAGAGAAAAGACATATTCATATTTTTGCTTTCCAATCTGTTTTTTCCCTTGCAGAAGAAATGTGTTTGATTTTATCAAAAGATTATAATTCATTAATATTCTCAATTTTTAAAATTATTTTTCTTATTACTAAGGTCTCTTATGATTATATATTTTTCTATATCAATCAAACATTCATTCCTAGTTTAAATTTGACCTTATAATAATGGATAATCTTATAAATATGATGTTGTAACTTCTTTGTAAATACTGCATTTAATAGCTTTTTGTCAATAGATTTGATGTCAATAGTCGTCCAAGAATATTAGTTTACAGTTTTCTGGCTTATTGTTTTATTAAATTTTAGGTGTTAATGCCAAGTTTGTATTATTAGTCTCCTTACTATCCCACAAAATAGTTCCTTTTATTTATCAGTTCATTATTTATTTATATTTTATTTTCAATTTTGTTTACCTCTTCTTATAAATTTTTCTAAATTAATTTGGTATTTAATTGGCATATTTATAGCTTTTCTAGTTTTTTTTAGTTGTACCCCCAATTTGTGAAATTGTTCTTTCCTTTATTGATGAATATATTTAGAAATATAAATGTTTCCTTAAAGACTACTTCAGCAGAATTCCCACAATTTTGGCATTGTGCCTTATAATTGCCATTTTCTTTAATGAAATTCCCTATTGTTTCTGTACTTTCTTCTTTGAGCTAACAATTCTTTATGATTAAATTATTTAGTCCTCAATTTATTTTAATAATTTCTTCAAAAGCCTTTGTTAGATAAATGTTTTACATTGTGATTTAGATGTGTTGAATATTTCTGTTTTTTTCTTCATTTGTGTGTGAGATTTTTATGCACTGATACTTGGTCATTTTTTTCAAATCATATGAAACCAATGGTCTAAATTCAGACAACTCTGAGATACCACTACCTCACATTGGCTAAGATCACAGGAAAAGATAATGATAGTTTGGAGGGAATGTGGGAAAACTAGAACTCTAATACCTTGTCAGTGGAGTTGTGATCTGAAAACTGGGACACTAATTCTTTGTTAGTGGAGTTGTGAACTGATATAACCATTCTGAAGAGCAATTTGGAATTATGCCCAAAGGGCTATCAAACTGTGATCCAGCAATGTCTCTACTGGGCCTGTATCCCAAAGAGATCATAAAAAAGGGAAAAGGGGTCACATGTGCAAAAATATTTATAGCAGCCCTTTTTGTCATGGTAAGGAACTGGAAATTGAATGGATTCCAATCAGTTGGGGAACAGCTGAATAAGTTATGGTATATGAAATTTATGGAATTTTACTGTTCTGTAGAAACAATCAAGATGATTTCAGAAAAGGCTGGAGAGACTTAGATAAGACTTACAAAGTTAAATGAAATGAGTAAAACCAAGAGACAAGTATACACAGCAACACGATATGTGGTGATCAATTCTGATGGACATGGCTCTTTCTTTTTTTTTTTTATTATTATACCTTTTTATTTACAAGATATATGCATGGGTAATTTTTCAGCATTGACAATGGCAAAACCTTTTGTTCCAACTTTTCCCCTCTTTCACCCCACCCCTTCCCCCTGATGGCAGGTTGACCAATACATGTTAAATATGTTAAAATATAAGTTAAATACAATATATGTATACTTGTCCAAACAGTTATTTTGCTGTACAAAAAAAAATCAGACTTTGATATAGTGTACAAATAGCCTGTGAAAAAAAATCGGAAATGCAGGCAGACAAAAATACAGGGATTGGGAATTCTATGTAGTGGTTCATAGTCATCTCCCAGAGTTCTTTCACTGGGTGTAGCTGGTTTAGTTCATTACTGCTCTATTGGAACTGATTTGGTTCATCTCATTGTTGAAGATGGCCACGTCCATCAGAATTGATCATCATATAGTATTGTTGTTGAAATATACAATGATCTCCTGGTCCTGCTCATTTCACTCAGCATCAGTTTATCTAAGTCTCTCCAGGCCATTCTGAAATCATCCTGCTGGTCATTTCTTACAAAATAATAATATTCCATAACATTTATATACCACAATTTATTCAGCCATTCTCCAATTGATGGGCATCTACTCAGTTTCCGGTTTCTGGCCCCGACATTCTTGCACATACAGGTCCCTTTCCCTTCTTTAAAATCTCTTTGGGAGTAGTAACACTGCTGGATCAAAGGGTATCCACAGTTGGATAACTTTTTGAGGATAGTTCCAAATCATTCTCCAGAATGGCTGGATATATTCACAATTCTACCAACAATGTGTCAATGTCCCAGTTTTCCCACATCCCCTCCAGCATTCTGCATTATCTTTCGATATGGCTCTTTTCAACAATGAGGTGATTCATATTAATTCCAATAGATGTGTGATTGAGAGAGCCATTTGCAAACACAAAAAGGACTATTGGGACTAAATATGGATCACAACATAGTTTTTTCACCTTTTTGCTGTTGTTTGCTTGTATATTTTGTTTTTTTTTCCTCATTTTTTTCCTTTTTGACCTGATTTTTCTTGTGCAGCATGATAAATGTGGAAATATGTATTAAAAATAACAGATGTTTAACATATATTGGTTTATTTGCAGTCTAAGGGAGGGGGAAGGGGAAGGAAAAGAAAAAAATTTTGCCTGGGTGAATGTTGAAAACTATCTTCATATATTTTGAAAATAAAAAGCTACTAAAAGTACAAAATAACTGACTATAATTAAGCTATAATTAAGATGAGACAAATCCAACTCTCATTCCCCAAAACAACATACAGAGAAAGAGAGACAGAGAGACACAGAAAGAGAATATACACTGACCCAGGGAAAGCTGTTTCCTCTCTTTGAGGACAATTATCCCTAGACCTCAATTCAACGTCCTCCCGAGGAAGAAGGTACAATCACCCCTGAAGATATTTTGGAGGAGAACTTATGTTATTCTATCATGAATACACCTTTGGTAGGCCTATCTAGTTCACTGATCTTTTCCTTCTTGTTCCTCAGATATGGATTTACTCAGATGAAGTTTTGGTTAGTATGACAAGAATGTTGGACCCCTAGTTAAATATTTCCCTTTATTGTAGGACTAATAAACTCTATCTACCTCCTCATCAATTAACTTATGTTATTTGGAATGTAGAATGGTGCCTAGGCTAAGACAAGTTACTTCTATAATCTGTTTCATCTCAATGGACTTCATTTCTATAGATACCAAATCACTATTTTGTTTAACCCTCTATTTTTTTTTTCTTTTTATGTCTGCCATTAGGGAGCTAGGCAACACAATGGATAGGATGCTGAGCCTGGAGTCAAAAAGATTTGAATTCAAATCCATTTTGAGACATTTATTAGCTTATAACTCGTTGTTAACTTAGTTAAATGATCTGCCTCAATTTTAACTTGAAAATGCAAATAATTATAGTATCTCCCTCCCAGGATTGTTGTGAGGATTGAATGAGATAAGAGATATAAAGCATTTGGCACAATGCCTAATACAGAATAAGTGCTTAATGTTTGTTGTATTTTCTTCTCCTTCCTTTCATTTCCCCTTATATTCAAGGAAACCTCACTATAATCTTGAACAATACTGGATGCATTGTCTTTCATATTCCCCAATACTCTATGTCAGGAAGAATATGGAACAAATCACCCCTTTAGAATAATCACTGAGAAAATTCTCCTTTTCTCTCTGTTCTTTGGTCCATATTTTTTATTGTCATTGGCTACTTCTCCTTGATAGTTCTTCCTTTATCTCAAGGTATTTAGTAATTAATTAAGTCTTCCTCCCCAATTCAATTCTCTGTTTCTTAGTGGAATCTGAAATACAATCTTTCTCTCTCTCTCTCTCTTTCTCTGTGTGTGTTTTGGGGAGTGAGAGTTGGATTTGTCTCATCTTAATTATAGCTTAATTATAGTCAATTATTTTGTACTTTTAGTAGTTTTTTATTTTCAAAATACATGAAGATAGTTTTCAACATTCACCCAGGCAAAATCCTAGCCTCCCTATTTAACAATAGCTTCAAATCCTATTACCTAGAGTTTCATTCCATCTTGACCAGCCAGATAGATGATTCTACCATTACTCCTAATTATACTGCCTCCAGGACCTTGAACTCTGAAATTCTCCTTGGAGTATAATGTTTATTTTATTTTTTTTTTTTATTTTTTAGCCCCTGCAAGTTTTCAAAGAACAGTAAGAAAGCACTCTAGAGGAAGTAATTGTCTTTTGGGGGGTTTAGTTGAAAGGAAATGAGAACTTGTGGAAACATGAAAAGAGGAGCATGAATGAGGTCATCTCAAAAGAAAGCAAACACTCTATTGAAGTGGAAAATAATCAGATTTTTACTGATGGCCAACAGCATTATCCATCATAGGCAAATGAAAATGCAACAGGCTGGTGGGAAGATGAGCCTGATTAGCTGTGATTTCTCCTTCCTTAGTTATGAAATACCATAACTAAAGGTTGTCTTCCTTTTTTCCTCTAGTCTCCCTAAGTATGTTTAGGAGAATTTATAAAAATCCAACTATATGCTATTTTGTGGTATAGTATTTTTTCAAGCCTTTTCTTCTTTTTTATAAAGTAGTTAATTCCTACTATCTATATACTTTTTGTTACTTGGAATCACAGTTTACTGTGGAGAGATGGTACTCAGATGGTTTGTATTTTACTTACTCTGATAAAACCTTGAGAGAGTAAAATACATTAATGGGGATTATTGAGTAACTATTTAGTGTTGTAATTGATCTTACTATTTTCCCAAAAAGCAAAACTTGAACTTGAAACTCACTAAGATTTTCCCTTGAAGAATGATCCATTGAAGCATAATACCATTGAGGATATGAGGGAAAATCTCCACTAACTTTGCCCCATTACCCAAAGGAAAGGAAAAATGTGAACATAAATCCTTTTGCTTTACAGAGACTTTCATGTCTCTCTCACTCACTCATGAATCTATTCTTTTTCCTAACATGACCTTTTATCAATCACTCACTTAAAAATCAAATCAGAAAAATAGCAGAAAAAAGAACTAGAAGAAAAAGCGGGAAAAGAAATGAGAGCAATGCAAGAGAATCATCAAGTCAACAGCTTGATTAAAAAAAAAAAGAATAAAATATTGGGAAAGAGGAACAAACATTAACTAAGGAAAATAACATGTTAAAAAGTAGAATCAGCCAAATAGAAAAGAAGGAGAAAGGCTAACTGAAGAAAATATTTCCTTAAAACTTAGAATTGGAAAATTGGAAGCTACTGACTGTATGAGACATCAAGAATTAATCAAACTAAAAAAAAAAGGAAAAAGAAAAAATAGAATGAAATGTCAAATATCTTAATGAAAAAGAATTCATCTAAAAACATATTCATGAGAAATAATTTAAGAATCATGACCTACCTGAAAGATATGATCAAAAGGAAGACATAGACATCATATTTCAAGAAATTATCAAAGAACACAGCCCTGTTATCATCCTAACTTTTAAAGTCATCCTTTCACAGTCAAAATTCTAGAAGGTAATCATTCATACTTATCTATATTCCCTCACTTTATACTCAGTTTTCGACTACTTTTACCTTTTCTTTTTTAACTTCACTACCTAACTGAAATTGTTTGATCAAGGTTATCAATGAAAGAAGTGATATAGGAGTGATGAGAGTTAGGGAAGGGGAACCCCCTTTTGGGTCGACACAGAGATAGTCGTGTGACAGTGCAGAGTCCCCTAAAAAAGAAATTTACAGGCCTGAAAACCTAGATTGATAAAAAGGTTTATTGTAGGGATTTGGAAGTAAAGTTAAAAGTAGAAAGACACCAGGGCCAGAGATGGTTGCTGGGCAGACAGGAACCCTTATATGATTGGAAGGATACCATGTTTTTTAGGGGGGGAGGGCTCCTGCAAAGAGGGAACTCCAGTTTGGCTCTTTTATACCTAAAGGGGCTTGTGGGTGCTGTCCCAAGTTGGCTCAGATCTGGTGGGTGCTGGGACAGCCTAGTGACCAGGATTTGTAAATCAAAGGTCAGCCATGGGGGTTGGGAAAACCCAAGTTAGCTCAAATCCTGTGGAGGATGGGGAAAACCCACTGACTAGGATTTGTGAATCAAAAGATCTCTTTTTTAAAAAAATACATTTATATAAAGACTTTTAAAAATAAATAAATATTTTTTTTCCAAAAATTACAAAGATACTTTTCAAGGTTGCAAAACCTTGTTTTTCAAATTTTTCTCTCTTTCCCTTCCTCCCTCCCCAATTCCCAAGAAAACAAGCAATCTGATAAAGGTTAAACATGTGCAATTCTTCTAAACTTATTTCCATATTCATCATGGTGCACAAGAAAAATCAAATCAAAAGGGAAAAAGCACTAGGGGGAAAAAAAAGCAAATAAGAATAATAAAAAGGTGAAGTTTGCTATGCTTTAATCCACATTCAGTATCCATAGTTCTCTCTCTGGATGCCGATGGCACTTTCCATCACATATCTATTGGAACTGATTTATATCACCTCATTGTTGAAAAAGGCGAAACACATCACAGTTGATCATCATATAATCTTGTTCTTACTTTGTGCAATATTCTCTTGATTCTGCTCACTTCACTTAGTATCAGTTAATGTAAGTCTCTATAGGCCTTTCTGAAATAAGTCTGCTGATTGTTTCTTATATAACAATAATATTTCATTGTATTCATATATCATAACTTATTTAGCCATTCCCCAAATGAGGGCATCTACTCAGTTTCTGAAAGCCTGCTATGGATGATTTCAAAGAAGCCTGGAGAGACTTACATGAACTGATACTAAGTGAAGTGAGTAGAACCAGGAGATCACTGTACATGGCAATAGTAAGGTTATACAATGATCAATTTTAATAGATGTGGTTTTTTTCAAATATAAGATGATTCAGGCTAGTTCCAATGGTCTTGTGATGAAGAGCACCATCTGCACCCAGAGAGAGGATTGTGGGGACTAAGTGTGGATCACAACATAGTATTTTCATTCTTTTTGCTATTGTTTGCTTGCATTTTTTCCCCTCAATTTTTCCTTTTTTTTTCCCCCTGAGGCGGTTAAGTGACTTGCCCAGGGTCACACAGCTAGGAAGTGTTAAGTGTCTGAGATCAGATTTGAACTCAGGTCCTCCTGAATTCAAGGCCGGTGCTCTATCCACTGTGCCACCTCACTGCCCCCTCAATTTTTCCTTTTTGATCTGATTTTTCTTATGCAGCATGACAATTGTGGAAATAAGTATAAAAGATTTAAACATGTGTAATCTATACTGAATTACTTGCCATTTAGGGGAGCAGAAAGGGAGAAAAAAGTCTGTGTCAAGAAGTACTACATTAGGCCTAAAAAGAACATAGGTTCTAGGATTTGTTGACTTTGGTAGGCACACCAGAATGTCAAGGAGAGAGCTGAGGAAGAGGTCCTTCAGGAGGCCTCCAAATAACCTGAAGCTTCCATGATGAGCTTTTTTTTTTTTTTTTTTTTTTTTAATTAATAAAGCTGAATTGGTTTTATTAAAAATCAAATAAAATAGATAAATCCTTGATTAATCTAATTAAAAAAGGAAAAGAAAAAATTGTCAGTATCAAAAATGAAAAAAGATGAATTTTTACCATCAATAAAAAATAATTTAAAGCATTAATTAGAAGCTATTTTGCCCAATTGTATGGCAGCAAATTTGACAATCTAACTCAAGTGAATGAAAATTTATTAAAAAAAAAAAAAAAAAAAAAAAAAAACATAAATTGCCCAAATTGACTAAAGAGGAAATAAATTACTTAAATACCTCCATTTTAGAAAAAAAGAAATTGAACAAGCCATCAATGAATTGCTAAGAAAAAAAAAAAAAAAAAAAAAAAACTACAGGGCCAGATGGATTTACAAGTTAATTCTAATAAACATTTAAAAGGAAAAGTTTGTTTTTTTTTTTAATTTTTATTTTATTTTATAATTATAACATTTTTTTGACAGTACATATGCATGGGTAATTTTTTACAACATTATCCCTTGCACTTACTTCTATTCATATTTTTTCCCTTCCTCCCCCAACCCCCTCCCCCAGATGGCAAGCAGTCTTATATATGTTAAATATATTACAGGATATTCTAGATACAATATATGTGTGTAGAACCGAATTTTTTGTTGCACAGGAAGAATTGGATTCAGAAGGTAAAAATAACAGTTTACATTCATTTCCCAGTGTTCCTTTTCTGGATGTAGCTGGTTCTGTCCATCATTAATCAATTGGAATTGGATTAGCTCTTCTCTATGTTGAAGAAATCCACTTCCATCAGCATACATCCTTATACAGTATCATTGTTGAAGTGTATAATGATCTTCTGGTTCTGCTCGTTTCACTCAGCATCAGTTGATGTAAGTCTCTCCAAGCCTCTCTGTATTTCTCCTGTTGGTCATTTCTTATAGAACAATAATATTCCATAACATTCATATACCATAGTTTACCCAACCATTCTCCAATTGATGGACATCCATTCATCTTCCAGCTTCTAGCCACTACGAAAAGGGCTGCCACAAACATTTTGGCACATACAGGTCCCTTTCCCTTCTTTAGTAGTTCCTTGGGGTATAAGCCCAGTAGTAGTATGGCTGGGTCAAAGGGTATGCACATTTTGATAACTTTGGGGGCATAATTCCAGATTGCTCTACAGAATGGTTGGATTCTTTCACAACTCCACCAACAATGCATCAGTGTCCCAGTTTTCCCACAGCCCCTCCAACATTCATCCTTATTTGTTCCTGTCATCTTAGCCAATCTGACAGGTGTGTAATGATACCTCAGAGTTGTTTTAATTTGCATTTCTCTGATCAATAGTGATTTGGAACACTCTTTCATATGAGTGGAAATAATTTTAATTTCATCATCTGAAAATTGTCTGTTCATATCCTTTGACCATATATCAATTGGAGAATGGCTTGATTTCTTATAAATTAAAGTCAATTCTCTGTATATTTTGGAGATGAGGCCTTTATAAGAACCTTTAACTGTAAAAATTTTTTCCCAATTTGTTACTTCCCTTCTAATCTTGTTTGCATTAGTTTTGTTTGTGCAGAAACTTTTTAATTTGGTGTAATCAAAATGTTCTATTCTGTGATCAATAATGGTCTCTAATTCTCCCTTGGACACAAACTCCTTCCTCCTCCACAAGTCTGAGAGTTAAACCATCCCATGTTCCTCCAATTTATTTATGATTTCATTCTTTATGCCTAAATCTTGGACCCATTTTGATCGTATCTTAGTATATGGCGTTAAATGTGGGTCCATGCCTAGTTTCTGCCATACTAATTTCCAGTTTTCCCAGCAGTTTTTGTCAAATAATGAATTCTTATCCCAAAATTTGGGATCTTTGGGTTTGTCAAAGATTAGATTGCTATTTTTATTCATTATCTTGCCCTGTGAACCTAACCTATGCCACTGATCAACTAGTCTATTTCTTAGCCAATACCAAATGGTTTTGGTGACTGTTGCTTTATAATATAGCTTTAAATCAGGTACACTTAGACCACCTTCCTCTGACTTTTTTTTCATTAGTTCCCTTGCAATTCTCGACCTTTTATTCTTCTATATGAATTTTGTTGTTATTTTTTCTAGGTCATTAAAATAGTTTCTTGGGAGTCTGATTGGTATAGCACTAAATAAATAGATTAGTTTGGGGAGTATTGTCATCTTTATTATATTCGCTCGGCCTATCCAAGAACACTGAATGTCTTTCCAATTATTTAAATCTGACTTTATTTTTGTGGCAAGTGTTTTGTAATTTTGCTCATATAATTCCTGACTCTCCTTTGGTAGATATATTCCCAAATATTTTATACAATTGACTGTTATTTTGAATGGAATTTCTCTTTGTATCTCTTGCTGTTGGATTGTGTTGGTAATGTATAAAAATCCTGAGGATTTATGTGGCTTTATTTTGTATCCTGCGACTTTGCTAAAATTCTGAATTATTTCTAATAGCTTTTTAGCAGAGTCTTTGGGGTTCTCTAAGTATACCATCATGTCATCTGCGAAAAGTGACAATTTGATTTCTTCATTTCCTACTCTAATTCCTTGGATCTCTTTCTCGGCTCTTATTGCCGAGGCTAGACTTTCTAGTACTATATTGAATAGTAATGGTGATAGTGGGCAACCTTGTTTCACTCCTGATCTTACAGGGAAAGGTTCTAGTTTATCACCATTACATATGATGTTTACTGAAGGTTTTAAATATATGCTCCTTATTATTTTAAGGAATAGTCCATTTATTCCTATACTCTCAAGCGTTTTTAGTAGGAATGGATGTTGTATTTTATCAAATGCCTTTTCTGCATCTATTGAGATGATCATATGGTTTTTATTAATTTGATTATTAATATGGTCAATTATACTAATAGTTTTCCTAATATTAAACCAGCCCTGCATTCCTGGTATAAATCCCACTTGGTCATAGTGTATTATCCTGGGGATGATTTTCTGAAGTCTATTTGCTAATATCTTATTTAAGATTTTAGCATCAATATTCATTAAGGAAATTGGTCTATAGTTTTCTTTCTCAGTTTTCGATCTACCTGGTTTAGGTATCAGTACCATGTCTGTGTCATAGAAGGAATTTGGTAGGACTCCTTCAATCCCTATTTTTTCAAATAGTTTACATAGCATTGGAGTTAGTTGTTCTTTAAATGTTTGGTAGAATTCACCTGTAAATCTATCTGGTCCTGGGGACTTTTTCTTAGGAAGTTGGTTAATAGCTTGGTCTATTTCTTTTTCTGAGATGGGACTATTTAGACTACTTACTTCTTCCTCTGTTAATCTCGGCAAGCTATATTTTTGAAGGTATTCTTCCATTTAATTTAAGTTATCGAATTTATCAGCATAAAGTTGAGCAAAGTTGCTCCTAACTATTGTTCTAATTTCCTCTTCATTAGTGGTGAGTTCACCCTTTTCATTTTCAAGACTATCAATTTGCTTTTTCTCTTTCCTTTTTTTAATCAGGTTTACTGAGGGTTTGCCTATTTTGTTGGTTTTTTCATAAAACCAACTCTTAGTTTTATTAATTAATTCAATCGTTTTTTAACTTTCAATTTTATTAATCTCACCTTTTATTTTTTGAATTTCAAGTTTTGTGTTTGTCTGGGGGTTTTTAATTTGTTCCTTTTCTAGCAATTTTAGTTGTAAGCCCAATTCGTTGACCCTCTCTTTCTCTATTTTATGCAAGTAGGCCTGTAGAGATATAAAACTTCCCCTTATTACTGCTTTGGCTGTATCCCACACATTTTGGTATGATGTCTCATTATTGTCATTTTCTTGGGTGAAGTTAGTAATTATGTCTATGATTTGCTGTTTTACCCAATCATTCTTTAGTATAAGATTATTTAGCTTCCAATTATTTTTTGGTCTCTTTTCCCCTGGCTTTTTATTAAATGTTATTTTGATTGCATTATGGTCTGAAAAGGATGCATTTACTATTTCTGCCTTACTGCATTTGATTTTGAGGTTTTTATGCCCTAGTATATGATCAATTTTTTATAGGTTCCATGAACTGCTGAGAAGAAAGTATATTCCTTTCTGTCTCCATTTAGCTTTCGCCAAAGATCTATCATATCAAACTTTTCTAGTATTCTATTTACCTCTTTGACTTCTTTCTTATTTATTTTGTGGTTTGATTTATCTAATTCTGAGAGTGCAAGGTTGAGATCTCCTGCTATTATAGTTTTGCTATCTATTTCCTCTTGCAGCTCTCTTAATTTCTCTTTTAAGAATTTAGATGCTGCACCACTTGGTGCATACATGTTTAATATTGATACTGCTTCACTATTGATGCTTCCCTTTAGCAGGATATAATGCCCTTCCTTATCTCTTTTAATTAGATCAATTTTTGTTTTTGCTTGATCTGAGATGAGGATGGCTACTCCTGCTTTTTTGGTTTTGCCTGAAGCATAATAGATTCTGCTCCACCCTTTTACTTTTAGTTTGAATGTCTCACCCTGTTTCAGGTGTGTTTCCTGTAAACAACATATAGTAGGATTCTGACTTTTAATCCAGTCTGCTAACTGCTTCTTCTTTATGAGGCAGTTTGCCCCATTCACATTTATGGTTAGAAGGACTAATTCTATATTGCTTGCTATCCTACTAACCCCTGCTTATGCTTTTCCCCTTTCCTTCCCTTTTACCCTCCTATCCAGTATTAAACTGGTGAACACCACTTGCTTTTCACAGCCCTCCCTTTTTAGGATCCCTCCCCCACCTTAAAGATCCTCCCCTTATTTTACCCCTTTTCCTCGAAATTACTGTATTCCCTTCCCCTTAGCTTACTCCTTCCCTTTCACTTTTCACTGAAGTGGAAGAAGTTTCACCATAAATCGAATATGTCTATTGATACACGCTATGTTCATCTCCCTCCTTTCTTTCTCTCAAATAGGTTACCTTTGCCTCTTCATGAGATGTAGTACCATCACTTTACACTTTTTTATGATATAATCTCCTTTCCACCTCTAGTTTCTAAGACAAATTGTACATATGTTCTTTACATATTTTTTTTGGCAGAAGTACAGTTCTCAAGATTTCTTTTTACCTTTTTAGGAATCTCTTGAGTTCTGTATTTGAAGATCAAACCTTTTATGTAGGTCTGGTTTTTTCATCAAAAATAGATGGAATTCATTTATTTCGTTAAATGTCCATCTTCTTCCCTGGAAAACGATGCCCATTCTTGCTGGGTAAGTTATTCTTGGCTGCATACCAAGTTCCTTAGCCTTTCGGAATATCATGTTCCAGGCCCTGCGTTCTTTTAATGTGGACGCTGCTAGATCCTGGGTTATCCTTATTGTGGATCCTCCATATCTGAATTGTTTTTTTCTAGCAGCTTCCAATATCTTTTCCTTTGTCTGATGTTCTTGAACTTGGTCACTATATTTCTTGGCGTTTTGATTTTAGGGTCCCTTTCAGTAGGTGATCGATGAATTTTTTCAATGTCTATTTTACCCTCTGTTTCCAAAACGTCTGGGCAATTCTCTTTGATAATTTCCTCGAAAATGGTGTCCAAGCTCTTTTTTTCCTCCCACTTTTTAGGGAGTCCGATTATTCTCAAATTGTCTCTCCTGGATCTGTTTTCCAGGTCTGTTGTCTTTCTGGTAAGGTACTTGACAGTCTTTTCAATTGTTTCATTTCTCTGGTTTTGCTTGACTCCCTCTTGGTTTCTCCTTGAGTCATTCATTTCTACTTGTTCCAGTCTAATTTTCAATGATGTATTTTCTTCACTCACTTTTTTATATCTCTTTGTAATTGTCCAATTGAGTTTTTATCTTCTATGGAATTTTTTTCCATTTTATCCATTTTATTTTTTAGAGAGCTGATTTCTTTTTCCAGCTCACTAATCCTGTTTTCCTTGGAGTTGTTTACCTTTTCCAGCTCACTAATCTTGTTTCTCAATGATTTGATTTCTTTATCCACTCTGTCTTTGAATGCATGGGATGACTTCTCCAGGCTCTCTTGCCAAGCTTCCCTTTCCTTTTCCCATTTCTCTTCCAGCTCTCTTGTGAGAGCCTTTTTGATTTCCTCCATGAGGTTCTTTTGTATTGAGGAGCAGCTTATATCCCTCCCAGGGGATACATCTGGGGACAGTCTATTCCTAGTTTCCTCAGCATTTGAAGTCTGCTCCCTCTCCACACAGAAGCTGTCAATGGTTAGAGCCCTTTTGAATTTTTTGTTCATTTTGTCAGAGTAGGAATCAAAGAAAACAAACTGACAAGAGAAACAATTGGTCTGTTTTGCGGTGGATGGGGTTGGATGGTATTAATGGGCTTCCTCTACAGACTGGGGGTAGGGCAGCAGAGAGCCACTAACAGAACAGCAATGACTGTACTGAGTCTGCGCTCTGAGGCTCCGAGAACGCACCGAGTCAGTCCAGGTGGGGGTTGGGGGTGGCCGGGCTCTGAGAGAAGCTGGCTTTCTGGGGTTTTAATCTTCACCTCCGGTGTTTACACCTTCTCCGCTGCTCCTTGCTGCAAGAGGGAGCATCCACACAGGGGCAAAAGCCCTTTCACAGAAAAGGCAGAGATCACACCCCTCCCCCTCAGGTCTGAGCTGTGTGAGCTGCCTGTCTTGCTCGGGCTGTCTGCCCTCAGTCTGCGCCCAGTCTGATTGACCCTCCCCCGAGCAAACACAGACCTTTTCTGGCGACTTTCAAGGATGTATTCTCTTGGTGATTATTTGTGGATTTCTTTCTGGGTCAAGCATTAAGTCAGAGGCTTGTCATGAAGTAAGTTCTGAGAGAAAACGAGGAGCTCAAGCAGCTGTCTTCCTCCACGCTGCCATCTTGGCCGGAAGTCTCCCATGATGATCTTTAATATCTAAACAAAATGTAGAAGGACCTGTTAGGACTTTAACAATGGCAAAGCATTCTCACAATTGATGCTTACAAAAGAAGAAGAGACAAGCCTGTTACAGGCCACCAGAAGTTAGAAAAAGAAGCCAAGGCCTGGCATATTAAGTATGTAATTTCACTTCTAGATTCACTTTATTGTCCCAGGCTATGCAAAAAGCATGGAGCAAAAGAAATAGAGACCAGAAATAAGCCATTCCACCCAGAACTAAAGTAAGGAAATAGCAATATTATTCAATCTATAAAATGAACAAAATCAGCACATTAAGAGTTTGGGAGAGAAATATAATTGTGTGTCACAAAATCCTAATTGAAGCTGTCAATATAATTTAAAAGGAATAAATAAAATCTCTCTTAATACAATAATTATTATTGGAGCAAGTGAAATCCAAAGATAAATGCCAAAGAAGAAATTAACTTCCCAGTAAATATAACTATATTCATAGAAAATGAATTTGAGAAGGAAAAAAAATGGATGGAGATTACTTAATTTAGAACAGAAAGTAGGAGTGTGATCTAAGTATCAGATGCTAAAAAACAATAAAATAAATGACATTAAATGATTAAATAATAACAAAAGACTGAAAAAGTTAAAGTGTGTTATAAAAAATAATTGTCTTACAATTTTCAGATGAAAAAATTAAAAACATTTGTATTCATATGCAAAGATGTACTAAATCACTATTGATCAGAGAAATGCAAATTAAGACAATTTTGAGGTACCATTACACACCTCTCAGATTGGCTAAACTGACAGGAAAAAATAATGACGAATATTGGAGGGGATGTGGGAAAACTGGAACACTAATACATTGTTGATGAAATTGTGAACAGATTCAGCCATTCTGGAGAAAAATTTGGAACTATGCTCAAAAAGTTATTAAACTGTGCCTACCTTTTAATCCATCACTGCATGGATTCTACTTGGCTTGCTTATATCCCAAAGAGATCTTAAAGGGATCCACATGTGCAAAAATGTTTGTGGCAGCCCTTTTCATAGTGGACCAAACCTGGAAACTGAATGGATGCCCATCATTTGGGGAATAGCTGAATAAGTTATGACATATGAATGTTATAGAATATTATTGTTCTAAAAGAAATAATCAGCAGGATGATTTTAGAAAAGCCTGGAGAGCTTTTCTAACTGATGATAAATGAAATGAACAGTACCAGGAGATCATTGTGATGGCAATAATAATATTATATGATGATCAATTTTGATAGACGTGACTTTTCAACAATGAGATGACTGAGGCCACTTTCAATGATCTTGTGATAAAGAGAGCCATCTATACCCAAAAAAGAGGACTGTGGGAACTGAGTTTAGATCACAACATAACATTCTCATTCTTTTTGTTGTTGTTCACTTGCATTTTGTTTTCTTATTCATTTTCTTTGCTTTTTTATCTGATTTTTCTTGGTGCAGCAAGATAATTAAATCCAATATATGTAAACACATTTATACAACATATATTTTAACATATATAACATATATTGGATTGCTTGCCATCTAGGGGAGGTAGGGGAAGAATGGGGAAATTTGGAACACAAGGGTATGCAAAGATCATTGTTGAAAAATCATCTTTGCATATGTTTTGTAAATAAAAAGCTTTAATAATTAAAGAAAAGAAAGAAATAGTTCTCCTAGAAAACTGTCTCCTAGAAAATCATCTATTCACCAGGTTTTACATTTCAAGAAATTGCAAAAGAAAAATGACCAGCTATATTAGAACCAGAAAGAAACTCCAAGCTGAAAACACTTTCATCGTCAAAATATGGAACTTTCAGATATTAAAAAAAAAAGAACCAACAAAATGCTAGTGGTTTCCTGAAGAACAGACATTAAGTACCAAAGAACTGCAATAAGAATCACACAAACCTATGTTGCAACTGCTATTAAGAAAATAAGAAAGAAGGTTTCAAAGTGATAAGTTATGCAGAAAAGCTAAATATAATCCCACAGGGGAAAAAATCTTTAATAGAATAGAATGTTTTCAAGCATTATTAGTGAAAATACTAGAACTGAATAGAGTATTAAAGGCTTACATGAGCAATAGGAGAAATTTAGATGGTTAAATTTATTTGAGCAACTGGAAAAAGCTAAATAATGATGTAGTGCTTATATTAGAGGGAGATAACTGTTTCTTCAGATTTTCAATATTTTCAAGGTTCAGAGGGGTAAAGAAAGATGAATGGAAAGCCAACCGGTGCTTTTGTTCTTTTTTCTTGGTCTTAAGAAAGAAAAGAAAAGTAATGAAAAAGGGAAAATTAGGGGGGAAAGAGGGATTTTCTCTCTCTTAATTGGTTTATCCAATAATTTCATTTACTGAGGGAGAGGTTATGTGAAAAGGAATGGGAGAAAAGAGAAGGATTTAAGCCAGTAAGGAAAAGGAGATCATGGGGATGACTTACAAGAGTCTGAGGTAATAGTATGATGATTTGAAAGAGACAATTTTGTTGAAAGAGACAGTTTTGTTGGAAGAAATTGAAGAAAAATTCAAAAAATTTAATCTTTGATGAAATATGACAAATAATTTTTCAAATCTTTAACTGATAAAAGATTGAAAGGTTTATTCTTTATTTTTTACAACCCAAACCCAAGTCTAGATTCAACTCTCAGGAAAGTGAAATATAATCAGGGACAATTAAAGAGAGTATTAGTATATATATATATATATATATATATATATATATATATATATATATATATATATATATATATATACACACACACACACATATACACACACACACACATATACACACACACACATACACACACACACACACACACACACACACACACACACACACATATATATATAGGAAGGTAGAAGATACTATAGATAGAACATTGGTCTTGCAATCATTTGAAAGATCTTTTCATGAGTTCAAATGTAGTCTCAGATACTCAGCAGCTGTAACTATTCCTGGGCAATTCACTCAAATATGTTTGCCTTAGCTCCTCATCTGTGAAAAAAAAAAAAGAACTAGATAAAGAAATGGCAAACCACAACAATATCTTTGCTAAGAAAATCCCAAAATTGGGTCATGATGAGTCAGACACAACTAAAATGATTAAACAACAATAAATTTAGGCAGTCATAACATTGTGAGTAGAGATCTGACCTCAGAACCAAAAAGATCTGGGCTCAAGTTTTACATGTGAAATATTTTTGATGTATTCTTGTACAAATCACTTAGATGCTCAGTATTTTAGGAAACAATCCAACATATGAAGTAAAACTAAGTTGAGTCTCTCAAAATATCTGAGTTCTAAGAAACCATATCCAAAATCATTTTGGTAAATGCAAATAAACAAAAACAGGGAGTAAAAGTAGAGATGTTCTGAATATCCCTGGGAGATCTATGAAAGAGTATAAATATTGCAGATTCACTAGGCAGAAAGCTATTGCGGTTCTTGTAGATGAATGACTTCAGCTCCTGCTTTTGGCCTATTTCTCTTCAGTTGTGAATAGATGCATGTTAAATTAGGATGAATGGGGTTCTTTTGTGGCCTCTGAGTTTAAGCTGCAAATAGTAATAGTTTCATAACACATCATTCAACCTTTCCCAGAGGTTAAAAATTATATCCTTAAGAATTTAGCACATTTATCTACAGTATGAAGGATTTCAAGTGGAAAAGATCAGTCAACTTGTTTCTCTGGTGGTGGAAAAAAAATTGTGTTGTACATCTACCAAAGGATCTGAGCCTAGTGACATTTATAATATAAGCATTTGATTCCTAATGGAAACATCTTAGGCAGTATTTTACTCCTCCCAGTCACCACTTCCCTTCCATATATTTGGGTCCTCATACTCTTAAATTACTTATTTCCTAAAAATCTTTAAAGTGGCTTGGGCCACATGGTTATAAAAAATTATTGTAATGCATTCTTTGTGCATATTAAATAAGCTCCCCAGACTGATAAAAGGTTGAAAAGCTATTATTCTTTATTCTTCAGTTTACTACAGCCCTAAAGTAATAGCCTTCTATTAAAGTTTATTGATTGCCTCCACTGTTAACTAGCAATTTGGTATATAAAAATAAAACAGAGAAATATGCTGTTTTCTTTCTTGTTTCTATTCATAGTGTTCTTCCCTAGCTAGTGTTAGATTCAAAGAAATGCATGCTGAGATCTTTTGAGGGACTGATGGCTTTTACTAAAATGACTGTGTTTTGATAGAGTTTTATGAATTTTTAAGAAAATATGACTAAAGAATCTGAAAACATGTATAACACTCAAACACACTGATGCAAAAATGTACATGCAACCACAAAAAGGAACAGAGTCAAAGACACAGACATTGAAATTAAAATACAAGGAAAACTTGTAGCTTAAAGAAAGAACCATACAGGTACAGCAATGAAGAGGCACAAACAGAGATTAAGAAATGGACAAAGAAAAGAATACAGATTATGGAATTACAAACTTAAGACTGGAAACCATCTTAGAGACAATCTTAATCAACCTGCTTTCATTTTGTAGATGAGTAAACTAAGACCCAAAGAGGTTAATTAATTTATTTAAGGTCACATAGCAAATGACATAGACAATATTTAAATTCAGGTTCCATAATTCCAAAGGTAGCACTATGTACATTCAACCTAGAGAAAGACTGAAACAAAGATGCCTAGACTCAGTTACACAAATACTAAGAAATACTCACAGCTACTCATACAAATATGCATGTGGAAAATATATGATGGGCTAACTTTACTAATCCATATATGTATTAGCAGGTCAGGAACCCAGAACCCAACTTCTGGTCATTTTAAGGGTTCTAGGAGTAGTTAGGATTTGGCATGTCTTTTTACAAATTCCATTTGTCATGAGCTCTTATCTAATCTATTTCCCAATACCAAATGAATACTTATTTCTTCATGTCAACTGTGATTAGCTCCAGAATATAATTCCAATCAACTGACATTTTAGGAAGCAATATCAATTAATCTTTCAAAGATATTTATAGATAAAATATTATAAAAATTGAAGTAGAAATTCACAATCCAGAATCAGGATACTGGTTCTGGACCCTCAACACACACACACACACACACACACACACACATTGAGATGTAGGCTCATTCCTTGAGGTGGTAGGCTCAAATTTAAAGTATTTACTAAGAAACATTCCATATACCATGTTAATTTCCATATGCAGCATATCCCATTGATAAGTCAGAGCACTGTACTTATAGGAGGAGTTTCAACTATTTGATTGATTTGCTGTTGAGCTCAGTTATGTAGAGTCTCTTCTTGTGGCCATATTGATTATTCACTTGGTTTAGTTATTTTGGCTATAGGATTTTCTGCCATAGACTCTGAATCATAGTCACTGGACAAGTAGCTCATATAATCTTTTGAAGGTCATTTCATCCATAATACATATTCACCCAGGATGAAAAAAGAGCAAGTACAAAAAGACAAATAAATTGACACCCCATGTGTTCACAACTATATATTGGCCCTGGTGGGAAAAAGAGTCTGAGTATTCTTACTCTGGGAATACTCACTCATTTAGGGTGCCATTCAGGCCCCCAAAAGAGTTTTTCCTTCTTAGAGCTTCCAGGAAGAGCAATAATTCCCATCTGTGAAAAGCATTTGGAGGCATATCAATTCCAGCCCAGCAAAAAACTAAAAAAGGTTTTCAACACCATGTAATGAGATAACAGATAAATAGTTATTAACTGTAAATGATCTGAAATAGAAAACAAGGCCCTCCATTTACATATTCCTGAAATTAAATTCAATAAGCTCAGAGATAGAATGCAAATAGGCCAACAATAGCAACCCAAATGACTACAACAACCAAAATGCTATTCATAATCAAAGGACAATTGAGCCTCTCTATTGAACAGGCTGTTATTAAATACACACAGTCAGTCAACCATCACCCACAAATAATCAAAATAGAACTAGATTTTGCTTTACTAAAACATGTGGCTTTAGGTGTTTGATTGTTTGCCTGAAAAGGAGGAGAATTCTTATTTTTTTCAAAATGATGATTTGGTTTTGGCTTACATCAATTGCACATGTGTACTTTTGTCTCTCATGTTTTATCTCTTTTTGCTTTTTTTTCTCTCTCATTCTTTTTTCAACTTTTAACAAGCAACAAAAAGTTGATTTTTGGTTTTGTTGTGTTTACTTCCAGTTTTTAGACTTTTATCAGAAGTGATGATCTCAGTGTTGAAAAATCTAAATATTTTGTAAAAGGAAAGAAAGTGCTTCATTTATATCCTTTTGTGAATTTCTGAAGAGAAAAAAAAAAGGAACTACTATTACATAAAATAGATAATGGTAAAATAGTGTATTGAAATCAGGTTCAAGGAAGTCTTTGGAAAAGATGGAATTATACATTAAGCTGCATTTTTATTTTATTTTATTTTATTTTTTATTTTTTTTAAGTTTATTTTTATTTTATTTTATTTTTTTCTGAGTCTGGGGTTAAGTGACTTGCCTAGGGTTTCACAGCTAGGAAGTGTTAAGTGTCTGAGATCAGATTTGAACTTGGGTCCTCCTGAATTCAGGGCTGGTGCTCTATCCACTATGCCACCTAGCTGCCCCCAAGCTGCATTTTTATAACTCTCAAACTAGTTCATAAATGCAAGCTTCCAAATAGAAAGAATAGGAGTTGAGATATCCAGAATCTCAAATAGGACAAAATTCAAGAATTCACTTTAGTAAAACCCATACTCTGAAATATTTATGGAGCGATGCTGGGTTGGGGTTAAAATATGAACTAGAGATGTCAACATGAAGAGAAAAATTTGATCTTATAAGGTATTACTGAAAATGATCTTAACCTAGGGGTTAAGTGATTTGCCCAGAGTCACACAACTAGGAAGTGTTAAGTGTCTGAGTCTAGATTTGAATTCAGATCCTCCTGACTTCAGGGCTGGTACTCCATCTACTATGCTACCTAGCGGCATTTTAAATAGGCAATGATATTAAATATATAATATTTGTTTATTTTTAAAATGTCATTTTAAAAATATTCTTTTAAAATTTTGAATTCGACCAATGCAAAATTATAGTACATAAATCAGATCTACATAAATCATTGGAATTTCCATATGTTCCCAACAAAGCCCAACAACAAGAGATAGAAAGAGAAATGTCATTTAAAATAATGTGTAGACAATATAAAATATTTGGGATTCTACCTGCCAAGAAAAAGCTAGGAATTATGTGAAAACAATTATAAAACACTTTTAACACAAATGAAATTAGATCTAAACAGTTGGATGGACTGAAATCATATAATAAAAGTTACAATTCTGCCTAAATTAATGTACTTATTGCCATACCCATAAAACTACCAAAAATTACTTTGTACAGCTAGAAAAAATAACAACAAAATTCATTTAGAAGAACAAAAGGTCAAAAATGTCAAGGGAACTAATTTTTTAAAATGCAAAAGGTGGCCTAGCCATACCAGACTTAAAACCATATTATAAAGCAGTGGTCATCAAAATCATTTGGTTATGGCTAAAAAATAGAGTAGTGGATCAGTAAAATGGATTAGGTATGCAAGACACAATAACGGTAATTATCTAGGATTTGATAAAAACTTAACAATTTAACAAAAATTGCTGGTAAAATTGGAAAATATTATGGCAAAAACTAGACATTGACCACCATCTACCACTTTCTACTAAGATAAGGTTGAAATAGGTTCATAATACAGACATAAAGAATGATACTATAAGCAAATCAGTAGAACAAGGGATAGTCTATCTCTCAAATCTGTGGAGAAGGGAGGAATTTATGGATGAAGAAGAATTAAAGAACAGTGTGAAATAAAAAAATTGATAATTTTGATTATATTAAATTTAAAAAGTATTTGCACAAACAAAATCAACGCAGCCAAGATTTGAAGGGTTGAACAAGCAATTTTCAGATGAAGAAATTAAAGTAATTTCTAATCATATGAAAAAAGATTTTAAATCACTATTGAGTAGAGAAATGCAAATTAAGACAACTCTGAGGTACCATTTCACTTATATCAGATTGCCTAAGATAATCAGAAAAGATGATGATAAATGTTGGAGGGGATATGGGAAAACTGTATCACCATTGTATTATTCATGGAGTTGTGAAATGATCCAAACATTCTAGAGAGCAATTTTGAACTATGTCCAAAGGGCTATCAAACTGTGCATACCCTGATCCACTACTATCACTACTTGTTTGTATCCCAGAGAGATCATAAAAGAGAGAAAAGAATCCACATATGCCAAAATGTTTGTAGTAGCCCTTTTGGTACTGACAAGTAACTGGAAATTCAGTGGATGCCCATCAATTGGGTAATACCTGAATAAATTATAGTATAAAAAGGTAATGGAATATTATTGTTTTATAAGAATTGATGAGCAGATTGATTTCATAAAAGCCTGGAAAGACTTATATGAACTGATGTTGAGTGAAATGAGCAGAATCAAGAGAACATTGTACACAGTAAAAAGATTGTGATGATTACTTGTGATGGACTTGGCTTTTCTCAATAATGAGGCAATTCAAGGCAATTCTAATAGATTTGGGATGGAAATCACACCAGCATCCATAGAAAGAACTATGTAGAGTGAATATGAATCAACTTATAGTTTTTTCACTTCTTTTGTTCATGTTTTTTTCTCATGTTTTTTTCCCTCTTGAACTGATTTTTGTTTCACAACATGACAAATATAGAAATTTGTTTAAAAGAATTGCACATAATGAACATATTAGATAGCTTGCTGTTTTGGGGAAGGAAAAGGTACAGGATGAAGGGGAAATAATTTAAAACATAGAGTCTTACAAAAATGAATGTTAAAAACTATCTTTGTATTTGAAAAAATAAAATACTCTTAAAAATTACAAAAATTAAATAAAATTTTGAGTTTCAAATTTTCTCTTTCCCTCTTGCTGCTATCCCAACCACTGAAAAGGTAAGCAATATGATATTAATTATGCTTGTGAAACAATTTTAAAAACATGTTTACATTATAAGCCATATTGTGCAAAAAAACCAAGTAAAATAATATGAGAAAACTTACTTCAGCTTGAATTCAGTGTACTCCATCATAATCATAAGTCACAACTTATTCAGTCATTCCCCATTTGATGCTTTGCCACCACAAAAAGGATTGTTACAAATATTTTTCTACATATAGTTCCTTAGTGATATTGTTGGGTTAAAGGTTATGCAATTTTATAATCCCTTAGGCATAGTTCCAAAAAGCTGTCTAAAATAGTTGGACCAGTTCACACTCCTACCTATATTTCTTTAGTCTTCCTATTTTCTCTCATTCTTCAGCATTCATCATCTCTGATAGGCATAATGTGGGACCACAAAATTTTTTAATTTGCATTTTGCCCAATTAATAATGATTTAGCTATGCTTGTGATCATAGGTACTATTATTTTCTTCTTTTGTGGACTGTCTGTTAATATCACATGATTATTTGTCATTTGGAGAATGACTTTTATTTTCGTAAATTTGCTTCAATTACCCAAATATTTTAGGAAAGAGGCCTTTATACAGAAATCTACTTCAAAAATTTTATGATATAATTTTCTATGGTGCCTTTATGTCTTCATGAGGCCAAACAGAACCAAAGTCAGCTACCACACTAATGGTCAATTCTTCAAATATAAGTCAAAACTATTGGTGCATGACTTTTTGCAGACGATTGTGCACTCAATGCAACCTCCCAAGCTGAGATGCAACAAATTGTCGATCAATCCTCTTATGCTTGTGCTAATTTTGACCTAAAAATTAACACCAAGAAAATACAGGTCCTCCATCATTCAGCGCCATACTATCCATTTGTGGAACCATCCATTACATCAAATGGTGAAGTTTTGAATACTGGCGTTCACTTACTTTGGCAATATACTTTCTAGGGATATCCACATTGACAATGAGATTAACACATACATTGCCAGAGTTAGTTCAGGGTTTGAAAGGCTCCTAAGAAAAGTGTGGGAGAGGACAGATGTTATTAGATTGACTACCAAAATAAAAGTCTATAGAGCCTTTGTGCTGATTTCATTGCTGAATCCTTATGAAACATGAATAGTATACCAACACCATGCCAGAAAACTGAATCACTTCCATTTGAATTGTCTTAGGAAAATTCTGAATACTGAAGTTCTTACTCAAACTAAACTACCAAGCACTCCAACTCTATTGCAGAGAGCACAACTTCATTGGGCTAGCCATGTACACTTGCCAAAAAAAAATCATGAAGAACATACACAGGACAAATGCCCACAAAGTGGTCAGAAAAAGTGATACAAGGACACTCAAATTAGCTCTTGAGAACTTTAGAATCAATTGTATGACATGGGAGACACTGGCACAGGACTGCCCAGAACAGTGTACTCTCATTAGAGACAGTGCTGTGCTCTATAAGCAAAGCAGAATTGGATTAGCCCAGAAGAAACACAAGAATCACACAGAGTCATTCCAAATGTTCATGTAGAATATTTGTGTCTAATCTGTGGCAGAGCATTCATATTGGTCTAATCAACCACAATCAGATACACTATAACTCAAGTCAAACGTAGAAATGTCATTTTGATCCTCTTTGAAAGCAAATAACAACCAACCTTTCATCACAATGTAGTTTTCCCAATTATATCTTTTAATTAGGTCTATTTTTGCTTTTCTTATCATAATTGTTATCCCTTGTCTTTTTTTTTCACTTCAGTTTAAGCATAATATTCTATTTCATCTCCTTGTTTTAACTTTCTCTGTGTGTCTTTGTCATTCTGGTATCTAAAAGATACCTTTTATTTACAGTTATGACTTCTAATCCATTCTGCTCCCCACTTCCATTTTATAGGTAAGTTCATCCTATTCATATTTACAATTAGAATGACTAATGGTACTGTTTCCTCCATCCTAGTTACTTCTTTTTATCTTCTCACTTGTTTTTAAACCTACTCCTCCTCAAAAGACTATTTTGTTTCTGACCACTGTCTCTCTTAATCTGCCCCCTCCTCTCTTATTACCTTTCTCTTGTCTCTTATCCCATTCCCTTCTGATTTCTCAGTTTGATAACATAGATTTTTATATCCAACTGAAAATAATGATAATATTCCTGGGAGTTTTCACTTTGGGATCACTTTCAGAACTCTTTCACTAGGTGAACTCTTTCCATGTGTATTTTATCCTCTAGTTCTAAATTATCAGGGCAGTTTTTCTTAATAATTTTTGAAATATGATGCTGACAGTCAAGTAACACTAAAATTATATTTCCTTGTACTATTTTTAAAATCAGTTTTTTTAAAAAATGTGTTTTATATTTTCTTCTGTTGTTTGATTCTTGTGGCTTTATTTTATTGTTGCCATTGTTACCATTAGACTAATTTTGTATTTTAAGGGGATACTTTTTTCATTATTTTTGTCCCTCTTTTATCAAGTGCCTCTTTTTTCATAATTTCCTTGCATCACTATAATTTCTTTCTCCACTTTTTCTCCCTACCAGTTATTTATTTGCTTAAATCTTCCAGGAACTGTTTTCTGGCTTTGGGTGTTATTAGCAATTTTTGAGCCTTCTTTTGTGCTGTTGTGATGTTATTATTTTCTTTTGAGTTTTATCTTAGTCTTTCCTACCACTGCTGGGTTTTTGGTTAAGTGTTTTGTTGTTGTTGTTGTTGTTGTTTGGAATTTTTTGCTCAACTTTCTTTGAACTTTAGGTTAAAGTTGGGCTTTGTTTACCTAGGGTTGGGAATTATTGTTTTGAGTTTGAGGTGTTTCTGTGCTTCTGTTTTCAGAGCTAATTAAGGATGTCTGCAAGTTTTCATTTCCAAGAGGGTATGATTCAAGGGGAGTGCAATTACTGAACTCATGAACCTTACCCAGTAAGAGACCCTGCAACCCATGCAGATATAAAATCTAGCACATTACTTTACCCCAGAATTCTGATCATGGCCCCTGTTCTCTTGTTGTAGTAAGCACTAGGACTCATTGTTTCTTGGAACTGGGATGGAGAATTCTGTTTTCTTTTGAAAGACCAAAAGCTCTTTTCTCTGCCCTAAATTTCTTTTGAGTAATAGAATTACAAATCAGTGACACTAAAGGATTCCCTGTATTCTCTTTATGATCAGTTGTCTGACTCCCATTGAAATACATTGGTTGAGAGCACCTGAAGCTGCTGATGTTACTACCACTATTGTGGCTACTTTCAGAGCTTTAGCTATGCTTTCCTGGGTATTTTCCATTTTGATGTCACAGGCATATCCTGCCAACCTCCTAAGTTGTCCAGAACTAGAAAAAAATCTCTCTGACCTTCTGTTGGTTTTGCCACTAAAAAATTTCATTTGAGGCATTATTTTAGAGTTTTTTGGTGGGTAGAGGGAGTAATATATGGAGAATATGTCTGGTTTACTACCTCTAATCTACTATCTTGGCTCTTCCTCATACAGTGATATTCTAATATATTTATATGTCTTGATTTGTTTAGCATTTTATCAGTAGATGAGTTTCTACTTTGTTCTTAGCATTTTGCCACAAAAAGTAGTTGTATAAATATTCTTATACATATAAATCCTGTCATTTTGGTTTTAAAATTTTTCTGGAAGAATAAGCTTAGTAATGGTATCCCTGAGTAAAAAAAATATGCAAAGTATTGTTAAATTTTGAATTTGGTTCCAAATTGCTTTCTAGAATTATTAGACTATTTCTCAGCTTCACCAAGAATTAATTATGTGTCTGTCCTTCTATAGATGCTTCAGTAATTATCATTTTTAAAAATCATATTAATAATAGAATAAGAATTAAGTAGGATTTTAAATATTTTTATTTTCATTTTTGTTTCAAAATGATTTGAAATATTTTGTTTGTTTTCATCTTGTCTTTCTGCTTTTGAAAAGTGCTTGTTCATATCTCTTCACAATTCATCTAATTTTGAATGTTTTACTCTTCACAATTTCTACATATACTAAATGTCAGATCTTTATCAGAAAAATGTGCTGCAAAATATTTTCAAATTAATTATTTCCTTTTTTATTTGAACAGTTTGATTTTGCTCAGATTTTTTTTTCTCTTGTGTTGTCTTTGTTTCTATGTTGCTATCCAAAATTATCCATTTTATTTTCTGTGACTTGCTCTAAACATTGATTGATCAAGAATTATTCTTCTGTTCATAATTCTAAAAGAACTCTCTTTCTCTTTATTATTTTTTTATGAAAAAAACTTTTATAATTTAGTCTTATGTCCATGTAAAGCATATTGTGTTAAGTATAAAAGATAGTGGTTTAAACTTAATTTCCTCCCAAAAAAATTATTTTATTATTTCCCTTAAGATTCCAGATCTTTTATAATAAACTTAAGAAACTTTAAAACACTATGTGAATGTTGGTGATAATGATGGTGATGATGATGATAATGATTTTCCTTTTTCCTTTTAAAGTTTTATTGGTGCATTTCAAATAGTACTGATTTCTCTCTACTTAAGAGGGCTGCTTTAAATATTTCAGTAAAACACTTTTAAAAAGCTAATATAGTGACCACATTTAAAAGTGCATACATCATTTTACATCTGTAGCAAGACTATAGACATCTCTTCTCTTCTTCCCACATTGAAACTGAATGGGAAAAAAAAAGAAAAGAAAACATTTCTAATAAAAATATGTACAGGTAAATGCAACAAATAATCTTAAATTTAAAAATGTATGCCCACCTCTTGAAAGAAATGCCATATGAAGGGGAAGCTTTATATCTCTACAAGCCTACTTGCATAAAACAGAGAAAGAGAGGGCCAACGAATTGGGCTTACAACTAAAATTGCTAGAAAATGAACAAATTAAAAACCCCCAGACAAACACAAAACTTGAAATTCTAAAATTAAAAGGTGAGATTAATAAAATTGAAAGTAAAAAAACTATTGAATTAATTAATAAAACTAAGAGTTGATTCTATGAAAAAAACAACAAAATAGACAAACCCTTAGTAAACCTGATTTAAAAAAAGAAAGAGAAAAAGCAAATTGTTAGTCTTGAAAAAGAAAAAGGAGAACTCACCACTAATGAAGAGGAAATTAGAATAATAGTTAGGAGCTACTTTGCTCAACTTTATGCCAATAAATTCGATAACTTAAATGAAATGGAAGAATACCTTCAAAAATATAGCTTGCCCAGATTAACAGAGGAAGAAGTAAATAGTCTAAATAGTCCCATCTCAGAAAAAGAAATAGAACAAGCTATTAACCAACTCCCTAATAAAAAATCCCCAGGACCAGATGGATTTACATGTGAATTCTACCAAACATTTAAAGAACAACTAACTCCAATGCTATGTAAACTATTTGAAAAAAATAGGGATTGAAGGAGTCCTACAAAATTCCTTTTATGACACAGACATGGTACTGATACCTAAACCAGATAGATCGAAAACTGAGAAAGAAAACTATAGACCAATTTCCTTAATGAATATTGATGCTAAAATCTTAAATAAGATATTAACAAAAAGACTTCAGAAAATCATCCCCAAGATAATACACTATGATCAAGTAGGATTTATACCAGGAATGTAGGGCTGGTTTAATATTAGGAAAACTATTAGTATAGTTGACCATATTAATAATCAAATTAATAAAAACCATATGATCATCTCAATAGATGCAGAAAAAGCATTTGATAAAATCCAACATCCATTCCTACTAAAAACGCCTGAGAGTATAGGAATAAATGGACTATTCCTTAAAATAATAAGGAGCATATATTTACAACCATCAGTAAGCATAATAGGCAATGGAGATAAACTGGACCTTTCCCAATAAGATCAGGAGTGAAACAAGGTTGCCCACTATCACCATTACTATTCAATATAGTACTAGAAATGCTAGACTCAGCAATAAGAGCCAAGAAAGAGATTCAAGGAATTAGAGTAGGAAATGAGGAAATCAAACTATCACTCTTTGCAGATGACATGATGGTATACTTAGAGAACCCCAAAGACTCTGCTAAAAAACTATTAGAAATAATTCAGAATTTTAGCAAAGTTGCAGGATACAAAATAAATCCACATAAATCCTCAGCATTTTTATACATTACCAACACAATCCAACAGCAAGAGATACAAAGAGAAATTCCATTCAAAATAACGGTCAATAGTATAAAATATTTGGGAATATATCTACCAAAGGAAAGTCAGGAATTATATGAGCAAAACTACAAAACACTTCCCACAAAAATAAAGTCAGATTTAAATAATTGGAAAGACATTCAGTGCTCTTGGATAGGCCGAGCAAATATAATCAAGATGACAATACTCCCTAAACTAATCTATTTATTTAGTGCTATACCAATCAGACTCCCAAGAAACTATTTTAATGACCTAGAAAAAAAATAACAACAGAATTCATATGGAACAACAAAAGGTCGAGAATTTCAAGGGAAGTAATGAAAAAAAAATTAAATGAAGGTGGTCTAGCTGTACCCGATCTAGAACTATATTATAAAGCAACAGTCACCAAAACTATTTGGTATTGGCTAAGAAATAGACTAGTTGATCAGTGGAATAGGTTAGGTTCACAGGGCAAGATAGTGAATAAAAATAGCAATTTAGTGTTTGACAAACCCAAACATCCCAACTTTTGGGATAAGAATTCATTATTTGAGAAAAACTGCTGGGAAAACTGGAAATTAGTATGGCAGAAACTAGGCATGGACCCACATTTAACACCACATACTAAGATAAGATAAAAATGGGTCCAAGATTTAGGCATAAAGAACGAAATCATAAATAAATTGGAGGAACATGGGATAGTCTACCTCTCAGACTTGTGGAGGAGGAAGGAGTTTTTGTCCAAGGGAGAACTAGAGACCATTATTGATCACAAAATAAAACATTTTGATTACACAAAATTAAAAAGTTTCTGCACAAACAAAACTAATGCAAACAAGATTAGAAGGGAAGTAACAAATTGGGAAAACATTTTTACAGTTAAAGGTTCTTATAAAGGCCTCATCTCCAAAATATACAGAGAATTGACTTTAATTTATAAGAAATCAAGTCATTCTCCAATTGATAAATGGTCAAAGGATATGAACAGACAATTTTCAGATGATGAAATTGAAACTATTTCCACTCATATGAAAGTGTTCCAAATCACTATTGATCAGAGAAATGCAAATTAAGACAACTCTGAGATATCATTACACACCTGTCAGATTGGCTAAGATTACAGAAACAAATAATGATGAATGTTGGAGGGGATGTGGGAAAACTGGGGCACTAATACATTGTTGGTGGAGTTGTGAAAGAATCCAACCATTCTGGAGAGCAATCTGGAATTATGCCCAAAAGGTTATCAAAATGTGCATACCCTTTGACCCAGCAGTGCTACTCCTGGGCTTATATCCCAAGGAAATACTAAAGAAGGGAAAGGGACCTGTATGTGCCAAAATGTTTGTGGCAGCCCTTTTCATAGTGGCTAGAAACTGGAAAATGAATGGATGTCCATCAATTGGAGAATGGTTGGGTAAATTATGGTATATGAATGTTATGGAATATTATTGTTCTGTAAGAAATGACCAACAAGAGGAATACAGAGAGGCTTGGAGAGACTTACATCAACTGATGCTGAGTGAAACGAGCAGAACCAGAAGATCATTATACATTTCAACAATGATACTGTATAAGGATGTATTCTGATGGAAGTAGATATCTTCAACATAGAGAAGAGCTAATCCAATTCCAATTGATCAATGATGGACAGAATCAGCTACATCCAGACAAGGAACACTGGGAAATGAGTGTAAACTGTGAGCACTGTTTTGTTTTGTTTTGTTTTGTTTTTCTTCCCAGATTATTTTTAGCTTCTGAATACAATTCTTCCTTTGCAAAAACAACAACAAAATTTGGTTCTGCATATATATATATATATATATATATATATATATATATATATATATATATATATATATATATATATATTGTACCTAGGATATACTATAAAACATTTAATATGTATGGGAATGCCTGCCATCTAGGGGAGGGGGTGGAGATAAGGAGGGGAAAAATTTGGAACAGAAGGGAGTACAATGGATAATGTTGTAAAAAAAAATACCTATGCATATGTACTGTCAAAGAAAATGTTATAATTATAAAAATTAATAAAAATTATATATTTGGGAAAAAATTAAAAATTAAAAAAAAAAAAACTTGAACCAAAAAAAAAAAAAAAAAAAAAAGAAATGCCATATGTTTCTGGGTGGATGTCTTATCTGGTTAATAGTTGGGAGGATAACTTTAGTCTCTGCTTAAGGTAGGATCATTTTTACTCATTTTCTCAATTCTATTTCTTTGTTTCCTACCTGATTATTTCTGAGTCTGGCTAATTATTACTGCATAATCAGCTGTCAAACAGATCTAAGGATGCTTTATCTAGTCATGTATGGACTCTCAGGCTGAGGCCTGAAGGACCTGTTTTGATGCTATTATATAATCATGACCTTTTTCCTCTTACAGTAAATTTCTATAATCAAAGCAAATGGTCAGTAGAAATCATAAGCCCAATATAAGTATCCCAGAGGACAAAATGGTTTTCTCTCTTAGATCTTAAAGATGCTTTCCTTTACATACCATTTCATAAAGAGTCATAATTTATTTTTGCCTTTGAAGAGTCAAATCCAGGAGAACGTAACCCTCTCCAATGTTCCTCACCAATGAACATTGCTTTGATAGGTTAGATGATATCTTGATCTACAACCCCACCTGAGAGGCTTCTCTGGATACAGTCATACAAATGCTTCACTTCCAGTCACCCTCCCCCATGCAGGGCTATGAAGATTCTTTGTCTAAAGGCCCAAAGAGACTTATCAGTCTTTTTAAGACCCTGAAAGCTAAACTAATCTCTTGTCCTACCTTAACCCTACCTAAAGACTTTTTCATTGTGCAGTGAGAGTGAACATCTATACAGATTCCAAATATGCTTTTCATATTTTGCCTATTAAATATACAAGAGAAATTCTTCAGCTATTACAAGCTATTCACAAATCTAGAGAGATTTCTGTTATGTAAAGAATATCAGAAGGGAGATTCACATCAAGCCAAGGGAAACAGGCTTACAGATTCAGCTGCCCCTGCTGCTGCCCATTTGCCTCTGACCATGGCATCTTTACTTCCCCAGCTCCCTAACTCTTACACTCCTTAATATAGCTTGTTACAGATACACCCTTTCTCCTGGGTTGTTTCAAACACTCTCAGACCAGTTTCTAATCTCCAAGGTAAGATCATGGAAACTTCTTTATGGCCTGCCCAGCTCTTTGCAGACCAACAGTGGCTCAGCCTTCACTTCTCAAATTACTAAAATGTGGCTAAGGCATTTAAGATTAGCTTTCTTTTTTTCTTGTTATTTTCTACTTTTTCCAGATGCAACTTAACAACATTCTGAAGATGATGGCTTTACTCTTAATATTTTCTTTCCAGCTTTCATTCTGTAGGCCTCTGTCAGTGGAAAGATAACCTCTTATTCTTTAGTTAGGAGAGAGAACTCTGTAGTCAGTTTGAGGACATTCAGTATTGTTGGGTGTGTCATAAGCATCTTCAAGATAGCCCACATATGCCATGTGATGCATTATTTGCAAAGGCTTTATTCCCAAATGTCAACATCCCCACCCTGGATACCAACCCATTTGTACTAGCTATGCCCCCAGGGGGATAACTTTAACCTGACTATGTCCTGTTTTCTTGCCAGAAAGGATCTCTTACCCACATAATAAATGTAGGATCTCCATTCCAAAATTATTCTGGCAAACTCTCTTATAATGTTTTTATACCACCTTCCTTGAAACTTCTTCATAAAATCTGGAGAACTAACATTCTGACTGATATAATGTCATGTGATTATAATCATCCTTGGGGACAACTAGGAAGCTACTATGAAACTTGATTTCAAGTACCATCTGTGCACCTAAAGGATATGCTTTTCTTCATAAAGAGGGTTTTCCATTCTATTTTATTGTTTCTGAAGGATCTGTTCAAAGGAATGCCTCTGACTGGAACCCTCTTCAACCTGCTTTCACCCTAAGTCATCTGAGAGCTTCTTTCACTGTTTATAATGCTACTGCTTCAAACACTGCCCTTCAAAAAGCAAAAGTGGGGATTTGGGAGAAAGCATTCTTTGGTATTTATTCCAGGAAAAGATGTTTGGATGAGAGGCATTCATGATAGCTCATCATGCTCCCTTTCCCCCAGCCTTCCTCTGGTTGAGGTGCCTGGCTATTGTCCCTACTAACACCTATACTAAATCAAATTTAAATTATTATTATTATTATTTTTTTTTAATTCATATTTGGCCTCTGCATTTCTAACCTACTTTTGAGATTTGTTTCCTTTAGGCTCCAAGCTATGAACTTCCAAGTATTTGTTCACCCAGAATACCATTAGCTAACTGATTCTGACACCCAGGACCCCTCTGAATGCTGCTGCTGTCATCTTCAAGTCACATGTCTCACTTCCCAGTCTGAATCTCACTAGGCAGGGACAGCTTTACATCTCATCAGCATAAAGCAATTCCAAAGGATGAGATATCTGTTCTTTAGTCCCAAATAAATTTGGGGTATGAGTTGCCTGAGAAAGGGAAATGATGCGACATAGTTTCTAAGGGAGACAGCAATTATTTTGAGGTCCCCTGATTTAATTTTATATTTTTTATTAAAGTTTTTTTTTATTTACAAAGCATATGCATGGGTAATTTTTCAACATTGACCCTAGCAAAGCCTTCTGTTCCAAATTATCCCCTCCTTCCCCCAACCCCCTTCCCTAGATAGCAGGTAGTCCAATACATGTTAAATATATTAAAATATATGTTAAATCTAATATATGTATACATATTTATAGTTATCTTGTTGAGTAAGAAAAATTGAGTCACGAAAGAAAAAAAAAGAAAGAAAACAAAATGCAAGCAAACAACAACTAAAAGAATGAGAATGCTATGTTGTGATCCACACTCAACTCCCACAGTCCTCTCTTTGGGTATAGATAGTTTTCTTTATCACTGAACAATTGGAATTGGTTCCAATCATCTCATTGTTGAAGAGAGCCACATCCATCAGAGTTGATCATTGCATAATCTTCTTGTTGCCATGTCTAATGATCTCCTAGTTCTAACTCATTTTGGTTAACATCAGTTCATGTAGAGCTCTCCAGGCCTCTGAAATCATCCTAATGGTTGTTTCTTACAGAACAATAATATTCCGTAACATTCATATATCATAATTTAATCATCCATTCTCCAATTGATGGGCATCCATTCAGTTTCCAGTTTCTTGCCACTACAAAAAGGGCTGCCACAAACATTTTTGCACATGTGGGTCCATTTCCCTCCTTTAAAATCTCTTTGGCATATAAGCTCATTAGAAACACTGCTGGGTCAAAGGATATGCACAGTTTGATAATTTTTTGAGCATAGTTCCAAATTGCTCTCCAGAATGGTTAGATCCCTTCACAGTTCTACCAACAATGCATCAGTGTCCCAGTTTTCCCACATCCCCTCCAACATTCATCATTATCTTTTCCTATAATCTTAGCCAATCTGAGAGGCATGTAGTGGTATCTCAGAGTCATCTTAATTTTCATTTCTCTGATCAATAATGATTTGGAGCATCTTGTCATATGACTAGAAATTACTGTAATTTCTTCATTTGAAAATTGTCTGTTCATATCCTTTGACCATTTATCAACTGGATAATGGCTTGAATTCTTATAAAGTTGAGTAAATTATCTTTATATTTTAGAAATGAGGCCTTTTTCAGAACCTTTGAATGTAAAAATGTTTTCCCAGTTTATTGCTTCCCTTCTAATCTTGTCTACATTAGTTTTGTCTATACAAAAACTTTTTAACTTAATATAATCAGAATTATCTATTTTGTGATCAATAATGATCTCTAGTTCTTCTGTCCTCCTTCACAGATTTGAGAGGTAAACTATCCTATTGTTCTTCTAATTTGCTTATAATGTTATTTTTTTATGTCTAGATCATGAATCCATTTTGATCTTATCTTGGTATATGGTATTATGTGTAGGTCAATGCCTAGCTTGTGCCATAATTGTTTCCAATTTTAACAGCAGTTTTTGTCAAATAGTGAATTTTTAATCCCCAAAGCTGGGATCTTTGGGTTTGTCAAATATAAATTTGCTGTCATCATTTTATCCTGTGAACCTAAACTATTCCACTGATCAAGTAGTTTATTTCTTAGATAGTATCAAATGGTTTTGATGATTGCTGCTTCATAATATAGTTTTAGATCTGGTACAGCTAGACCACCTTCATTTCTTTTTTTTTCATTAATTTCCTTGAAATTTTTGACCTTTTGTTCTTCCAGATTAATTTTGTTGTTATTTTTTCTAGGTCAGTAAAATACTTTCTTGGGAATTTGATTGTTATAGCACTGAATAAGTAGATGAGTTTAGATAGTTTAGAAATCTTTAGTATATTCACTCGACCTATCTAAGAGCACTTGATATTTTTTCAATTGTTTAGATCTGATTTTATGTGCATGGAAAATGTTTTGTAGTTTTGCTCATATAGCTCCTGATTTTCCCTTGGCAGATAGATTCCCAAATATTTTATACTATCAACAGTTATTTTAATGGACTTTCTCTTTGTATTTCTTGCTGTTGAATGTGTTTAATAATATATAAAAAATGCTGATGATTTAGTGGATTTATTTTGTACACTGCAATTTTGTTATAGTTGTAAATTGTTTCTAGTAATTTTTAGTTGATTCTCTAAGAAAACCAATTTATCTTCAAAGAGTTACCTCCTCTAATTATTTTTATCTTTTTTTTTTGTTCTTTTATTGCCAAAGCTAACATTTCTAATACAATATTGAATAGTAATGGTGACACTGGGTAACCTTGTTTCATCCTTGACCTTATTAGGAATGGTTCCAGTTTATCCCCATTACATATGATGTTCCCTGATAATTTTAAATAGATGCTACTCACTATTTTAAGGAAAAGTCCACTTAGTCCTATACTTTCTAGTATTTTTAATAGAAATGGATGTTAAATTTTGTCATAAGCTTTTTTTTTCCCCCTGAGGCAAATGGGGTTAAGTGACTTGTTCAGTATCACACAGCTAGGAAGTGTTAAGTATCTGAGACCAGATTTGAACTTAGGTCCTCCTGAATTCAGGATTGGTATTCTATCCACTGCACCATCTAGCTGCCCTTATCAATTTTTTTTTCCTGAACCTATTGAGATAATCATATGGATTTTGTTAATTTGGTTATTGATAAAGTCAATTGTGCTAATAGTTTTCCTAATACTGCACCAGCTGTGCATTCCTGGTATAAATCTACTTGTCATGGTATATTATCCTCAGGATAATTTTCTGTAATCTCTTTGCTAATATTTTATTTAAGATTTTTGCATCAATTTTCATTAGGGAGATTGATTGGTCTATAATTTTCTTTCTCTGTTTTTTTTCCTACCTGGTTTAAGCATCAGTACTATGTCTGTGTCATAAAAGGAATTAAGTAGGAGTCCTTCATTCCCTATTTTTTTCAAATAGTTTATATAGTATTAAAATGTATTATTCTTTAAATGTTTGGTAGAAATCACATGTAAATCCATCTGGTACTGGAAATTTTTTCTTAGGGAGTTGATTAATAGCTTGTTCTATTTCTTTTTCTAAAATGGGACTATTTAAGTATTTATTTCCTTTTCTGTTAATCTGGGCAATCTATATTTTTGTAGGTATCCCTCCATTTCCATTGAGTTACCAAACTTATTGACATAAAGTTGGGCAAAATAATAATTATTGCTCTAATTTCCTCTTCATTGGTGGAAAGTTCTTCCTTTTCATTTTTGAGACTAACAATTTGATTTTCTTCTTTCCTTTTTCTAATCAAAATAACTTAAGGTTTATTTATGTTGTTTTTTTTTTTTTCATAAAACCAACTGTTAGTTTTATTAATTCAATAGTTTTTTTTACTCTAATTTTATTAATCTCTCCTTTTATTTTTACAATTTTAAGTTTTGTATTTGATTGGTAGTTTTAATTTGTTCTTTTTCTAGCTTTTTTACTTGCAAGCCCAATTGCTTGATATTCTCTTTCTCTAGTTTATACAAATAATCATCTAGAGATATGAAATTTCCCCTTATTACTGCTTTGGCTGCATCCCACAAATTTTGGCATGTTGTCTCATTATTGTCATTCTCTTGAATGAAATTATTTATTATGTCTATGATTTGCTGTTTCACCCAATTATTCTTGGAGGATGAGATTGTTTAGTTTTCAATTACTTTTTGGTCTATTTTTCCTTGGCCTTTTAGTGAAAGTAATTTTTATTGCATCATGATCTGAAAAAATGCATTTATTATTTCTGCCTTTCTGCATTTGATTTTGAGGTCTTTATGTACTACTATGTGGTCAGCTTTTGTACAGGTTGCATAAACTGCTGAGAAGAAAGTGTACTCCTTTATGTTACCATTCTATTTTCTCTAAATATCTATCATACCTAACTTTTCTAGTATTCTATTTACCTCTTTAACTTCTTTCTTATTTATTTAGTGGTTTGATTTATCTAGTTCTGAGAGTACAAGTGTTTACAAGAAACATTGTAGGATTCTGGTTTTTAATTCAATCTGCTATCCCCTTACACTTTATGGGAAATTTCATCTTATTCACATTTATGGTTAAAACTACTAATTCTAGATTGCCTGCCTTCTTGTTAACCCCAAATTATACTTTTCTCTTTCATTTTCCCTTTCCCAAGTATTTTACTTATGAGCACTAACTTACCTCAAGCAGTGTCCCCCTTTAGAAAATCTCCCCCTTTCTTAGGACTGGTCCCGTCCTATTTCTGTTTTCCCTTCTATTTATCTTATTCCTTCCCTTTTCCCTTTTCACCTCTTACTTTTCTATAAGGTGAGAGAAATTTCTCAGTGAAACCAAATATGTCCAATATTTTCTTTTTGAGCCAAATCTGATGAAAGTAATATTCACACAATGTTTGTCACGTTCCCTTCTTTCCCTCACTTGTAAATGGTTTTCTTTCCCTCTTCCTGAGATGTAACTTCCCTCATTTTACCTCCATTTTCCATTTTTCAAGTACAATTCCTTTTCTACCTGTCATTTATTTTGTATATTCTAAAAGTAAAATCAGATTATATATGCACTCTCTAGGTATACCCCAATAGAAATATATTTCTCAAGAATTCATATCTTGTTACCTTTTTGTTTTTCTCTTGACTTCTATATTTGAAGGTCAAATTTTTTTGTTTAGCTCTGGTCTTTTCATCAGAAATAAATGGAATTCACCTGTTTCATTAAATGTCTGTTTTCTTCCCTGAAAGAAATGTTCAGTTTAGTGGGGTAATTTATTCTTGGCTGCATTCCCAGTTCCTTTGTGTTTCAGAATATCAGATTCCAGGTCCTTCCAGGTCCTTCAGTCCTTTAAGGTGAAAGCTACTAGGTCCTGGATAATCCTTATTGTGTCTCCTCACTTTTGAATTATTTTTTTTCTTGCTCCTTGTAATATTTTTCCTTGGTCTGATAGTTCTGAAATTTAGCCACAATATTTTTTTGAGTTTTAATTTTGGTGTCTCTTTCAGGAGGTATTGGATGAATTCTTTCAATGGCTATTTTATCTTTTAAGTGTATGACCTGCACAGTTCTCTTGATTTTCTGAAAAATAGTGTCTAGGCTCTTTTTTTCATCATGATTTTCAGGGAGTCCAGTAATCTTTACATTGTTTCTTCTAGATCTATTTTCCAGGTCAATTGTTTTCCCAAGTAGATATTTTACATTTTTTTTTCTATTTTTTTTTTCATTTTTTTTTTTTTTTGTTTTGCTTGACTGAGTCTTGTTGTCTCATTGATTCATTGATTTCCATTTGTTTAGTTCTGAATTTTAGTGAATTATTTTCTTTATTTTCTTTTTTTTTAAACTTCTTTTTGTATTTGTACAATTCAATTTTTAAATGAATTGTTTTGTTCTATGGATTTTTTTCCATTTCACAAATTTTGTTTTTTAAGGAGTTATTTTCTTTTTCCATTTCACAAATTATTTTTTTCCATTTTATCAAATCTATCTTTTAATGAGTTATATTCATTTTTTCAAATACTCTTGCAAAGTTTTAATTTTCTTTCCCCATATTTCTTCTAGCTCTCTTTTAAGATCCTTTTCAATTTCTTCCAGGAGAATCATGTGTGATGGGGACCAAGTTATAGCATCTTTGGGGCTTCATCGGGAGACATGTTGCTTTTAGCCTCCTCAGGGCTTGAAATCTGTTCTTTCTTTCACGATAAAAACTATCTATGGTACGAGTTTTTGCTTTCATACTCATTAAAAAAAAAAAAAAAAAGTTAATGTTTGCTTTTAGGACAGGGGAGGTTTTCCAAACTTCTTCTACAATCTGAGGCTTCCTTTACAAGCTGCAGCTGTGTTAGGTCAATGCTGACTCACTCCTGATGCAAGGTGGATGTTGCCAGGTCCTGTGAGGTTTTCGCATTTTGGGGTTCACACTTTATCTTTTGTGTTTGTGTTGGATGTTTATAAACTTATCTGCTGATCTACTGGCTTGCAGAAAGTGCAGAGTAGCCAACACTGCTGTAGATTCCTTCCTGTAGATTCTCTGCAGTATGGAGTTCGCACCATCCCTACTTTGTGCCTTTTGCACTGGTGTCTGTGCTCAGCCTGCTTGAGCTTGTCCTGCCTCCCTCTGTGCCTGATTGAAACAGACCTTTTTTTGTTGATCTTAAAAATTATCTTCTGATGGTAATTTGTTGCATTCTCAATATTCATGGAGAATTCCAGAATTCATGGAGAAGTCCAGAACTAATTCAGAGACCGGATTTGCTAATTAGTCTGAGGGCTGTAGGAGAAGGTCAGAAAGAAATGTGTTTCCTCTCTTCCATCTTGGTTCAATTCCCACTCCAGCTCCCCATCAGGTCCCCTGATTTTAGAGGGAGTTTCAGTTCTAATGATAAGTCAGTAATCCTAAATCTTCTGGCTTTGGAGTTTGCCTCATGGACTTCCTACACTCCCAATCTAAGAACAACAATCTGTCTGATTCTGAATAGACCACCTCTCAATTCATTGATGACTGATAGATATCTTCTGGCCTCAGGATAGTCCCACAGACCAAACTCTTGAGATAATAGTGATAAACTGTTGATCAGCGAGAACCAACTTCCAGAGACCATTCCCTGGCCCTGGTCCTACATCTGGGCCGTATAATTAGCATGTCAGTGATAGAAAGCTGAATAAAGGTATCTTCTCTCTCTCTCTTACCACTTTGGTAATTTCTTTTGGAATTTAACCCACTCTAATTGGCATTATAATAACAATAATACTTTGCTTCTTTATCAGGAAATGTGTTCAAGCTTGCAAATTCTTTTGAGATACCCCACAACACCAGTCCATGGCCCCAAACTTTTGGGGTCTCTTTCCTGTAGAGGGCTGAAGCTGAGCAGATGCACTTGGATAACCAAGCACTTAAGGCTAATTACCAATTGGACAATACTCTATTAGCATATGCTTGGAGAATGGCCTGGCCTACTATCCTGTGCTGGCTCGATCTGTGGGTATATACAGAGAATTGTGAGAAGGATCAGAGGGTGGAGTAAGACAAGCAGGAGTCACTTTTTGGCAGTGGAGAGAGAGAAAGAAAATGTACAAATTCCTTTATCTATTCAAGAATAAAGATCAAGGACTTTTGCTTATCCTGGCTCCGACTGATTCCAAGGTATCCAGGGTACTAACTCAGTCTTCACATTTGGCGGGCCAAGGACCCTACTTTCCCTGAAGAAGTCTCCCAGTGACCAGGAAATTAGGTGAGTATTTTAAATAGAAAAACATGGAACTTACTTTGTTAATGGCTAAAACAGTAACCTTTCTAGCTGAAATGGGGCAGATATTATGAAAAGAAAACTTGTTGTGGCTTTCTGAATGTAATAAGCTCTATAGGATACAAGCCCAACAAAATAGTCAAAGTGGAGTTAATACTCCAATCACCCAATCACCTGTGACTAACTAACAGGTGTAGGTTCTTATGTAGAAATTTCAGTATAGATTATTTACTCCATAACATTATATGAGCAAATTGCTGCTTCTGCTATCATGGGCTTCTCTCCCCAATAAAAATGATAAGGGTGAGACCTTCACAAAAATTGCACAAGGACCAAATGAATCCTTTGCTGATTTTGTGAGACAGTTGCAGACAGCTATCATATGGACTAATGGTGAAAATGCAGTAACAGACGTTTTGATAAGGCAATTTGCTAAAGAAAATACTAATGAGGTTTGTAGAAGAATTATAGTAGGATTATGCAAGGATGCTCCTTTAGAAGAGATTATAAGACGCTATGCCACAAGGGACACAAATGCCTTTTATAGCCAGGCTATGATGCAGACTTCCCAAGATCCCAAAACGGGAAGACAGGGTCCCTTTTGGTAAGGGACTTCCAGAGAGTCTTGTCAATGCTTTCATTGTGATAAAGTAGGGTATCTGAAAGCTCAATGTTGGCATAGAGACAGAATGAGAAAACAGGGTGAGAGAACAAGACCCAATACCCCATGTCCAAAATGCAACAGAGGCTTCCACTGGACTTCAAAATGCAGACTGATTCAGGGAAACAGGATGAGGGGCCCAGTTCCAAGGTCCCAGGCAAAAAACACTTGGGGCATGATGGCAGCTGATGCTATACCCAGAGAGTACCTAGAAGTGCAGTACCCAGACATGACCAGTCAGAGAGGAAGCCATCTGATAGGAGAAAAGGATTACACAATCAATCAGCCAGGAAACAACCTGATGGGATAAAAGGATTACAACTGGGGAGAATAGAGTTGTATGAAGCTGGGACAACTGAGATACCTGGAGAGGTGAAATCTGTTCCTCTATGGCCTATGGATACATTTCCTCCAGGCACAGTAGGCTTGACCATTTCACCTCCTGAGAGTACTTACAAAACAGTGTTCATCCATACACTGATGTAGGAAACTGAGGAATGTGTAGATAATATCCCAGTCACTAAGACAAGTAGACAATGTGTGATTTATCACCCAGGAGAAGTAGTAGCATCTGGTTTATTGATAGACTTCTAATAAGCAATCTGGAGATAGTTGCCCAGATTCTGATTCCAAGCAACAAAATCCAGGAATATACTGGATAGCAGCTGTGACAGCTGACCAACCTATACTCACTATCTATATAAATGGCATACCATTAGAAGGATTGGTAGACACTGGGGCAGATTGCACAGTCATTAGAGGTGCCAACTGGCCTAGTCACTGGCCAAAGATTAAGGCCGACACCTACATGTCTGGAGTAGGATGATCAATAACAGCTGAAGTTAGTGCTACCCCTTTGATATGGACTTTTGAAGGCAAAACAGGAGTTTTTATTCCATTTATAGAATCTCCATCAGTCTGTGAGGAAGAGACATTTTACAACAGTTAGGATTACAAATAAGTACTTCAGTATTTTAAGCAGGGCTGCTATTGAAGGCCTGCCAACACTTTCACCTGTTCCTATCCAATGGAAAACTGATACACCAATATGGATAGAACAGTGGCCCTTAGGTAGCACTAAAATTCAGGCCTTGTTATTTATAGTATAGGAGAAACTTGACCAAGAACACTTACAACCTTCTCTGAGTCCTTGGAATTCCCCAGTATTTGTTGTAAGAAAGAAATCTGGAAAATGGAGGATATTGACTGATTTAAGAAAGGTAAATGACCAGATGAAAATTATGGGAACTCTTCAACCTGGACTTCCATCTCCTACTCAGTTTCCAAGAGAATGGCCTCTTTGGGTCATAGACATTAAGGATTGTTTCTATTCTATCCTTCTAGATAAGGAGGATATGAAAAGATTTGCTTTTTCAGTGCCTAGTGTTAACTTAGCTGAGCCTTAAAAAAGATATGAATGAATAGTTTTGCTATGAGGAATGAAAAACAGCCCTACTATGAGTCAAATGTATGATGCTGCTGCTCTTACTCCAGTAAGAAAAGCATTTCCAAAAGTAATGTTATTACATTATATGGATGATATATTGGGATGTGCACCTGAGTAAGAAATATTAGAAGCATGTCTACAAAAGACCATAGAAACACTTAGGAATTATAAATTATAAATTGCACATAGCTCTAGAAAAAATTCAAAGACATGCTCCTTTTCAATACATAGGATATGAAGTATATCCTAAGGTGCTTACAGTACAAAAACTCTCCTTAAGAACAGAGAAGCTAAACACCTTAAATGACTTCCAATAAATGATAAGAGATAGCCAATGGATGCATCCAGTGTTAGGCTTGACTAGCTATCAATTGCAACCATTACATGACATTTTAAGAGTAGACAGTGCTTTAAACTCACCACATCAGCCTTCAAAAGAAGCTCAAGAGGCTTTGAGAGAAGTTAAACTGGCTTTTTCCAATATGGTTGAAAGAGTCATTAAAAATCCCTTGGAAATACCAGTTTTTGCTACACAAGAGGCACCCACAGCAGTCCTTGATCAAGGAGACAGTGTGAGAGAGTGAGTGAACCTCCAAGCACAACAAGATCAAAGCCTTACTTCTTACTCAGTGCTTGTGGCTAGAATTTTATTAAAGGTCATTAAGTGAGCAGTACAATTTTGTACAATTATCTGGGATAAGACCTGACAAATTATACACCTTTTTTACTAATGTACAAATCAATGTGTGCTGTGAAACATCCCAGCAAATTTTATTAGCCATGGCTCCAAATTTTATACACAGGTCTTCATTAAAGATAACGAGACATATTTGGCGATTACATAATTGGTCATGGATTCTTCAAGAAACGGTTTCTAAAGTTCCTCTTAAAGGAGCACCTATCTTTACAGATGCATGCATGCATAACATTTGCACTGTATACTCTCATGACTTAATTATAAAGAGAGTAGTCAGAACTCCTTTTCAGTCCACTCATAAGAATGAATTGTATGCAATCATTCTAGCTCTTACTTATTACCCAGGTGATTCGGCCTATTCAGTAGGTGTGGTACAATAAATTGCCACAGCCCAAATAAAATTTGTTGCCTCTAATATATATCAGCTCTTTAAGGAACTTCAAGAACAAGAGAGAAAGCATCCAGGTGAGATTTATATCTTGTATGTCCACTCTCATAGTGGACTTCCAGGTCCTATTTTTGATAGTAATTCAAAGGCAGATAGCCTTCTAACCATGTTGGCCAATACTCCTTTATTTCAAGAAGCCCAAAAATCTCATTTTAAATATTATCAGGCTGCTTGACATTTATGTTTATAATTTGGAATAACAAGAAAGGAAGTTAGGAGCATAGTAAAAGCCTGTACAGTTTGCCTTTTTTTCCATGCTCCTACACTACCTCCAGGGAAGATCCCTTGTAGTTTGAGACATAATGAAATTTGGCAAATGGATGTGGCCCATTATAAATCTTTGGTTGTCTGTCTTTTACCAATGTTGTGGTAGACACCTTTTCAGGATTCACTTTTGCAATACCAGTAGCAAAAGAGACAGCCCAAGTGGTCACTGAATTCCTTATACAAGCATTTGCAATTATGGGTGTGCCACAAACAATAAAAACACATAATGAATTTGCATATACTTCTAAACATTTTGCACACTTTTGTGCACAGTATAAGATTTTCTACACTACTGGCATACCCTTTAATCTTCCAGGAGAGGCAATAGTAGAGAGGAGAAACAGAGACATTAAGACACTTCTCCAAAAACAAAAGAAAGGGGGAGTCACAGATAACCTTAGAGAGCTCCTAAACTTAGCTCTTTATACTATTAACTTCTTGATTTTTGACAAAGATGCCCTGGCTCTGACAGAAAGGTCTTATAACCCACTGGAAGGGCAGTGTCCAGGGCAAGTAGCTCCACTATCTTTAGATAATCACCAGGTGATGTGGAGAGACCCAGAAAGTGATGAATGAAAGGGACCAGATCAATTAACTGATTGGGAGAGAGAATTTGCTTATATTTCCACAGATGGAGAAGGAATCACATGGGTGCCAATGAGCCATATTTGGCTTGTCCATTGGAGAGAGATGGAGCAGACCCTTGAAACAAAGGAGAAGACCCAAGAAACATCGGGTGGTTCCATCGTTGATTGTGCTCACCACTGAAAGAGCATGGCACTTATGGTGTTTGACTCATACACATCAAAAATTGTTGTACTTCAAAATCCTCAGGAATCATTGGATTCTCTGAGACATGATAAGACTGTTGTAGGACTTGAAAACCCTCAGGGATCATTGGATTTTCTGAGAAATAAAAAGACTGTTGTAGGACTTCAAAAAATTGCAGGGATCATTGGATTTCCTGATGCATGAAGCAATGGATAATAGATTGGTTTTGGACTATCTCTTGGCTGCTGAAGAAGGTGTCTGTGTGACTGTTGTTTACATACCCTCCTTCTAGGACTTCTGGAAATCCTTTACAACACCATGTTGATTCATATTGTTTGTTATATCACTTCTTAGCATATACAATTCATGTACACCACATTGAGCCTGCACTGGCTGTGGGGAGAGTCATCACTAATAGCCTGTGCATTATTGCTATGTGCTTGTGTAATACCTCCCATGCTTATGGGTTTGTGCATACCTGTTTCTAATAAGACCCTTCAGCCCAGAAACCTGATAGTAATCCCCACTTCTCTTTGGTGTTTTTCATTTCCCTTCCTGAGATGTCAGAGAAGGTGTGGCCATCTTCTTTTTAGTATTTCACCTCCCTTCCTGAGAAGTCAGGGGGGCATGATCACCACCTTTTCGGTGTTCTCACCTCCCTGAAAAGTCAGGGATGCTGTGACCACCTGTGTTTTAAATGAAAAGAAAGCAGGAGATGTAAAGGGTTGAAGCTGAGTATATGCACTTGAATAACCAGGTACTTAAGGCTAATTACCAATTGGACAATACTTTATTGATATATGCTTGGAGAATGGCCTGGCCTACTATCCTGTGCTGGCTCAATCTGTGGGTGTATACAGAGAATTGTGAGAGGGATCTGAGGTTGGAATAAGACAAGGGGGAGTCACTTTTTGGAGTTGTGGAGAGAGAGAAAGAAGGTGTACAGATTCCTATATCCATTCAAAAATAAAGACTATTGCTTATCCTGACTCTGGCTGATTCTAAGGTATCCAGGGTACTAACTCAATCTTCAAACTTTCCCAACCTCAACATTATTCCATAACCTAAATCTATCATCTTTCTGTAAAAAATAACATCTTATATTTTGTAATGAATAATTTTTCTGTTCTCTTGAATCTTTTCTAAAAATAATATTTTTTTATTTTTTCTCAGTTGCATGTAAAAACAATTTTTACATTCTCTTTTAAAATTTTGAGTATTAAATTTTCTCCCTTCTTATGGAATATTATTGTTCTGTAAGAAATGACCAGCAGGACGAATACAGAGAGGTTTGGAGAGACTCACATGAACTGATGCAGAGTGAAATGAGCAGGACTAGGAGATTATTATATACTTCAACAACAATACTATATGATGATCAATTCTGATGGAACTGGATATCTTCTTTTTTAAAAAATTAATTAATTAAACAAACAATTATTATGTGGAAAGTACTATGCTAATTGTTTTCTTTTAATTTTATAATTATAAAATTTTTTTGACTATATATGAATGAGTAATTTTTTTATAACATTATCCCTTCTATTCATTTTTCCAAATTATCCCCTCCCTCCCTCTACTCCCTTCCCTAGATGACAGGAAATCCCATACATTCACTTAAGTTAAGAAATTTATTGGCATAAAGTTTGGCAAAGTAATTCCTTATTATTTCTCTAATTTCCTCTTCATTGGTGGAAAGATCCACCTTTTAAGTTGTAATAATAACAATTTGATTTTCCTCTTTCCTTTTTCTGATCAGATTTAACCAAACATTTATCTATTTTATTGCTCTTTTCATAAAACCAGCCTACTGAATAGGCCGAATCACCTGGGTAATAAGTAAAAGCTAGAATGAATGCATACAATTCATTCTTCTGAGTGGACTGAAAACGAGTTCTGACTACTCTCTTTATAATTAAGTCATGAGAGTATACAGTGCAAATGTTATGCATGCATGCATCTGTAAAGATAGGTGCTCCTTTAAGAGGAACTTTAGAAATTAGAATTAGAATTTTAATCAAGAAAATTTAACAAATCAATGTGTGCTGTGAAACATCCCAGAGTGGCAAATTTTATTAGCCATGGCTCCAAATTTTACATACACGTCTCAGTAATGAAGTCTTCAAGAAACGGTTTCTAAAGTTCTTAAAACTACTTTCTTGAGACTTTTTTATCTTTTCCAATTCAGAAATCCTACTTTCCTGTGATTTTTTTTAACCTTTTCTAATTCACAAATTTTGTTTCCCTGCATCTCCTGTCAATTCTTTATTTTCTCCAACTCAAATTTCAGAACGTTGTTATTCTCTATCATAGCTTCTCTTTCCTTTCCCCATTTTTCTTCAAACTCTCCTAACTTTTTAATAGTCTCTTCTAGAAGAGAGTTATGTGATGGGGGGCAGGTATCGTTCCCCTTTAGGCTGTTATCTGCTGACTTTCTGCTATTAACTTCCTTGGGGTTGGATACCCACTCTTTCTCTGTGTAGAAGGAATCAATGGTTCTCCTCAGCTTTTTACTTACAGTTAAAAATCTTTTGGGGTCTGTCCTTAAGGTAAGAAGTTGATTTATTTATTTATTTACCAGCTTCCTCCAACTGGAGGATGGATCGATACTGCGGCCCCCGAGCCTGATCTAAGAGAGAGCTCTGGGAGAGAGTTCCCCTCCCCCTCCCTGGAAGTGCCTCAGAAGTGATTAGTATGACTGCGCTGTGAGGGTTGCACAGTGAAGGACCCCGCTGTGTCTCCTAGTAACTTCCTTGAGGTTTAAGACTGAACAGTAAAGGCAACTCAAAGCCCAGCCAATGCGTCCTGTGGGGCATGGATATCAGCAGCTGAAGTGAAAAGCCCCTGCGCTCAAACTGGAAGTGTCTGCCTGGAAACCGCAGTCCCTATTTCAAAGGTTCCTCTTCTGTGGGTCTTCTGTGGCTGAGTTCTACAACCTCTGGTCAAACCCGGCACTATGTGGATTAGATGCTGCCTCAGCCTGTGTCCCCAATGTTCAGGCTCTTAACTACCCCAAGGTGAAGCCCAGACAGCAGAAAGCAGCTACAAAACCATGCCAAGATCTGTTAGGTCACTTCCGGATTGGGGTGGTTCTAGTATCTGGCTTTACATTTTAAAGTGGCTTGATTTCTCTTCTGAACTGCTGTTTTATAAGCAGAGAAGAGCTAACAGTCTGTGCCACATTCCTCTATCTCAGTGGCTTCTCTGATCCCAGAGTTCTCCCCAGCTTGATCAGCACAGTGTGCTAGCACCTAACTGTCTGTGCTGGCCTTTTTTCTTCCTCCCCTGGGAACTGACCTTTTCTGTTGAAACTCCAGATTCTCTTCAGCTGGTACGTTGTGCTTCCAATCCTTGTGGTTTCTATCAGTACAGAATTATGTTTGAGACTGATTTAACTAATTGGTAATGAGGGAAGAAAGGAGCTTACAAATCCGCATGTATCTTCTCTGCCATCTTGGCTCCACCCCCCAGGAGTGGATATCTTCAACATAAAGAAGATCCAACTCACTTCCAGTTGATCAATGATGGACAGAAACAACTACATCCAGAGAAGGAACACTGGGAAGTCAATGTAAATTGTTAGCACTACTGTCTATCTTCCCAGGTTACTTATACATTCAGAATCTAATATCTAACGTGAAACAAGAAAATTGGATTTACACACATATATTGTATCTAGGTTATACTGTACCACATTTAATATGTATGGCATTGCCTGTCATCAAGGGGAGGGAGTAGAGGGAGGGAGGGGATAATTTGAAAAAATGAATACAAGGGATAATGTTGTAAAAAAATTACTCATGCATATATACTGTCAAAAAATTTTTAATTATAAAATTTAAAAAGTAATAAAATAAAAAAAAATAAAATAAAAATTTTCTCCCTTCTTCACCACTTTTCCCCTTGACTGAGACAGTAATCAAATTAATTTAGTTATGTATGTACAGTGATGCAAAATATATTTTCATATGAATAAAGTTATGAAAGAAGACAAAACATGAGAAAATAAAGTAAAAACATTATGCTATAATTAGCATTCAGATTCTTAATTCTTTCTAGTAGGATGGATAGTATTTTTCATCACGAATTTTTGGATTTGTCTTGGATCATTACTACTAATTATGTTGGATGTATTACTAAGAATAGCTAACTCATTCAGTTGTTCATTTTGCTGTTAAAATGTACAATTTTTTCTTACTTCTGCTCAGTTCATTCTGCATTGGTTCATGTAAATCTCTCCAAGTTTTTCTGAAATCATTTCTTTTAGCAAATAGTATTTCAGTTCCAAAGCCAAGTTGGTGGAATGAGGCAAAAACTCACCTGAGTTCTTCGAAATTCTCCTCCAAACAACCTTGTCGTAATACCTCAAAAACTATTTTGGAAAAGTGAAGCAGTTTTCTAGTCTAATACAACTTGGAAAATGTGCAGGAATGGTCTTTCTCACTGGAATTTGAAAAAAATGCAACACCAGAGCAAGTCAACCCCAGATTGCACTTGAGGGTGCCAGCAACAAGTTTTTAAGCATTGGGACAAGCAGTGAGGCCCTGGTCCCAGGGCAAGCAATAAAATCCCACTCTCAGTATAAGCCAGGAGTAAAGGCTTGAGCCCTTTAGGCAAACCTGCTAATCATTTTTAAAAGCACAATAATATTTCATTACAATCATATGCCGCAATTTGTTTAGACAATCTCTAGTTGAGAATGGCACACTCTCATTTTCCATTTCTTGACCAAATTCTTCACCAAAAGAGCAACTATAAATATTTTTTTTAAATAGGCCTTTTTCCTTTTATTAAAAATCACTTTGATATTTTCACTCTTTTTGTTGTAGTTTGCTTGAATTTTATTTTCTTTCTCTTTTTTTAATTTTTTGATCTGATTTTTCTTGTGTAGCAAAATAATTGTATAAATATATATGCCTATGTTGGATTTACCATATATTTTACCATGTTGAACATTTATTGGATTATTTGACATTTAGGGGAGAGGATGAGGTGAAGGAAGAAAATTTTAACACAAGATTTTTTCAAGGATCAATGTTGAAAAATTATCTTTGCATGTTTTGAAAGCAAGAAACTTCAATAAAAATACAAACCTTTTAAAAATAAATCAATAGGAGGCGGAGCCAAGATGGCGGAGAAGAAACACACGACTCAGTGAACGTCCTCACTCCCTCACAACCAATTAGATAAATTAAGTCTCAAAATTAGCTCAGGACTGATAGATACCACAAGGACTGGAAGCACGACTTACCAGCTGAAGAGAATCTGGAGTTTCAACAGGAAAGGTCAGTTCTCAGGGGAGGAATAAGAAAGACCAGCACAGATGGTGGGGTAGGGGCACACTGCGCCCATTGCGCTGGGAGGGGCTCTGGGATCAGAGAAGCCACTGAGGTAAAGGAATCTGGCACAGGCTGTTAGCTCTTCTCTGCTAATTATTTAGCAGTTCAGAAGAGAAAGCCAAAATATTTTAAAACTCAAATTAGATTTTCCCCTATTCTGGGGGTGACTCAGTGGATCTCTTGGCACCAGGGGGGTGTGGCCTCAGCTACCTCCTGAGAATAGTTAAGAGACTGACAAGTGGGTGGATACGGCCCAAGGCAACACACACTGCCTAGCTTAGCTGGAGGGAGTGGAACTCAGCTCCAGGAAGTCCCAGAGAAGCGGAACCTTTGAACTAGGGACCACGGTTTCTGGCAGACACTTCCAGTTTGAGCGCAGGGGCTTCTCACGTCACCTGCTGCAGACATCCCCACCCGGACACATAAGCTGAGCTTCTTGCTGTCTTCACTATTCTACGCCCTCAAAGCACAGCAGTGTTAATCACCTCTGAGGCGCTTCCAGGGAGGGGGTGGGGAACTCTCTCCCAGAGCTCTCTCTTAGCGCGGGCGCAGGGGCCGCTGCATCCATCCGGTCTGGGAGGAAGCTGGTAAAGAAGTAAATAATTTCCTACCCCAGGGACAGACCCCAAAACATTTTTTAAGTATGAGCAAAAAAGCTAGAAAAACTATAGATTCCTTCTATACAGAGAAAGAGCGGGTATCCAACCCCGAGGAAGTTAACAGCAAAGATTCAGAAGATAACAACCTAAAGGGGAACGATTCCTGCCCCCCATCACATAACTCTCTCCTAGAAGAAGCTCTTAAGAAATTGAGGGAGATCGAAGAAAAATGGGGCAAGGAAAGGGAAGTTATGATAGAGAATAACAACGTCCTGAAATTGGAGTTGGAAAAAATAAAGAATTCACAGGAGATGCAGGGAAACAAAATTAGTGAATTAGAAAAGGTTAAAAAAACACAGGAAAGTAGGATTTCTGAATTGGAAAAGATAAAAAAGTCTCAAGAAAATAGAATTTCTGAATTGGAAAAAGAAAATAATTCTCAAAAAAAAAAATTAGGGAAATGGAAAAAAATTCAATAGAGCAAAACAATTCATTTAAAAACGAAATTGGGCATTTACAAAAAGAACTAAAAACTGTGAAAGAAGAAAATAACTCCTTAAAAGTCAGGATGGAACAAATAGAAATGAATGATTCACAGAGAACCCAAGAATCAGTCAAACAAAACAAAAAAAATGAGAAGCTGGAGAACAACGTCAAATACTTACTGGGAAAATCTATAGACCTGGAAAATAGATCTAGGAGAGATAATCTGCGGATTATTGGACTTCCAGAAAACTATGACCAAAAAAAGAGCCTAGATTCTATTTTACAGGAAATTATCAAAGAGAACTGTCCAGAGATAATAGAAACAGAAGGGAAAGTAGATGTGGAAAGAATTCATCGAACTCCTTCTGAAATAGACCCTAAAAAAAGAACACCACGGAATATTGTGGCTAAGCTGCAGAATTACCACACAAAGGAGAAAATCCTGCAAGCAGCTAGAAAAAAACAATTTAAATACCAAGGTGCCACAATAAGGGTCACCCAAGATCTGGCTGCCTCCACATTAAAAGATAGAAGGGCCTGGAACCTGATATTCCGTAAGGCAAAAGATCAAGGACTGCAACCAAGAATGAACTACCCAGCTAAGTTTAGCATCTTTTTCCACGGAAGAAGATGGTCATTCAATGAAACAGAGGAATTCTATATGTTTCTAAGAAAAAAACCAGACTTAAACAAAAAATTTGATCTACATCCACAAGACTGAAGAGAAACAGAAAAAGGTACACAGAACCCTTGAGAACTGTAACTCTGTTGTGGGTATATAAAAAATACTCAAGGATAATTTGATTTTACTGATATAAAAGAAAAAAAGGGGGGTGTAGTAAAGGGAAGGAGGTCGGTTCAGAAAAAGGGGAAGAAGTGATAAAAAGAGGGAAACTACATCCCAGGAAGAGACATAGAAAATACACCATATCTGAGGGAACTTAGTGAGGGGGAGAATCATTGTGTGAATCTTACTCTCATCAGAAGAGGCTCAAAGAGTAAATAATTAACATATTTGTTTTTCAGAGAATTTTCTCTCACCTCATTAAAAGGGGGGAGAGGAAAAGGGAAAAGGAAAAGGGGAATAAGTGAAGGGACTTGGAGGGAGGGGGGAGGGATCCTAAAAAAAAAAAAAAAAAAAAAAAAGAGGGAGGGTTGCGCGTCACAAGGGGGGTCTGTAAATTAAATATCGGGGAGGGGGATCAGGGGGGTCAAGGGAAAAAAGCATAATCTGGGGATAATACGATGGCAGGAAATACAGAATTAGTAATTTTAACTGTAAATGTAAATGGGATGAACGATCCCATCAAACGGAGACGGATAGTAGATTGGATCAAAAAGCAGAACCCTACAATATGTTGCCTACAGGAAACACACTTAAAGCAGGGAGATACATACAGAGTAAAGGTAAAAGGTTGGAACAGAGCCTATTATGCTTCAGGTAAAGCCAAAAAAGCAGGGGTAGCTATCCTTATCTCAGATCAAGCAAAAGCAGAAGTAGATCTCGTTAAAAAAGATAAGGAAGGAAACTATATCCTGCTGAAAGGTAGCATAAATAATGAAGCCATATCAATACTAAACATATATGCACCAAGTGGTATAGCATCTAACTTTCTAAAGGAAAAGTTAAGAGAACTGCAAGAAGAAATAGACAGTAAAACTATAATAGTGGGAGATCTCAACCTTGCACTCTCAGATTTAGACAAATCAAACCACAAAACAAACAAGAAAGAAATTAAAAAAGTAAATAGAACATTAGAAAAACTAGGTATGATAGACCTTTGGAGAAAACTGAATGGCAATAGGAAGGAATATACTTTCTTCTCAGCAGTTCATGGATCCTATACAAAAATTGACCATATACTAGGACATAAAGATCTCAAAATTAAATGTAGGAAGGCAGAAATAATAAATGCCTTCTTCTCAGATCACAATGCAATAAAAGCTACATTCAGTAAAAAGTTAGGGGTAAATAGACCAAAAAGTAATTGGAAACTAAATAATCTCATCTTAAAGAATGACTGGGTGAAAGAGCAAATTATAGAAACAATTAACAATTTCACCCAAGATAATGATAATGATGAGACATCATATCAAAATCTTTGGGATGCAGCTAAAGCGGTAATAAGGGGAAATTTTATATCTTTAGAGGCTTATTTGAAGAAAATTGAGAAAGAGAAGATTAACGAATTGGGCTTACAACTTAAAAGGCTAGAAAAAGACCAAATTATAAACCCCCAACCAAAAATTAAACTCGAAATACAAAAATTAAAAGGAGAAATCAATAAAATTGAAAGTAAAAAAACTATTGAATTAATAAATAAAACCAAGAGTTGGTTTTATGAAAAAGCCAATAAAATAGATAAACCTTTGGTAAATTTGATCAAAAAAAAGAAAGAGGAAAATCAAATTGATAGTCTTACAAATGAAAAGGGGGATCTTTCCACCAATGAAGAGGAAATTAGAGAAATAATAAGGAGTTACTTTGCCCAACTTTATGCCAATAAATTTGATAACTTAAGTGAAATGGATGACTTCCTCCAAAAATATAGGCTCCCTAGATTAACAGAGGAGGAGATAAATTGCTTAAATAGTCCCATTTCAGAAAAAGAAATAGAACAAGCTATTAATCAACTCCCCAGGAAAAAATCCCCAGGGCCAGATGGATTCACATGTGAATTCTACCAAACATTTAAAGAACAATTAGCCCCAATGTTATATAAATTATTTGAAAAAATAGGGGATGAAGGAGTCCTACCAAATTCCTTTTATGACACAGACATGGTACTGATACCTAAACCTGGTAGATCGAAAACTGAGAAAGAAAATTATAGACCAATCTCCTTAATGAATATTGATGCTAAAATCTTAAATAAGATATTAGCAAAAAGACTTCAGAAAATCATCTCCAAGATAATACACTATGATCAAGTAGGATTTATTCCAGGAATGCAGGGATGGTTTAATATTAGGAAAACTATTAATATAATTGACCATATTAATAATCAAATTAATAAGAACCATATGATCATCTCAATAGATGCAGAAAAAGCATTTGACAAAATCCAACATCCATTCCTACTAAAAACTCTTGAGAGTATAGGAATAAATGGATTATTCCTTAGAATAATCAGGAGTATATATTTAAGACCGTCAGTAAGCATAATATGCAATAGAAATAAACTGCAACCTTTCCCAGTAAGATCAGGAGTGAAACAAGGTTGCCCACTATCACCATTACTATTCAATATAGTACTAGAAACGCTAGCCTCGGCAATAAGAGCCGAGAAAGAGATTCAAGGAATTAGAGTAGGAAATGAGGAAATCAAACTATCACTTTTTGCAGATGACATGATGGTATACTTAGAGAACCCCAAAGACTCTGCTAAAAAGCTACTAGAAATAATTCAAAATTTCAGCAAAGTGGCAGGATACAAAATAAATCCACATAAATCCTCGGCATTTTTATATATCACTAACAAAATGCAACAGCAAGAGATACAAAGAGAAATTCCATTCCAAACAAATGTTGATAGTATAAAATATTTGGGAATCCATCTACCAAAGAAAAGTCAGGAATTATATGAGAAAAATTACAAAACACTTGCCACAAAAATAAAATCAGATTTAAATAATTGGAAAGACATTCAGTGCTCTTGGATAGGCCGAGCGAATATAATAAAGATGACAATACTCCCCAAACTAATCTATTTATTTAGTGCTATACCAATCAGACTCCCAAGAAACTATTTTAATGACCTAGAAAAAATAACAACAAAATTCATATGGAAGAATAAAAGGTCAAGAATTGCAAGGGAACTAATGAAAAAAAACTCAGAGGAAGGTGGTCTAAGTGTACCTGATCTAAAGCTATATTATATAGCAGCAGTCACCAAAACCATTTGGTATTGGCTAAGAAATAGACCGGTAGATCAGTGGAACAGATTAGATACAAAGGACAAAAAAGGGTACATCTATAGCAATCTAATCTTTGACAAACCCAAAGATTCCAACATTAGGGATAAAAATTCATTATTCGGAAAAAACTGTTGGGAAAACTGGAAATTAGTATGGCAGAAATTAGATATGGATCCACACTTAACACCATATACCAAGATAAGATCAAAATGGGTCCATGATTTAGGCATAAAGAGGGAGATAATAAATAGATTAGAGGAACAGAGGATAATCTACCTCTCAGACTTGTGGAGGAGGAAGGAATTTATGACCAGAGGAGAACTAGAGATCATTATTGATCACAAAATAGAAGATTTTGATTACATCAAACTAAAAAGTTTCTGTACAAATAATACTAATGCAAACAAGATTAGAAGGGAAGTAACAAATTGGGAAAATATTTTTAAAAACAAAGGTTCTGACAAAGGTCTCATTTCCAAAATATATAGAGAACTGACCATAATTTATAAGAAACCAAACCATTCTCCAATTGATAAATGGTCAAAGGATATGAACAGACAATTCTCAGAGGAAGAAATTGAAACTATATCCACTCACATGAAAGAGTGTTCCAAATCACTACTGATCAGAGAAATGCAAATTAAGACCACTCTGAGATACCACTACACACCTGTCAGATTGGCTAAGATGACAGGAACAAATAATGACAAATGTTGGAGGGGATGTGGGGAAATTGGGACACTAATACATTGCTGGTGGAGTTGTGAAAGAATCCAGCCATTCTGGAGAGCAATCTGGAATTATGCCCAAAAAGTTATCAAACTGTGCATACCCTTTGACCCAGCAGCGCTACTACTGGGATTATATCCCAAAGAAATACTAAAGAGCGGAAAGAGACATATATGTGCCAAAATGTTTGTGGCAGCTCTTTTTGTTGTAGCTAGAAACTGGAAGATGAATGGATGTCCATCAGTTGGAGAATGGTTGGGTAAATTGTGGTATATGAAAGTTATGGAATATTATTGCTCAGTAAGAAATGACCAGCAGGAGGAATACAGAGAGGGTTGGAGAGACTTAAATCAACTGATGCTGAGTGAAATGAGCAGAACCAGAAGATCACTGTATACTTCAACAACGATACTGTATGAGGATGTATTCTGATGGAAGTGGAAATCTTCAACATAAAGAAGATCCAACTAACTTCCAGTTGATCAATGATGGACAGAGGTAGATACACCCAGAGAAGAAACACTGGGAGGGGAATGTAAATTGTTAGCACTAATATCTGTCTGCCCAGGTTGCATGTACCTTCGGATTCTAATGTTTATTGTGCAACAAGAAAATGATATTCACACACATGTATTGTACTTAGACTATATTGTAACACATGTAAAATGTATGGTATTGCCTGTCGTCGGGGGGAGGGAATAAGGGAGGGGGGGTAATTTGGAAAAATGAATACAAGGGATAATATTATAAAATATATATATATATATATATATATATATAATAAAAAAAATTTAAAAAAAAATAAATCAATAAATATGCCTTTGTTATAGCGTACCATATTTATTATATATTGCTGCAATCTCTTTGCTAATATTTTATTTAATTTTTTGCAGCAACATTAATTTCTGTTTTTGCTCTTCCTGTGTATTAGAACTATAGTTGTATTGCAACAGGAATTTGAAAGGACTCCTTTTTTTGCTAGTTTTCCCAAATAGTTTATATAATATTAGAATTAGCTGTTTTTTTAATGTTTGGCAAAATTCAATTGTGAATTCCTTTGGCTGTGGAGATTTTTCTTTAGGGATTTAATATGACTTTCTGTTCTATAAACTAACAATAGAAATGATTATTTTATAAAATAATTTATTTGAAACAAATAAAAATTATTTTTTAAAAATTTTAGATAGGCTTGTAATTTTTATTGTAATGATAGGACCTTGCCATATTTGTGTGTTCATTGAAGATGATCTTGTGTTATCAACTAATTTATATAAATATTACCCTTGCCAGAAGTACTTTTGATTTAATGGTGGCCTTTGAAACCAAAGTTCCTTCAGTTTTAAGGACAAAGGTATTAGCTCATTACAGTAGAGATGCTCTAATAATAGTATTTCAGGAATCTTTCAGAAAAAGGATCCAAATATTCCTGTTTTCTTTGGGAATATTGCACTATTTAGGGACCAGTAGAGCCTCCTTTTTTATTTACAAAGTGTCAGACAGACATTCAATTCTTCCAACTTTTGCTCTCAGTTTCTCTCTTTCTTTATCATTGGCTGGTTGAAATATCACTTATTACCAGGAGCCCCAGCTACCCCAGTACAACAATTCATCAAAAGTGTCACTTTCTGACTGGATGCTGATTAACAGTTAAACCAGCCAGTAACAATGGTTAAAAAAAAAAAAAAAAAAAAAGACTGTGGTAAACTCCACCTGATTTTTGATATGTCCCGTCACTATTCGTGAGTCTACATTAGCACAATCTCCCTTTGTTGTGGCCCTGGATAGAATGTCTTCATAAAATGATGAAATCTTAAAGTGAAAAGGAAGCTCGGAAGTAAATTAATTGAAACCAAACTCAAATCATGAAATCCATCTGGAATATTTCTGAAAATTAGTGATCCAATGTCACTTTGAAAATACTAATAACAAGTTCTTTAATATGCTTGAAGGCAGCCCATTTAATTTCTGGACAACTCTCATTATTAGGGAGTTTTTTTCTGATGTCAAACAGAAATCCACTACACTATAAGAGCATGTCATATCTCTCTCTCTCTCTCTCTCTCTCTCTCTCTCTCTCTCTCTCTCTCTCTCTCTCTCTCTCTCTCTCTCTCTCTCACACACACACACACACACACACACACACACACACACATACACACACACACACATACACTTTTTTGCAGTGGAACATATCTATTCAGTGTTTAGCTAAAGCTTGACATCTAGTAGGCAATTAATAAATGCAGGATGACTGACTCTATTTCATGTAAGAACATGATATCATGAAAAGAGTACTGCCTCCTGGGTCAGAAGACATGAATTTGACTTCTGCCTCTCTCTTTATAATTCTTTAAATAATTCACAAAATTAATTTTTGATTGGAAATGGCAACTTAAGCTTTTTCAACTACAGCAAGAAATCACCAATGAGAAATAAAGGGTTTTGTTTTGTTTTGTTTTTCCTCTAAAGATGTGTTAAACACATTATCCTGATAAATTTACATCATAGAAGATGGTCTCTAGGTAAAATGATTATAACTGTATATTTATCCCTTCCAACTTGGCAAAGCCTCTTCTCTTATTCTAGGACAGCAATATAATTACTGCTTCTTCTTTGATAGTGAAAGAGGTTTTAGTTCCTTATGTATTTGATTTTTGTTTGTTTTGTTTTATGTAGCACTTTTTGAAGTAACAAAAAAATGAGAGTAGCTATTGATCAGAAAATTACTAAACACATCAAAATCAAAAACACAAAGAAGTATGTTCAGAGTTGTGTGAACAGAGACAAACTGAAATAAATAGAACCTGGAAAAATCCATTCACAGCAACTACAACAATGTAAGTGGAAAGAACAACAATAATAACATTTTAAACTGAATTCTGTATGTAATTATTATAAAGATTGGCTTGAAGAAGTGTTATAATAATATGCTTCCCTCCTTTCCTGGCACACATTTCAGATTATGGAGATGAAACACAGCATATGCTGTCATATAATGTGTCAGTTGGTTTTGCTTGACTGTTTTCTTTTTTCTTTTTATTTATTATTCTTTGTTATAAGTTACTTATAATAAGGAAGGAAATATTGAGACATGAAGAAGTTGTAAAATCAAAATTTTTTTTAAGTTTGTGTCTGAATTCAACTCATTATCTATTTGTAGTTTTCATCTTATCATTTTGTGTTTAATCCCTTAACTCAATATTAGATTTCCTCTCTCCAGATCGTTGTATAGTCTGTTCTTTATGCCTAGAATACATTGCTTTCTCAGCACATGTGCTTAGAATCCATAACTTCCTTGCCTTAGATGCCACATCTTCGGACCTTTAAGTGTAAAGGGCTACTCTTCAAAAGAATCACCACCAGTTCCCTTTCTTGTAGAGCTCTTTCTCATTCTCTGACTCCTTATTAGTCATATTGGTACCAATAAGCCCTAGTCTTCTGCATTAGTTATGTTTCTTGGGGTACATACCATAAGATATGATTGGATAAAAATTAGCACTTGTTCAAATTGTGGAAGGCCTTAAAGGTTAGGATTCTGAACTTTATTCAGTAAGCAGGAATATTAAAGTTGTTTGTTTTTTTTTCAATAGAATACTAACATGATCAGATCTATTAATGAGAAAGATGATTCTAATAGAAATATAAAAATTAGGTTAGGGGGGAAGAGGAGGAAGAGAGTAAACTGACACTACCTCTATATTTCCTTTATTAAATTTTAATCAGATCATCTTCATCCAAGTTGATCATCTTCTTTTGAGTAAAGAAGAACATATGATTTTTTTTCACCAATGATTCTCCTTGATTTTTGTCAATAGTTTTGGTATGAGAAGTCAGATGGTGCAGTGTGATCCTGTGTCACTAAAAAGAAAAAAGGATGGACAGCAAATAAGTAAGTTTGGGATAGGATGAAAGTCTGCCCCTTGAAAACTCCCTACATCTCTCAAAAACCTCTTTTCAGTCATATTAGAACTGCATCCAGACCAGACAACCTGCCCTTGATCATGACAAAAGACAAAGGAGAAAAAAAAAGAAACTCCAAAGCTGTGTTATTTCATGTGTTAGGTTGAGAAGACAAAAAAATTTTTTGAAGGGAAAAATAGTCAAGGCAGCAAGACCACAGCAAGTCACCAATAAGAATGAATTGTTCTATATTATGTTGTCTTAATAAGGATGAGAGAAATAGCTTGGATAAAATAAGCACAAGCCTTAAACTTTACCCATAATAGAACTATATCCATTTTTATTTCCTATGTTTCTCTTTTAAAGATTTAAGGAAAGTTCATTTTAAAAGCATCTCAATTTTATTGTTTCTGACACTTGTCAAAAAAAAAAGAGAAAACACACTGTAGCCTTTTGGTTGGGATTAAATCAATAAAAATGAACAAACCTTCCTTAAGTGGATATGATGTGTAAAACATAGCATGCAACACCAAGAATTATTGCAACTGTCTACAAAATTGTAAAGAGATATAATACCTTCACAGATAATTATAATGAAACACAAAATATAACAAGGACATGAAATTAATTGTACAGTGAAAAGCATGATGAACTTAAAATCAAGGGCCATGAGTTTGAATTTACATTATTTACAAAATACTCTGTGTAAGCATCTGAAAGCCAATTAACTACAATAAGACATACTATTTCTACTATTTCTCGTAGGGTTGTCATAAACCTTCAATTTGTTTAAAAAATGTCAATATGTTACAATAAAGTACAATGAAATGAAGCACAAATATACTTTGTATATATTTCTCATTCATTTTTCTCTGTATTTGTTGTTTCACCTCAACAGAATGTAAGTTTTTTTGTATACAAGAATGTTTTCTTTTCCATCTTATGTCACCAGCACATTTAATAAGAAATGTTTGTTAAATTATTGAATATATTAATATAAATGTATGTTGTTTTATAGTGCCCTTCTGGGGATACATCTCTAGCATTCACTTAATAGGCCAAGTGGTATCCTGGAGGATAGCTGCTACTTTTGTTTTCTGGGTTCTAAGGATAAGTTCCAGAAACTTGGGTTTTCTAGTATTGTTCCTACTGAGTCCCCACTGGTCATTAGTCAGAATTAATTAACTTTTAGAGAGATATTTTTGTAAATTTTTAGCCTGTTGATTTGAGAATATTCTCTTTTTTCCTTTTTTGATGAAGAAGTGTTGTTATTCTTTATATAGCTGACTAAAGGTGAGTTCTATGCATCATTCACATTTATTTGGACAATTGTTTATATTGCTGTGCCAAGACTTTGCACTGTCTAGTATTGCATAGGAATTAATTGCTCTAAATGTGTTCTTCACATTAAATTTTGACTTCAATATCTTTTAAAATATACAGCTCCAGCTTCTCCTTGACAGATTTACACTCAATATATCTTGCCTGAAGAAGAACAACATCTTTGTAGACATTGTCTTTATTCATTGGTTAAATTTTACTTTAGGATTCAAGCTGAAAGACTTTATTCTATATTCTTCCTTGCCACATGTTAAGAATTTATCCTTGTCAAGTCTAAGTGGCATTTTTATATTGTTGAAGAAAGGTTCTACTAGATGGAGTAACTGTTCAATGTGTTTTCCATGAAACCATATAATAATGTCATTCATGTATGCCAATCGATTAATAAAATGTTGTATGACTTCCTCTTTCAGTTGAAAATCAAAATCTCTTCTATTCAAGGACAATGATAATAATGCATTTAATAGCAGTCAGAATCAGAGCAATATGTGTAGGTATTGAACTTGAAATTTCATTAGCAGATAGGCCCTAGATGACAAGAAATTAAAAAAAAAAAAAAATCTGCTTCCAATGTAAGTTAGTTCCTCTTATTCAACTTAAAGTCTTAGGGAATCCTAGAAAGAATATATGAATACATGTTTATTTAAGAAGAAGTGAACCAGATAAGTCAAGAAAGATGTAGGTCAATCTTTCAAAACAAATAAGGTGACGATTGGGTCCATGAGTAGTCCATAGACCTACCACACATACACTCACACATGCATACAAGGATTGTCTGCATCAGTCAGTTAAGCAACAAGTATTTATTAAGCACTATGCCCCAGGCATAGTAAGTGCTTAGATGGAGAAAGAGTGGTGTGGATTAAAAAAAGGTAAAAAAGAAGATAATGAATTTCTCTCCTTTTCCCAATATCCCACTAGAGGTTTTCTAGTGGCGACTGGATGAACTCTTAGTGGGAGCATTTTAAAGGGAATTTTTGGTCAGTTATAGGTTGAAAAAGTGTGCCTCAGAAATATTTTTTACTCTGAGATTGTGATTCTCCTTATATTATATATGTGTTCCTCCTTCTTTCTTCCTATCCTTCCTTCTCTGAGGCTTTGGAAAAAAAATAAATATTAAAAAATAAATAAATAACCAGCTGGCACAGTTACCATTTATGTTGATGTCAACATCCCTACAAAGACAGGTAACAGGAAAATACCCCTCCAGGGGGCCTATTCAGAGAACTCAGCAGGCCCTCTCTGTAATTACTGTGGCCTAGTTAGTTCCTGGGAAAGGGGATTGGGGGGGAAGTAGGGGTGGGAAGGGGGTGTGTGATAAGTCCAGCACTAAATCTTATGCTTTTTTTTTTTCTTAATAGGTGAAGTTGAACCTAAAGCACTGTAATTTTAATCAAATCGTTCCCATCTGCACATAGTGTCTTGTAGAAGTTGAAGATTTAAGTGTATGTTGTAGGGTTTGTTGAATTGTTCCATGAGGGGAAAGAGGGGGAGGGGCAGAGAGATGGTAATTATGTTACACTTAAAGGTATTTCTGTTGGCAGAGAAGGATATTTTTTTCTCCTTCCTCTTTTTCTCTTCTGTACCACCCCTCCCCCCAACTCTTTCTCTAGTTGAAGGAAATGATGATGTCAGACTGAAAAAGAACTGAAGCCTGAGAGCAAAAACAGAGGTGATTTGAAAGGGAGAAAGGAAGAGAAAAGGATGAAATTGCCTGTGGAATGGAACACTATATAGAAAAATTTTATATTTAGTGGAGAAAAAACATACGTCTTCTTCAAGATCAAACTGAAACTAAGTAAATATCTATATCTATATAGATATATAAGTATGTATACACATGAATATAAATGTATAAATACATTATATGTACATTTTAAACCATTAACTATGAACATGTGTGTTTGCATTCATTATTCATGCATGTACATACACTTATATACATGTAAAATTAACTATAAATATAGGTGTGTATGCTTCTTTTATTTGTGTATACAAAAAATGTAAATATATAAGTATATATATATATATACACACACACACACATATATATATATATATATATATACATACATTACATGTGTGGGTATATATATATATATGTGTGTGTGTGTGCATATATTTATATGTATGTGTGCATATGTATATATTTGTTCATCATTCCTTATAGCACACATTCATATAGCACAATGTGTTCAGTCATTTACCAATTGAAGAGCATCCTGTTGATTTCTAAATCTTCACCACTACAAACAAAGATGTTATAAACATTTCTGTACATGGGAGTCCTTTTCCCTTTTTTATGATGTCTTTGAGATATAGACTGAGTAGTGATACTTCTGGATCAAAGGGTATGCACAATTTTATAGCCCTTTGGATATAGTTATAAACTGGTCCCCAGAATGGTTATATTGGTTCTCAACTCTAGCAACAATGCATTAGTGTTCCAATCTTCCCACATCCTCTCCAGCATTTCTCATTGTCCTTTTCTGTCATATTAGCAAATTTGATAGGTGTGAGTTGGTACCTCAGAGTTGTTTTAATTTGCATTTCTCTAAACAATAATTTGGATCATAAAATCCCTAGTTCTTTTATAAATATTATGTCTCAAATTTCCCCACATAAAATCAAGCCTCTGAATAGAGTCTGATGGAATGAAACGACTCTGCAGCTAAAAAAAAAGACTGGAAAAACTTCAAGAAAGGTCAGTCTCATTGGGTGAAAAGTGTGTTCAACCCTGCACAGATAGACTCTGGGAAAGCTGGTGAGAGGGTCTTAATTGCAGTAAAACAGCAACTAAAGACCCTCAGTCCCTGCTCAGTAGAGGAGCAAATCAGTGGAGCAGCTTTTAGTCAACAGGAAACAGAGCAGACAAAGTTACTCCCTCCAAGCACAAGGGGACCTATGCTCAAAGCCATGACTCAGAGTGGCACAGAAATCTTGGAACAGTTCCCTCTTTACCCCAGGAGCAGAGCTTAACCATTAAAGTAAGAAAAGAGGAAATAGAAAAAAAAAGAGCAAAAAACAGAAAAGAACCTTAACTATAGAAAACTATTATGGTGATAGGGCAGATAAAAATGCAAACTTGGACAAGGACAGAGTGTCCACAGAAGAAATCTCAAAGAGTAATATGAATTAACCTCAAACCCAAAGAGGCTTCTTGGAAGTGCTCATAAAAAACTTTAAAAGATAAATAAGAGAGGCAGAAGATAAAATGAGAAAAGAAATGAAAGTTATGCATGAAAGAGTCAACAACTTATAAAAGAAAAGAAAAAAAAAAGTTGTCCAAAGAAAATAGCTTTTTAAACAGTAGAATTAACCAAATGGAAAAAGATACAAAAACATCTCAGATTCTTAGGAATAGTTGGGGTTCACTTCATTAGAGGAGATCATAAGTCCTTTAATAAATAACAAAAGAAAAGGAAAAAATGAGCAAGAAACAGAAAATAATCTTTACCATAAAAAGCTATTAGGGTGACAAGACAGACCAAAACACCAATTCTGATGAGGACAAAATGTCCACAAAATATGCTGACAAACTAGGTGAAAAGAATGAAGAATTAGACAAGAAAGGAGTTAAATACAATTCTGATGAAATTAAGGAGTGGGATGCTTCACAGCAGGAGCCATCCCCTGACCTATCCCTCTCAATTAACCCTTCATTGGTGGAGAAAGAAGGAGGAGGGAGAGGGGCAGTAACATAATCAGCACTACCTATGAAGCAGCATATGACAAGATTACAAAAGGCTCTAGTTAAAGCTAAACAAGAAGGACAGGATATATCTGATTTCATAGAAGTATACCCTATGATTGAAGAGTTTGACTCTTCAGGTCAAGCCAGGAGAAGATACACTCCTTTAGATCTGGAAATTATCAAAGATTTTTAAAAGGGTCGCACTCTTTATGGGGCTACATCATCTTATGTTAAATTGGTATGAGAGAATTATGAAATTTTAACCCCTAGTGATTGGAAATCTATATCAAGGGCATGTTTAGAATCTGGACAAAACTTGTTGTGGCTTTTGGAGTATAGTGAACTATGTTGGATACAAGCCCAATGAAATAGGCAAACTGGAGTTAATATATAAATCACTTTTGATCAACTAGCAGGTAAAGGATAGTATGCAGATGCTTCAGCACAGATTAATTACCCTTTGATAGCATATGAGCAAATTGCTGCTGTTGCTATCAAAGCATGGGACTCCCTCCCAGGAAGACATAGAGGGGAAGCCTTCACAAAAATAGAGTAAGGTCCAAATGAATCCTTTGCTGATTTTGTGGACATTTGCAAACAGCTTTCATAGGAACAATTGGAGAAAATGCAGCTACAGGAATAGTGTGCTCAAACAACTTGTTAAAAAAAATGCTAATGAGGTATGTAGAAGAATTATTCTGGGACTACACAAAGATGCTCCTTCAGAGGAGATTATAAGATTCTGTGCCACAGTGGGCACAAGTGTCTTTTATACCCAGGCTGTGATGCAGAACATGAGAAGATAGGGTCCCTCTTGGCAAGAGACTTCCAGAGAGAATTGTCAGTGCTTTCACTGTGGTAAAGTAGGCATCTGAAAGCTCAATGTAGGCATAGAGATAGAGTGAGAAGGCAGGATGGAAGAACAAGACCCAAAACCCCATGTCCAAAATGCAAAAAGGGCTTCCACTAGGCTTCAGAATGTAGATTGAACTAGAAAAACTAGAGGCAGGGCCCACCTCCAAAACCTAAAACAAAAAACAGGTGGGGCATGATGGCAGCCAAGGTTACACCCAGAGAGTTTTTAGAAGTTCAGGATTCTGATATGATCAATTAGCAGAGAAGCAATCAGATAGAAAAAAAGGTTTACAATTAGAGAGAATACAGGCTTTTAAACCTAACAGAAGGGCAGTGTCTAGTGAAAGTGGCTCCAATGTAATTGCCAGGTGATGTGGAGAGATCCAGAAAGGGGTAAATGAAAGGGACTAGATAGGTTAATTATTTGGGACAAAGGGGTTGCTTGTCTCTCTACAGATGGAGAAGGAATCAGATGGGTACCAACGAGCACCTGAAGAGAGAAAGAAAAAGAGAGAAACCTCAAAACAAAGGAGAAGACCTAAGAAACATCTGACACTGAAAGTGCATGACTAATAATGAAACTGTTATAGAACTTCAAAACCCACAGGAATCATTGGATCCCCTAAGATGAAAAATTGTTGATAAGACTATTGCAGAACTTCAAAACCAGCAGGAATCACTGGATAGCCTGAGACATGATAAACTAATACAGGACTTCAAGACTTGCAGGAATCATTGGATTTCCAGATACATGAAGTAATGAACAATAGATTGGTTTTGGACTATTTCTAGGACTTATGGACCTATATAATTCCTCAAGTTGATTCATGTTGTTTGTTTGTAATATCTCCCATGTTGATGGATTTATGTATACCTGTTTCAAGTAAGACCCTTTAGAAACCTGCTAATCTGATATGATTCCCCATTTTCCTTTTATTTTCCTCTCCCTTCCTGAGATGTCATGGAGGGCATGATCACCAACTTTTATCATGTTTTTACCCCTTTTTTGAGAAGTCGAGGAAGACATGATCACCTCCTTTTTAGGGTTCTCACCTCCTTAAGAAGTCAGGGAGGACATGACCACCTATGTTCTAAAACAAAAGAAAGTGGGAGATGTTATAGGCCAGAACTCTGAACTTAAAACAAGGATTCTTACAAGATGCTAACTCAGTGGAATTGATAAAGACAATGGTTATCTAGTTTAGCATGGTGATTAATTGTTCTCTAGTTCAGTACATGTACTTTGTATTTAATATAGTTCTACAAAGATTCACACCTCGATGATGTGATTATAATAGAGTATATAACAGCCAGCAGGGACTCAGAAATAGATTCATTCACTTCATCTTACACCACTGTAGTGACTGGTCTCCTGCACTTCCCCCACTGAGACCAAGGCCTGTCTGAAAGGCTCTCAAGAAAGTTGCCTCACCCCAGGCAAGGAGACAATAAAGAGTTTGGACTTTAACACCTGGCTATTCTTGTGGTGATTACTTTGCTGAAACAAGGCTGCTCTGAGACCTTCAGAAAACCAACAAGAACATTACAAAAAGTAGAATTAACCAAATGGAAAAAGAGATACAAAAGCTAACTGAAGAAAATCACACATTCAAAAGCAGAACAGAAGAAATGGAAGCTAATGACTATGTGAGACAGCAAAAATCAAACAAACTAAAAGGAATGAAAAAAATGGAAGAAAACTGAAATACCTGATTGGAAAAATAGCTGACCTGGAAAATAAATAAAGAATAGAAAAATTAAAAAATTATTGGCCTACCTGAAGGCTTTGACAAAAAAAATCCTTGGATAACAATCTACAAGAGACCATTAAGGAAAATTGCCCAGATATACTAGGAAAAGAGGGAGATATACTGAAGGAAAGAATCCATAGATCACTTCTGGAAAGAGATTCCATAAGAAAAACCTCAAGGAACATTGTTGCAAAACTCCAAAAGTATAATATCAAGGGGAAAATATTGTAAGCTACCAGACAAAAATAATTCAAATATCAAGGAGCAACAGTTAGAATTATACAGCATCTGGTAGCTTGTATAATAAAAGATCTGGAATACCATTCCAGAAAGAAAAGGACCTAGGGTTACAACCAAGAATTAACTACCCAGTGAGATTCAGCATCATCTTTAAAGGGAAGTAATAGAGTTTTGATAAAGTAAGAGACTGTCAATTATTTCTGTTGAAAAAAAAAAAACAGAAATAAATGGAAATTTAATCTACAAAAATAGCCTTCAAGTAGCATAAGAAGGTAATCAGGGAAGATATATTCTTTAAAAGTTAAACTGTTTATATCCCTAGATGGGAAAACGGTATTTGTAACTCTTGAGAACTGACTCAGTCATTGAGGCAGACAGAGGGGGTAATCACATGGACTGAGGATATTGTTGTGAGTTCTGATGTGATGACATCAAAGAAAAAGACATTAAAGGGTAGGAAAAATCAGTATTGGGGAAAAAAAGGAAAGTGGAGGTATAATGGGAAAATTTGTTCACATAAAGAGTTACAAAAGACCTATTACAATTCAGGAAAAGAAGGGAGAGGGATGAACACTGTCTGAAGCTTAATCTCATCAGTTTTAGATCTAAGAGGGAATAACTTAACAATTCAATTGAGTATATTGATTTATCTAACTCTATAAAGAAGTAGGAGGAGAAAGAAAAAAGAAAAGGGAGGAACAGGTTGGAAGGAAGGGCAGAAACACGGGGAAAAGGTAAGAGAAGGAGACAGGGTTGATAGAAGACAATGTAGTGGGTAGAGTTCATTTTTTAAAAAATTCTAAAAGAAGGGGATAGGGTGGTAGGAGATAAGTGGGTGGAGTGGGTGAAAAAACACTACTATGGACAACATGGAAAAAGAACAAAAACATATACCTGGAAGAAAATAGAATGGAGGGAAACATAAAACTAATAATCATACCTGTGAATAAGAATGGGATAAACTCTTCCATAAAACAGATGCAAATAGCAGAGTGGATTAAAAAACAGAATCCTACAATATGCTGTTTAAAAGAAACACATTTGACACAGAGAAGTACATGCAGAGTAAAGGTAAAAGGCTGGAACAGAATTTATTAAGCTTTAGATGAAGTAAAAAGTAGAGGTAGTAATTCTTATCTGAGATAAAATAAAAGTAAAAATAAATATTATTAAAAGAGATAAGGAAGGAAAATATATTTCAATAAAGGTAATCATAAATAATTAAATAGTAATGATACTAAATGTGTATACACCAAGTGGTAGAACAAGCAAATTCCTAGAGAAAATTTTAAGCCAGTTACAGGAAGAAATAGATAGCACAATTATTCTAGTAGGGGACCTCAATCTTCCCCTCTCAAAATCACACAAATCTAACCACAAAATAAATGAGAAAGAAACTAGGGAGCTTAATAGAGTCCTAGATCAATAAACCTCTGAACAAAATTGAATAGAGACAAAAAGGAATATACATTTTCTCAGCAGTATATGGCATCTATAAAAAATAGATCATGTATTAAGGGATAAAAATCTCACAATCAAATGCAAAAAGGTAGAAATAGTAAACACTTCCTTTTTTCACCACATAGCAATAACAATTGTATTCAATAAAGGGCCAGGGAAAGCTAGACTAAAAACCAATTGAAAATTAAATAATCTAATCCTAAAGTACAAGGTCAAGAGCAGCTAGTTGGTGTAGTGGATAGAGCACCAGCCCTGAAGTCAAAAGAACCTGAGTTCAAGTGTTCAAATCTGGCTTTAGACAGTTAACATTTCCTAGCTGTGACCCTGGGCAAGTCACTTAACCCCAATTGTCTCATCAAAAAAAAAAATGTGAGAAGAATAAGTCAAACAATAAATCACAGAAACAATCCAGAATTTCTTTCAAAAGAATGACAATGAGACAACACACCAAAACCTATGGGTTTAAGAATTGCCAAATCAGTTCTTAAAAGAAATTTTATATCTCTAAATAGCTACATGAATAAAATATAGAAAGAGATCAGTGAATTAGGCATGCAACTAAAAAAGCTATAAAAAAGAAATTAAATACCCCCAATTAAGTACCAAAATTGAAATTCTGAAACTCAAAGAAGAGATTAATAAAATAGAAACTAAGAAAACTATTAAGGTAATAAATGAAGCTAAGAGTTGGTTTTTATGAAAAAAAAAATAACAAAATAGGTAAACTAGGTAAAACTTTGGTTAATTTGATTAGAAAAAGGAAAGAAAAAAAATCACCAGTATCAAAAATGAAAATTAAAGCAACAATTGGGGGCATTTTGTCCAACTGTATGGCAGCAAGTCTGACAATCTAAACAAAATGGATAGATATTTACAAAAATATAAATTTCCTAGGTTAACAGAAGAGGAAATAAATTACTTATATAGTTCCATTTTAGAAAAATAAGTTGAACAAGTCATTAAGAAACTCCCAAGAAAAAATCTCCAGGGACAGATGAAATTTTACCAACAATTAATTCTAATGCTATATAAACTATTTGGAAAAATAGGTAAAGTAAAAGTTCTATCAAATTCATTATTTGGCACAAATAAGGCACTGATACCTAAACCAGGAAGAACCAATCTCTCTAATGAATAATCATCCAAAATTTTTAAATAAAATATTAGCAAAGAGATTATAGCAATTTACCAGCAGGATAATGCACTATGACCAAGTGGGATTTACATAAGGATTACAGGGCAGGTTCAATATCAGGAAAACTATTACAATAATCTATCATATCAATAACAAAACCAACAGAAATCATATGATCATCTCAATAGATGCAGAAAAGGCTTTTGACAAAATACAATCCTCATTTCTATTAAAAACACTAGAGAGTATAGGGATTAAGGGATCTTTCCTTAAAATAATAGGCAGTATGTATGTAAAAGTTATAGCAAACATTATTTGTAATGGAGAGAAGCTGGATACATCGTCAATAAGATAAAAGATGAAACAAAGATGTCCATTATCACCACTATTACACAATTTGAAATGTTGGCTTTAGAAATATGAAAAGAAAATTAAATTAAAGGAATTTGAATAGGCAGTGAGGAAATAAAACATCACTTTTCGCAGATGATATGATGATATACTCAGATAATCCTAGAAAATCATCTAAAAGCCTACTGGAAACAATTAACAACTTTACCAAAGATTCAGGATATAAAAAAGACCTACATAAATCATCTGCACTTCTATATGTTACTTACAAAGCTCATCAGTAAGAGATAGAAGAGAAATCCCATTTAAAATAACTATAGATAGAATAAAATATCTTTGTGTCTACATACCAAGACAAACCTAAGAACTATATGAATACACTTACAAAAGAGTTCTCCCACAAATAGAATCATATCTAAACAACTGAAAAAAAAAATCTATTCTTTGCTGGATTAAGCTAGTACAATAAAAATCACAATTCTGTCTAAATTGGTATACTTGTTTGGTTTCATACCAATCAAAGTGGCAAAAAATTATTTTATAGAACTAGAAAAAACAACAAAATTCATCTGGAAGAACAAAAGGTCAAGAATATCAAGGGGATTAATGAAAAATTATACGAGGTATGGTGACTTAGGATTACCATTCCTAATTATAAAGCAGCAGTGATAAAAACCTTTTGATACTGGTTAAGAAATAGAGTGGTGGATCAATGGAATAGATTAGATACACACAACACAATAATGCAATTGTAAAGCAATCTAGTATTTGATAAACTCCCAAACTTCAGCTTCTGAAATAAGAACTCATTTTGACAAAATTTGCTGTGAAAATTGGAAAATTCTCATAATCTTAGCATAAATTCACACCAAAAAAAAGTCAAAATTTGGGCATAGAGAATGAAATCATAAACAAATTAGGAGAAAAAGGGATAATTTACCTATCACATCTTTGGAGAACGTAGCAATTTATGACCAATGTTAGAAAAAATTATTAAAATGGACATTAATTGATTACGTTAAAAATTATGCAAACAAAACCAACAGAAACAAGATTAAAAGGGAAGTACAAAGTTTGGGAAACTTTACAGCCAGTATATCTGATAAAGATCTCATTTCTAAAACATACAAAGAACTGTGTCAAATTTATAAGAATACAAGTCATTCCCCAAATGATAAATAGTCAAAGGATATAAACAATTTTCAGATGACAAAATTAAAGTCATCTATAGTTATACTTTAAAAATGCCCTAAATCACTATTTTTTTAAATTTTTTTTATTTTTTTTTTAATTTTTATTTTATTTTATAATTATAACATTTTTTTTGACAGTACATATGCATGGGTAATTTTTTACAACATTATCCCTTGCACTTACTTCTATTCAGATTTTTTTCCCTTCCTCCCCCAACCCCCTCCCCCAGATGGCAAGCAGTCTTATATATGTTAAATATATTACAGTATATTCTAGATACAATATATGTGTGTAGAACCGAATTTTTTGTTGCACAGGAAGAATTGGATTCCGAAGGTAAAAATAACAGTTTACATTCATTTCCCAGTGTTCCTTTTCTGGATGTAGCTGGTTCTGTCCATCATTAATCAATTGGAATTGGATTAGCTCTTCTCTATGTTGAAGAAATCCACTTCCATCAGCATACATCCTTGTACAGTATCATTGTTGAAGTGTATAATGATCTTCTGGTTCTGCTCGTTTCACTCAGCATCAGTTGATGTAAGTCTCTCCAAGCCTCTCTGTATTTCTCCTGTTGGTCATTTCTTACAGAACAATAATATTCCATAACATTCATATACCATAGTTTACCCAACCATTCTCCAATTGATGGACATCCATTCATCTTCCAGCTTTTAGCCACTATGAAAAGGGCTGCCACAAACATTTTGGCACATACAGGTCCCTTTCCCTTCTCTAGTAGTTCCTTGGGGTATAAGCCCAGTAGTAGTATGGCTGGGTCAAAGGGTATGCACATTTTGATAACTTTTTGGGCATAATTCCAGATTGCTCTCCAGAATGGTTGGATTCTTTCACAACTCCACCAACAATGCATCAGTGTCCCAGTTTTCCCACAGCCCCTCCAACATTCATCGTTATTTGTTCCTGTCATCTTAGCCAATCTGACAGGTGTGTAATGATAGCTCAGAGTTGTCTTAATTTGCATTTCTCTGATCAATAGTGATTTGGAACACTCTTTCATATGAGTGGAAATAGTTTTAATTTCATCATCTGAAAATTGTCTGTTCATATCCTTTGACCATTTATCAATTGGAGAATGGCTTGATTTCTTATAAATTAAAGTCAATTCTCTGTATATTTTGGAGATGAGGCCTTTATCAGAACCTTTAACTGTAAAAAATTTTTCCCAATTTGTTACTTCCCTTCTAATCTTGTTTGAATTAGTTTTGTTTGTGCAGAAACTTTTTAATTTGGTGTAATCAAAATGTTCTATTTTGTGATCAATAATGGTCTCTAGTTCTCCCTTGGACACAAACTCCTTCCTCCTCCACAAGTCTGAGAGGTAAACCATCCCATGTTCCTCCAATTTATTTATGATTTCGTTCTTTATGCCTAAATCTTGGACCCATTTTGATCTAATCTTATTATGTGGTGTTAAATGTGGGTCCATTCCTAGTTTCTGCCATACTAATTTCCAGTTTTCCCAGCAGTTTTTGTCAAATAATGAATTCTTATCCCAAAATTTGGGATCTTTGGGTTTGTCAAAGATTAGATTGCTATTTTTATTCACTATCTTGCCCTGTGAACCTAACCTATGCCACTGATCAACTAGTCTATTTCTTAGCCAATACCAAAGGGTTTTGGTGACTGTTGCTTTATAATATAGCTTTAAATCAGGTACACTTAGACCACCTTCCTCTAACTTTTTTTTCATTAGTTCCCTTGCAATTCTCAACCTTTTATTCTTCCATATGAATTTTGTTGTTATTTTTTCTAGGTCATTAAAATAGTTTCTTGGGAGTCTGATTGGTATAGCACTAAATAAATAGATTAGTTTGGGGAGTATTGTCATCTTTATTATATTCGCTCAGCCTATCCAAGAACACTGAATGTCTTTCCAATTATTTAAATCGGACTTTATTTTTGTGGCAAGTGTTTTGTAATTTTGCTCATATAATTCCTGACTTTCCTTTGGTAGATATATTCCCAAATATTTTATACTATCAACTGTTATTTTGAATGGAATTTCTCTTTGTATCTCTTGCTGTTGGATTGTGTTGGTAATGTATAAAAATCCTGAGGATTTCTGTGGATTTATTTTGTATCCTGCAACTTTGCTAAAATTCTAAATTATTTCTAATAGCTTTTTAGCAGAGTCTTTGGGGTTCTCGAAGTATACCATCATGTCATCTGCGAAAAGTGACAATTTGATTTCTTCATTTCCTACTCTAATTCCTTGGATCTCTTTCTCGGCTCTTATTGCCAAGGCTAGAGTTTCTAGTACTATATTGAATAGTAATGGTGATAGTGGGCAACCTTGTTTCACTCCTGATCTTACAGGGAAAGGTTCCAGTTTATCACCATTACATATGATGTTTACTGAAGGTTTTAAAAATATACTCCTTATTATTTTAAGGAATAGTCCATTTATTCCTATACTCTCAAGCGTTTTTAGTAGGAATAGATGTTGGATTTTATCAAATGCTTTTTGTGCATCTATTGAGATGATCATATGGTTTTTATTAATTTGATTATTAATATGGTCAATTATACTAATAGTTTTCCTAATATTAAACCAGCCCTGCATTCCTGGTATAAATCTCACTTGGTCATAGTGTATTATCCTGGGGATGATTTTCTGAAGTCTATTTGCTAATATCTTATTTAAGATTTTAGCATCAATATTCATTAAGGAAATTGGTCTATAGTTTTCTTTCTCAATTATTGATCTACTTGGTTTTAGGTATCAGTACCATGTCTGTGTCATAGAAGGAATTTGGTAGGACTCCTTCAATCCCTATTTTTTCAAATAGTTTACATAGCATTAGAGTTAGTTATTCTTTAAATGTTTGGTAGAATTCACATGTAAATCCATCTGGTCCTGGGGACTTTTTCTTAGAAAGTTGGTTAATAGTTTGGTCTATTTCTTTTTCTGAGATGGGACTATTTAGACTACTTACTTCTTCCTCTGTTAATCTGGGCAAGCTATATTTTTGAAGGTATTCTTCCATTTCATTTAAGTTATCGAATTTATTGGCATAAAGTTGAGCAAAGTAGCTCCTACCTATTGTTCTAATTTCCTCTTCATTAGTGGTGAGTTCACCCTTTTCATTTTCAAGACTAACAATTTGCTTTTTCTCTTTCCTTTTTTTAATCAGGTTTACTAAGGGTTTGTCTATCTTGTTGGTTTTTTCATAGACCCAACTCTTTGTTTTATTAATTAATTCAATCCTTATTTTACTTTCAATTTTATGAATCTCACCTTTTATTTTTTGAATTTCAAGTTTTCTGTTTGTCTGGGGGTTTTTAATTTCTTTCTTTCTAGCAATTTTAGTTGTAAGCCCAATTCGTTGGCCCTCTCTTTCTCTATTTTATGCAAGTAGGCCTGTAGAGATATAAAACTTCCCCTTATTACTGCTTTGGCTGTATCCCACACATTTTGGTATGATGTCTCATTATTGTCATTTTCTTGGGTGAAGTTAGTAATTATGTCTATGATTTGCTGTTTTACCCAATCATTCTTTAGTATAAGATTATTTAGTTTCCAATTATTTTTTTGGTCTCTTTTCCCCTGGCTTTTTATTAAATGTTATTTTGATTGCATTATGGTCTGAAAAGGATGCATTTACTATTTCTGACTTACTGCATTTGATTTTGAGGTTTTTATGCCCTAGTATATGATCAATTTTTGTATAGGTTCCATGAACTGCTGAGAAGAAAGTATATTCCTTTCTGTCTCCATTTAGCTTTTGCCAAAGATCTATCATATCAAACTTTTCTAGTATTCTATTTACCTCTTTGACTTCTTTCTTATTTATTTTGTGGTTTGATTTATCTAATTCTGATAGTGCAAGGTTGAGATCTCCCGCTATTATAGTTTTGCTATCTATTTCCTCTTGCAGCTCTCTTAATTTCTCTTTTAAGAATTTAGATGCTGCACCACTTGGTGCATATATGTTTAATATTGATACTGCTTCACTATTGATGCTTCCCTTTAGCAGGATATAATGCCCTTCCTTATCTCTTTTAATTAGATCAATTTTTGTTTTTGCTTGATCTGAGATGAGGATGGCTACTCCTGCTTTTTTGGTTTTGCCTGAAACATAATAGATTCTGCTCCACCCTTTTACTTTTAGTTTGAATGTCTCATCCTGTTTCAGGTGTGTTTCCTGTAAACAACATATAGTAGGATTCTGACTTTTAATCCAGTCTGCTAACTGCTTCCTCTTTATGAGGCAGTTTGCCCCATTCACATTTATGGTTAGAAGGACTAATTCTATATTGCTTGCCATCCTATTAATCCCTGCTTATGCTTTTCCCCTTTCCTTCCCTCTTACCCTCCTATCCAGTATTAAACTGGTGAACACCACTTGCTTTTCACAGCCCTCCCTTTTTAGAATCCCTCCCCCACCTTAAAGATCCTCCCCTTATTTTACCCCTTTTCCTCGAAATTATTGTATTCACTTCCCCTTAGCTTACTCCTTCCCTTTCACTTTTCAATGAAGTGGAAGAAGTTTCACCATAAATCGAATATGTCTATTGATACATGCTATGTTCATCTCCCTCCTTTCTTTCTCTCAGATATAATAGGTTACCTTTGCCTCTTCATGAGATGTAGTGCCACCACTTTACACTTTTTTATGATACAATCTCCTTTCTACCTCTAGTTTCTAAGACAAATTGTACATATGTTCTTTACATATTTTTTTGACAGAAGTATAGTTCTCAAGATTTCTTTTTACCTTTTTAGAAATCTCTTGAGTTCTGTATTTGAAGATCAAACCTTTTATGTAGGTCTGGTTTTTTCATCAAAAATAGATAGAATTCATTTATTTCGTTAAATGTCCATCTTCTTCCCTGGAAAACGATGCTCATTCTTGCTGGGTAAGTTATTCTTGGCTGCATACTAAGTTCCTTAGCCTTTCGGAATATCATGTCCCAGGCCCTGCATTCTTTTAATGTGGACGCTGCTAGATCCTGGGTTATCCTTATTGTGGATCCTCCATATCTGAATTGTTTTTTTCTAGCAGCTTCCAATATCTTTTCCTTTGTCTGATGGTTCTTGAACTTGGCCACTATATTTCTTGGTATTTTGATTTTAGGGTCCCTTTCATTAGGTGATCGATGAATTTTCTCAATGTCTATTTTACCCTCTGTTTCCAAAACGTCTGGGCAGTTCTCTTTGATAATTTCCTCGAAAATGGTGTCCAAGCTCTTTTTTTTCCTCACATTTTTCAGGGAGTCCGATTATTCTCAAATTGTCTCTCCTGGATCTGTTTTCCAGGTCTGTTGTCTTTCTGGTAAGGTACTTGACAGTCTTTTCAATTGTTTCATTTCTCTGGTTTTGCTTGACTCCCTCTTGGTTTCTCCTTGAGTCATTCATTTCTACTTATTCCAGTCTAATTTTCAATGATGTATTTTCTTCACTCACTTTTTTTATATCTCTTTGTAATTGTCCAATTGAGTTTTTATCTTCTATGGAATTTTTTTCCATTTTATCCATTTTATTTTTTAGAGAGCTGATTTCTTTTTCCAGCTCACTAATCCTGTTTTCCTTGGAGTTGTTTACCTTTTCCAGCTCACTAGTCCTGTTTTCCTTGGAGTTGTTTACCTTTTCCAGCTCACTAATCTTGTTTCTCAATGATTTGATTTCTTTATCCACTCTGTCTTTGAATGCATGGGATGACTTCTCCAGGCTCTCTTGCAAAGCTTCCCTTTCCTTTTCCCATTTCTCTTCCAGCTCTCTTGTGACAGCCTTTTTGATTTCCTCTATGAGGTTCTTTTGTATTGAGGAGCAGCTTATATCCCTCCCAGGGGATACATCTGGGGACAGTCTGTTCCTAGTCTCCTCAGCATTTGAAGTCTGCTCCCTCTCCACACAGAAGCTGTCAGTGGTTAGAGCCCTTTTGAATTTTTTGTTCATTTTGTCAGAGTAGGAATCAAAGAAAACAAACTGACAAGAGAAACAATTGGTCTGTTTTGCGGGGGATGGGGCTGGATGGTATTAATGGGCTTCCTCTACAGACTGGGGGTAGGGCAGCAGAGAGCCACTAACAAAACAGCAATGACTGTACTGAGTCTGCGCTCTGAGGCTCCGAGAACGCACCGAGTCAGTCCAGGTGGGGGTTGGGGGTGGCCAGGCTCTGAGAGACGCTGGCTTTCTGGGGTTTTAATCTTCACCTCCGGTGTTTACACCCTCTCCGCTGCTCCTGGCTTGCTGCCAAGACGGAGCATCCACACTGGGGCAAAAGCCCTTTCACAGAAATGGCAGAGATCACACCCCTCCCCCTCCGGTCTGAGCTGTGTGAGCTGCCTGTCTTGCTCTGGCTGTCTGCTCTCAGTCTGCGCCCAGTCTGATTGACCCTCCCCCGAGCAAACACAGACCTTTTCTGGCGACTTTCAAGGATGTCTTCTCTTGGTGATCATCTGTGGATTTCTTTCTGGGTCAAGCATTAAGTCAGAGGCTTGTCATGAAGTAAGTTCTGAGAGAAAACGAGGAGCTCAAGCAGCTGTCTGCCTCCACGCCACCATCTTGGCCGGAAGTCCCCTAAATCACTATTGAGTAGAGAAATGCAAATTAAAACAACTTTGAGATATCATCTCATACCTCTCAGATTGTCTAAGATGACAGGAAAAAAACAATGGTAAATGTAGGAGGGGATGTGGGAAAACTGGGACACTAATGCATTGTTGGTTGAGTTGTGAAATGATCCAATCATTCTGGCGAGTAAGCCCAAAGGGCTATCAAACTGTGCATACCCTTTGATCCAGCAATGCCATTACTGGATCTGTATCTCAAGGAAATCATAAAAGAGGGAAAAGGACCCACATGTGCAAAAAGTTTTGTAACAGCTATTTTTGTGGTGGTAAAGAATTGAACAATGAGTAAATTTCCATCAATTGGTGAATGGCTGAACAAGTTGTGATATAAGAAGGTAATGAAATATTATTGTTCTATGAAAATGATGAACAAACTGATTTTAGAAAGACTTGGAAATATTTATGTGAACTGATGGTGAGTGAAACAAGCAGAACCAGGAATACATTGTACTCAATAACAGCAAGAATGTGCAATGATCAACTATGAAAGACTTGGTTCTTCTCAGTTGTTCAGTGATCCCAATATTTGGGACAGAAAAGACCATCTTCATTCAAGACGAAGAATTAAAGACACAGAATGTAAATCAACATGTGTTAGGTTCACTTCTTTTTTTCTGTTTTTTAAGCACTCCCATGTTTTTTTTTTTCTCTTTTGTTCTGATTTTTCTCTCCCAACATGATTCATAAAGCAATGTATGTTTAAAATAATTAAAAAACAAAATAAAACAAAATGTAAAAAAATTGTTATTTTTCTTATGAAATATACCAGTGTTTCTCAGTTATTCTTTCATTTCTTACAGCTCTATATTTTTTGAATTTTTTTTACATAATATTATGCTAGCATTCCTCTTCTAGCGTTTTCTCTTTCCCGTTTTTCCTTACAAATATTAATCAGTTTAATTATTGGGGAGCTAGATTTGCCTACTTTTCTCTCTTAGCTTCTCTTCTTTTACAGATGGTTTTGTATAAGTTCCTTCATTGTTTGGGTTCTCACTAATGCAGTGCCACTAGTTTGTCCAGACCAACAGGACAGGATGTGATCAGATACTTCATTATATTTCATAGTTCAGTCTTACAATGCCTTAATTATATAAAAAATTATCAGAGAATGTAAAGGGCTGAAACTCTGAGTTGATGCCCTGAGGTCAGACAACCTAGCATTTAAGGCTAATTACCGATTGGACAATACTCGATTAGCATATGCTTGCAAAATGGCCATTCCCACTATTCTGTGCTGGTTCAATCTTTTGGTGTATATAAAGAATTGTGGTAAGGATTAAGGGGTGGAGTAAGACAAGCCAGACTCATTTTGGTGGTAGAGGAGGAAAAGGAAGATCGCCAGAGATCCTGTGTCCATTCCCTTCACTTCTACCCCTAAAGACCAAGAAGAATAAAGACCAAAGGACTTTTGCTTATCCTGACTCTGGCTGATTCTAAGGTGTCCAGGATACTAACTTGGTCTTCACAGGAGGAAGATGATTGAAGTTGTGTTCATGATCTTTCCATTAATGAAGTCTTTTCTAATTTCATAAACTTTGTAGTACCAAGTATTCCATTTACCTTGAAAAACTAATTTCTCTGTTTTGGATTAAATGAGTTCAATGTTCTTTTAAAAGCAAATGAATTAGTCATATTAGTTCACTGCTGAGAGAAAAAAGCAGTCAGAGTCAAAGACCAAAATGCCAGGCTGCCATAATCATGTGTGGATTAGATTCAAAAAGAAGAAGGAGGTCTTTCATGCATCCTTCCTCTGCTATTTTGGCAGTCTTGATAGTAGAGGTGTTTCTTTTCTTTTCATTTTGTAAATTAATGATTACATTTGTTAATTATCAAATAAAACAAACATTTCTATAACATAGTACAATTAAAAATATGATTACACAGGAAACAACAAATCCACTATTCACAACTTGCTACTGCTTTCAAATATATAACAAAATTAGTGTCTTCCCTTCTCTCATCTCTTGCTCTAGAGATGACTAGGATTCTTGAATTTAACTTGTCTCTATCAAAGATATGAGCAGAAATGATATATAAACATTCAAAAACATAACAATATATAATTTTATTTTAATTATCAATTACTCAACTTCTCAATAAAGTAAAATCATAGCCTGACTTTATTGTTAGTATACTTACCAAATTACATTGGTGAGAAAATCCACCTATATATTTCTAAAGAAACAGCATCAGTAAAACCAATCTATTAAGACTTTGAGGGGGTGAAGCCAAGATGGAGAAAAGAACACATGCTTGGTTTTGATCTTTTCCCTGGACTCTCAATTAATCACCAAATTCAGCTTCTTATTTAGTTCTAGATTGGGAGAATTCACAAATATTGGGAGTGCAACAAATTGAGAGCAGAAGATAATTTCAAAAATGGCCAGAAAAGGTCTGTTTTGGTCAGGTACAGAGGGAGGCTAGGCACAGGATGCCAGCACATGCTGTGCAGACCTGAGGCAGGGGGCAGTCTCCGCAGGGTGGTGCAAACTCTGTGCCATTGAGAATCTACAGAGAAGACTCTACTACAGTGTTGGCCACTCTGCCCTGGTTTCAAGCCAGTAGATCAGAAGAGAAGTTATAAAAATTTCAACACAAACACAAAAGGTAAATAGTGAATCTTAAGGTCCCAGAATTTCATAGGAGCTGTCTACAGCCACCCAGCACTAGGAGTAAGTCAGCACTATCCCAGGGCAACCGCTGCCACTTTGCTGTTGCCTGTAGAGGAAGCTTGGAAAACCTCCTTTGCCCTAAAAGCAGATCCCAACATTTTTTAATGAGTAAAAAAGTAAAGCAAACTAAAACTAACTATAGTTTTTATGGTGAAGAGAAGAATAGAAACTAAGGAAACTAAGAGCAGATTGTCTCCAGATGGAGCCCCAAAGGATGATATAATCTGGTCCCCATCACACAATGGTCTGCTACAAGAAATTAAAAAGCATCTCAAAAGAAGAGCTAAAAGAAAAATGGGGAAAGAAAAAGAAAACTCTGCAAGAGGGTTTGGAAAAGGCATATAACATTAAAAGATAGAATTGATAAAGTGGAAAAAGAAAATGACTCCCTGTAAAACAGAATTTCTGAAATGAAGAAGATAAAAAACTCCCAGGAAAACAAAATTTGTGAATTGGAAAAGGTAAATAACTCACAGGAAAACAGAATTTATGAAGTGGAAAATTAAAATAACTCCTTAAAAGCAGAATATGTGAAGTAGAAAAAAATTCCATAGAACAAAACAATTCATTTAAAAATTCAAGTTGACAAATACAAAGAAGTTTTAAAAAATGAATAAAATAATTCACTAAAAATCAGAACTGAACAAATGGAAATGCATGACAATGAGAAATCAAGAATCATTCAAGCAAAACCAAAAAAAATGAAAAAAATTGAAAAAAAATGTAAAATACCTACTTGTGAAAACAACTGACCTGGAAAATAGATCTAGGAGAGACAATCTAAGGATTATTGGATTCCCTGAAAGCCATGATGAAAAAAGGATCCTAGACACTATTTTTTCAGGAAATCATCAAAGAGAACTGCCCTGATGTCATAGAATCAAAAGGTAAAACAGCCAAAGTATTCACTGAACACCTCCTGAAAGAGATTCCAAAATTAATACTCCAAGGAATATTGTGGCTGAATTTCAGAACTATCATACTAAGGAAAAAATATTACAAATACCAAGGAACCCCAGTAAGGATTGACCAAGATTTAGCAGCTTCCACCTTAAAGGATCAAAGAACCTGGAATCTGATATTCTTTTTTTGTTTGGTTTTGTTTAAATTTTATTTATTTATAAAATATTTTGACATTATATGCATGAGTAATTTTGTTTTATAACATTATCACTTGTATTCATTTTTCCAGATTATCCCCTCCCTCCCTCCACCCCCTCCCCCTGATAACAGGCAATCCCACAAATTTTACATGTGTTACAATATAACCTAGGTACAATACATGCGTGTAAATATCATTTTCTTGTTGCACATTAAATATTAGATTCCGAAGGTATAAGTAACCTGGGTAGATAGACAGTAGTTCTGACAGTTTACATTCACTTCCCAGTGTTCCTTCTCTGGGTGTAGTTGTCTCTGTCCATCATTGATCAACTGGGGAAGTGAGTTGGATCTTCTCCATGTTGAAGATATCCACCTCCATCAGAATACATCTTCATACAACATTGAAGTGTACAGCAATCTTCTAGTTCTATTCATTTCACACAGCATCAGTTGATGTAAGCCTCTCCAAGCCTCTCTGTATTCCTCCTGCTGGTCATTTCTTAGAGAGCAGTAATATTCCATAACATTCATATACCATAATTTACCCAACCATTCTCCAATTGATGGACATGCATTCACCTTCCAGTTTCTGGCCACTACGTAAAGAGCTGCCACAAACATTTTGGCACATACAGGTCCCTTTCCCCTCCTCAGTATTTCTTTGGGATATAAGCCCAATAGCAGCAATGCTGGATCCAAGGGTATGCACAGTTTGATAACTTTTTGGGCATAGTTCCAAATTGCTCTCTAGAATGGTTGGTTCTTTCACAGCTCCACCAACAATGTATTAGTGTCCCAGTTTTCCCACATCCCCTCCAACATTCATCATTATTTGTTCCTGTCATCTTAGCCAATCTGACAGGTGTGTAGTGGTATCTCAGAGTTGTCTTAATTTGCATTTCTCTGATCAGCAGTGATTTGGAACATTCTTTCATATGGGTGGATATAATTTCAATATCATCATCTGAGAATTGTCTGTTCATATTCTTTGACCATTTATCAATTGGAGAATGGTTTGATTTCTTATAAATTAGGGTCAGTTCTCTATATATTTTGGAAATGAGACCTTTGTCAGAACCTTTACTTTTAAAAATATTTTCCCAATTTGTTACTTCCCTTCTAATCTTGTTTGCATTAGTATTGTTTGTACAGAAACTTTTTAGTTTGATGTAATCAAAATCTTCTATTTTGTAATCAATAATGATCTCTAGTTCTCCTCTGGTCATAAATTCCTTCCTCCTCCACAAGTCTGAGAGGTAGACTATTCTCTGTTCCTCTAATCTCTTTATGATCTCATTCTTTATGCCTAAATCATGGACCCATTTTGATCTTATTTTGGTATATGGTGTTAAGTGTGGATCCATATCTAATTTCTGCCATACTAATTTCCAGTTTTCCTAAAAGTTTTTTCCAAATAATGAATTTTTATCCCTAATGTTGGTATCTTTGGGTTTGTCAAGGACTAGATTGCTATAGATGTACCCTTTTTTGTCCTCTGTATCTAATATGTTCCACTGATCAACTAGGCTTTTTCTTAGCCAATACCAAATGGTTTTGTTGACTGCTGCTATATAATATAGCTTTAGATCAGGTACACTTAGACCACCTTCATCTGCCTTTTTTTTCATTAGTTCCCTTGCAATTCTCGACCTTTTATTCTTCCATATGAATTTTGTTGTTATTTTTTCTAGGTCATTAAAATAGTTTCTTGGGAGTCTGATTGGTATAGCACTAAATAAATAGATTAGTTTGGGGAGTACTGTCATCTTTATTATATTCGCTCGGCCTATCCAAGAACACTGAATGTCTTTCCAATTATTTAAATCTGACTTTATTTTTGTGGCAAGTGTTTTGTAATTTTGCTCATATAATTCCTGACTTTTCTTTGGTAGATGGATTCCCAAATATTTTATACTCTCAACATTTGTTTGGAATGGAATTTCTCTGTATTTCCTGCTGTTGCATTTTGTTGGTGGTATATAAAAATGCTGAGGATTTATGTGGAATTATTTTGTATCCTGCAACTTTGCTAAAATTCTGAATTATTTCTGATAGCTTTTTAGCAGAGTCTTTGGGGTTCTCTAAGTATACCATCATGTCATCTGCAAAGAGTGATAGTTTGATTTCCTCATTTCCTACTCTAATTCCTTGAATCTCTTTTTCGGCTCTTATTGCCAAAGCTAGCATTTCAAGTACTATATTGAATAGTAATGGTGATAGTGGGCAACCTTATTTCACTCCTGATCTAACTGGGAAAGTTTCCAGTTTATCTCTATTGCATATTATGCTTACTGATGGTCATAAATATATGCTCCTGATTATTCTAAGTAATAGTCTATTTATTCCTATACTCTCAAGCGTTTTTAGTAGGAATGGATGTTGGATTTTATCAAATGCTTTTTCTGCATCTATTGAGATGATCATATGGTTTTTATTAATTTGATTATTAATATGGTCAATTATACTAATAGTTTTCCTAATATTAAACCAGCCCTGCATTCCTGGTATAAATCCTACTTGATCATAGTGTATTATCCTGGGGATGATTTTCTGAAGTCTTTTTGCTAATATCTTATTTAAGATTTTAGCATCAATATGGAATCTGATATTCTGAAAGGAAAAGGAACTTGGAATGCAGCCAAGAATAAACTACCATGCAAAACTGAGCATTTTCTTCCAACAAATGGGCATTCAATGACACAGGTGAATTCCATTTATTTCTGATGAAAAGACAGATCTAAACAAAAAATTTAACTTCCAAATATAGGACTCAAGAGAAGCACAGAAAAGTTAAAAAGGACTCTTGATAACTGTATTTCTGTTATAGATATACATAGAGACTGCATGTATAATTTCATTTTGCTGTTATGATATAAAAACAAAACTAAAGGTGGAAAGGGGACTGTACCAGAAGAAGAGAAAAGTGGAGGCAAAATGAGGGAAATTACCTCTCAAGATGTAAATGTCAACAAATGTAAACAAGAGGCAAAGGAAACTTATTATATTTGAGGGAAAGAAGAAAGGGGGATTAGCATTGTGTGAATTTTACTCTCATCAGATTTTGCTTAAAGAGAAAATATTAAACATATTTGGTTTACAGAGAAATTTCTCATCTTGTTGAAAGAAAGAAGGGGAAGGGGGAAAAGGAAGGGATAGGCTAAATAGAAGGGAAAACAAAAATAGTAGGGGAAATGTATAAGAAAAGGGGAGGGATTTTAAAGGGGTGGACTGCTTTAGGCGTGAAAAAAATTGATCTAAGTAAAAGAATAAGGAAGGAAACTATATCCTGCTAAAGGATACCACAGATAATGAAGCAATATCAATACTAAACATATATGCACCAAGTGATAAAGCATGGAAATTCCTAAAGGAGAAGTTAAGAGAGCTGTGAGAAGAAATACACAAGAAGACTATAAAAGTGGGAGAGCTCAACCTTGTTCTCTCAGAATTAGATAAATCAAACCACTAAATAAATAAGAAAGAAGTTAAAGAAGTAAATAGAATACTAGAAAAGTTAGGTATGATAGATCTTTGGAGAAAATTCAATGGAGACAGAAGGGAGTACACTTTCTTTTCAGCAGTTCATGGAACCAATAGAAAAATTGACCATATGTAAAAATTATATATATATATATATATACATATATATATATATGTATATATATATGTATATATATGTATATATATTATATTATTATATATTATATTTCTGTGACTTCACCTTTGTTTTGATTATGCTATATAGTAACATAATGATCTATTTATGCATGGCTTTTTTGTCTTCTTCATCTCTTTCCCTAGTTTTAAATTGATTTAAGGGAAGAGAAAGGAATAATTTTTTATGTTTATATCCAAAGTACTTAGTAAAGTCCTCTGCATATAATATATGTTTGTTTAACCAAACTTAATTGGAAATATACAATCCAGGACAAAGTCGCATTCCAGTTGCTAGCAAAATGTTTTATTCTACTATTTTTCCTTACCCTATCAGAAAAAAGTTCACAGAATTAGAGTAGGATTTGAGGTCAGTAAAACCCTAAAGACTAGAGCACCAGTTATTTGTTAATTCAATCCACAAATATTTACAAACCCAGGCATCTAAAAATAAAAGCCTTTACCCTTATCCTCAATGATCTAATATTTGAAGAGCTTGGCAATTTGTCACAGCTTATCCTGGAGACTAACTTGGACTTCTATGACTCTGTATCTTCATCTTCTTGCCTTTCCTATTACCTCCACAACTTCCTGTACTAGTATCTCCACACCCAACACACAAAATAGAAAAAAAACCAAATTTTGAAAAATCAGCTGCCTGTCATATATATATATATCTATATATATATATATATATATATATATATATATATATCTGACTTGGCTAGGAAGTTAAAGCAATCAGAACATTTAAGGTCCACAAGTTCTGTCATATATATATGTGACTTGGCTAGGAAGTAAAAGCAATCAGAGCATTTAAGGTCCACAAGTTCATTAGGAAATGCCTGCCAATCTTGAAACCCACTAGCAAGGGTCATTTTGTCAACTGACAGTTAAACTTCTGCTATTTGCTAGGATCTTTGCTAAGAACTAGTGATACAAAGAAATATAAAAAATAATCTCAAATCTCAAGAATCTCATAGTCTCATGGATGATATAGCATTTAGATAATTATATACCAAGAAGCTGTATTCAAGAGATATTGGGGGTAATCAATTGAAGAAATTCAGTAAAATTAAGAGAGATTAGAAAAGGCTTCCTATAGAAGGTAGAATTTTGTCTTGGAAGAAAGAAAATAGGAAGTAAAGATGCAAAGAGAAATAATTTCTGCTATGGAAAACATGTTTATCTAAAGATGTATAATAGCTCATTGTAATATGAAGTGTGTGTGTGTGTGTGTGTGTGTGTGTGTGTGTGTGTGTGTGTGTGTGTGTGCCTGTGCACATTATAAAGTGGTGGAAGGAAGCTAAGTGGCCCATAAGTTGAGATAAGAAAACTTCCCACCTACAATTTGTCCTAACTTTAAAGAGCTCTAAGTAACCATGTGACCCTGGGTAAGTCACTTGTTTCAGCTTCCTCAATCAAGATAATAAAAACATCTATTTAGCAGTCCTATTGTGAGGATCAAATGAAATAATATTTGTAAAATAGTGCAGTGGCAGAGACAGACAAGAAGACAGACAGACAAAGATAGTGAGAAAGAGAGAGAGAGAAAGAGAGAGAGAGAGGAAGAGACACAAAGAGAGAGACTTCAGCTGGATTCGAGGGAAACTTTCTAATAATCAGAGCTATTCAAAAGCATAATGGACTATCACAGGAGGTAATAATCAAAATATGTATGTAGAGAGATCTAAAGATAACAAAGGCTTTGTATATTATTTTACTTGATCTTGACAACAACTGGTATTGTCACCCTTATTTTATAGATCAAAAAAAAAAATTCAGAGTTAGGAAGACCTCAGCATTTTTATACATCACCAACAAAATACAACAGCAAGAGATACAAAGAGAAATTCCATTCAAAACAAATGTTGAGAGTATAAAATATTTGGGGATCCATCTACCAAAGAAAAGTCAGGAATTATATGAGAAAAATTACAAAACACTTGCCACAAAAAATAAAGTCAAATTTAAATAATTGGAAAGACATTAAGTGCTCTTGGATATGCCGAGCAAATATAAAAAAGATGACAATACTCCCTAAACTAATCTATTTATTTAGTGCTATACCAATCAGACTCCCAAGAAACTATTTTAGTGACCTGGAAAAAAATACAACAAAATTTACATGGAAGAATAAAAGGTTGAGAATTTCAAGGGAATTAATGAAAAAAAAAAAAAAGTCAGATGAAGGTGGTCTAGCTGTACCTGATCTAAAGCTATATTATAAAGCAGCAATCACCAAAACCATTTGGTATTGGCTAAGAAAAAGCCTAGTTGATCAGTGGAACAGGTTAGGTCCACAGGGCAAAATAGTGTACAACTATAGCAATCTAGTGTTTGACAAACCCAAAGATACCAACTTTTGGGATAAGAATTCATTATTTGAAAAATACTGTTGGAAAAACTGGTAATTAATATGGCAGAAATTAGATATGGCCCCACACTTAACACCATATACCAAGATAAAATCAAGATGGGTCCATGATTTAGGCATAAAGAATGAGATCATAAATAGTTTAGAGGAACATAGGATATTTTACCTCTCAGACTTGTGGAGGAGGAAGGAATTTATGACCAGAGGAGAACTAGAGATCATTATTGATCACAAAATAGAGGAATTTGATTACGTCAAATTAAAAAGCTTTTGTACAAATAAAATTAATGCAAAGAAGATTAGAAGGGAAGTAACAAATTGGGAAAATATTTTTACAGTTAAAGGTTCTGATAAAAGCCTCATTTCCAAAATATATAGAGAACTGACCCTAATTTATAAGAAATCAAACCATTCTCCAATTGATAAATGGTCAAAGGATATGAACAGACAATTTTCAGATGATAAAATTGAAACTATTTCCACTCATATGAAAGAGTATTCCAAATCAGTACTGACCAGAGAAATGCAAATTAAGACAACTCTGACATACCACTACACTCCTGTCAGAATGGCTAAGATGACAGGAACAAATAATGATGAATGTTGGAGGGGATATGGGAAAACTGGGACACTGATGCATCGTTTGTGGAGTTGTGAAAGAATTCAACCATTCTAGAGAGCAATCTGGAACTATGCCCCAAAAGTTATCAAACTTGGATCCAGCAGTGCTGCTACTGGGCTTATATCCCAAAGAAATACTAAAGAAGGGAAAGGGACCTTTATGTGCCAAAATGTTTGAGGCAGCTCTTTTCATAATGGCTAGAAACTGGAAAATGAATGGATGTTTATCAATTGGAGAATGGTTGGGTAAATTATGGTATATGAATATTATGGAATATTATTGCTCTGTAAGAAATGACCAGCAGGATTAATACAGAGAGGTTTGGAGAGACTTACATCAACTGATGCTGAGTGAAATGAGCAGAACCAGAAGATCACTATACACTTCAACAACAATACTGTATAAAGATATATTCTGATGAAGTGGACATCTTCAACATAAAGATCTAATTCACTTCCAGTTGATCAATGATGGACAGAAACAGCTACACCCAGAGAATTGAATGTAAGCTGTTTGCACTACTGTCTTTCTACCCAGGTTACTTATATTTTCAGAATCCAATTCTTACCGTACAACAAGAAAATTGGATTTACACATATATATTGTATCTAGGTTATACTGTAACACATTTAATATGTATGGGATTGCCTGTCATCTAGCGGAGGGAGTAGAGGGAGGGAGGGGAAAATTTGGAAAAATGAATACAAGGGATAATGTTATAAAAAAAATTACTCATGCATATGTACTGTCAAAAAATTATAATTATAAAATTAAGTTTTAAAAAATAGTTAGGAAGATTAAGAGGCTTGCCCTGCCCAATAAAACTAGTAAACAGATGAGGCAGATTTGAAATGACATTTTCTTAACTTCAAGTCCAGTGGTCTATTAATTATGTAACAAATTATGTCTCAAAATCAGTTTCTTAACCTTGGAGGTATTTATTTAGCCAGATATTGGATAATTATTTAGGGTGATATATAAAGGTAATTCTTCTCTCAGGATGTTTCTTCATCTGTAAAATGGGGATAGCATTAATACCTAAGTCACAGGATGATTGTGAGGATCAAATTGATATAATGTGTATAAAGTACTTTGCAAGCCTTAAACACAATATAAATGCTAGTTGTTATTCTTCATCTAAATTAATCAATATGTATATGAGCAAACCAGTCTATTTCTGATTCTTTCTGTTTAAACCTCTTCGAAAGAGAATCTTCTAGTCCTAGCCAGCAGCATTCTGAGAATAATTGAATTGTGTGTAAGCCATGTTGTAGCCAGCAGGAGGAAAAGATGAGAGCAACTCTTACTGTGAAGGTTGTGTCCTTATGCTCTGCTTCCCAAAGAAAGTTCTGAAATACCAACCTCTTTTATGTGTTTCTCTCTTCATTGTCACTGAAAAAGATCCTCAAATCAAAGTGTTCAAACAAGAGGGAGAAACAACTTCTAAACAGTGTCCAATTGGGATAATGGTAGCCATACCAAGACTGTTCAAATAAACTAGTGTGAACTCTCTCTCTCCACTGATGATGGGTACAGCTGGTCTCATTGTCTGCATGGGCTTCACAAAATCCAATATTCTTCTTGCTCAGTTATGGTTGGCATAATAAAAGAAAGAAGGAAGCTCCAGGAAATAAAAGTTCTCCTTTTTTAATGAAGCTGTTGAGTTTTGGCTTTTTTTTTCCCAATTTCAATTGACATGACCATTACCATTTTGCTTTCTGTTCTGACATACACGTCCCATAGCAACATATACCTCACCATAGCAACCTCTCCATTCCTCACACAAAGACTTGCTTGACAAGTAAAAATTCAATAAAAAGTATTTTTAATTAGATGATGACTAAGAATGGGTGACACACAGAATTATATGAAATGTGTTTTAAATGGTATTTGAGATATCTTCATTTTAAAGTATCTATCAAATTAAGTCTTATCTTCTGAAAAAAAAACCTATCAGTTTATATATTGGGGTGAACATACACTGTTTCCTAAAATAGTATACACTCTTAAAATTAGATCTCCTTCATACAATAAGGAAAAAAATATTTGCACTGACAAACAATACTCTTTATTGGTTACACTTAACTTTTATATGAAGGTTAATATTCAAATGCCCTCTAATGCCTTATGGAAGTTGAATTTTAGTTCTTAAATGTTATGTACTGGAAGATTTGAAATCCAGGCATTTATTACCAAGTAGAAAAGTTTTTGGGTAGATGGATAAACTATCTACCACCAAAGAATCAACCTCAACATGCTCAGAAAGACTAAATATGGGAAGAATAATTATTGAAAAATTATTTTTCTCTTATTTGGTCTATAAAGAGTAACAATAGTTCAGGGTCATGTGGCACTTTCAGGTTTACAAAGGATTTAAACATATTATCTTTTTTTTTTCTTTCTTTTTTGGTTGAGGCAATTGGGATAAAGTGACTTACTCAAGGTCACACGGCTAGGAAATATCAAGTGGTCTGAGGTCAGATATGGACTCAAATCCTCCTGACTTCAGGGGTATATCCACCGCACCACCTAACTGCCCCCTAACATATCATCTTATTTGATATTTCTAACATTACTGTGAGTTAAGTATAAGTATTATCACCATATTATCGATAACCGAGGTTCAAAGTTGTTGTGTCCTTTCCCAGCTAATAAATATCTCAAACAAGTTGAAAGAGGAGAATCAATACAAAAGAATCAGATGAAAAAATGAAAATCAGCAACTATAATCTCATAATCTTCCCCCAAAATGAAAGAACAAAAAGAAGTAACAAAGTCCTCTAACTTGCCACATCCAAGATAATTTTTTAAGGACTTAGAAAGAAAGAAAAAGAGGGATTACAATAAAATGTATTATGTATCGGTCAATTCCAAACACACAGATTTATAATTTTGAGTTCATACATTATTTTAACAATAAAAATTCATAAATGTCTAGAGGGATCAGTAGAAGAAGTAAACTATGCATAAAGGCTATGCAGACAAAGAAGTAATATGATTATTAAATATAAATGCACAAAATGGCATAGAATATAAATTCATAAATGGAAAGTTAACAAGATTTCAAAAATATATAAATGGTAACACAATAATTATAGGAGACTTTAATGTTCCTCTTTCAGATAAATCTAACAGTTAAACAAAAAAGAAAACATGATGCTGAATAAACTGTTATAAAGATTAGATTTGGGAGATGTATGCTGTCTTCTGAATAGTAGCATTGAATAAAATAAATATTTCTCAATGTCACATATTCTAGAGCACAAAGATAAACAAATGTAAAAAGTTAAATGTATTAAACATATCCTCTACATATTGCAACACAACAAAATTAAGAAATATGATATGATAAGCAGAAGATATAAATTTAAATAGAGACTGTGACAATATTATGAATAATCAGTAGGTACATGTACAGTAACTATGTAAAAGATAATGATACAAATGAGACAGAATGCCAAATTTGGGGAGAACAGTTAAAGTACTACTCAGAACAAAATTATATTTTTAAAAATGCATTAATAAAGTAGAAAAAGAGATTAATTACAAAAGCACTATTCAAAAAACAAATTACCAAATTAATACATCACCAAAAAACCTAAAGAAGCAAAGCAAAAAACCTTTGTGAAAAGGTATAAAAATCCATATAAATGATATAGAAACCAAGAATTTTTTCATACTAATGAAATAAATATTATATTAGATAATACAAGTTTTGTTTTATTTTGTTTTATTTTAAGAGAGGAGGAAAGAAAACAAATTGCCAAAATAAAACGTGAAAAATGTGAATTCCTTCTGGCTTACTGGCCTGCTTCTACTCACAGATTTTCTGTTGAATTCCCAGAGCAGGGCTTTTCATGGCTTCTAATGATAAGCTTGTGAATAACCACTCCTGCACTAAAGCTCCCAAGGTTGCATCAGCCACTAGACTAACAGCTTTTAACAAAGGCATTTACAGAAATATTACCAAAAGAATAGTTAATTACAAAACATTCCTCCCTCAAAAAAAGAACCCTTACAGCTTATTTTCCATAAATGGCAGCTACATGGTACAAGAGACAAACCTGTAAACAGGGAGACTTGAGTTCAAATTTGACCTCAGTAAGTCATTTAACTTCTTTCTCAGTTTACTCAAATGTAGATAATAATAGCAACTACCTCACAAAATTTTTGTGAGGATCAAATGAAATATTTGGAAAGTGATTAGCACAGTATTTAACATATGATAAACACTTGATGAATGATTTTTCCTTCCTCTTCTTCTTTTTAAAGGATAAGTGAATTTGAAGAGAAGAATTAATAAAAACTTAGTAGAAGTTAATACATGAAATTACATAATAGCAAAAATGAAATGTAAAGGATATAGATTATTATTTATATCAGATTCTCAAATGAGCAGAAATGGAGATTTTAATTTTTTATATTTATTTAAGCTATCTTAGAAAGAGAATTGAGCAAATCATAATAAACTACCAAAGGGGAGGGCAAAAGAGAAATTGGTAATATATTAAAAGTCAATAGGGGCAATGGCCTAAAAAGTCAAAATAAATAAAGATAAATAACTATATCAAAAATATGCTCAGAATTAGAGTTAAAAGCCTTTTTTTGATAAGATATAAATAATTCTGATACTAAAACCAGACAAAGATAAAACAGAGAGTGGTTTGTAGTATGTGCTAATAAAAATTTAAAACAAAATCTTAGCAAAGCAATATAGCAAAATGTTCAAACATATTCACTATGACCAAGCATAATTAACTCTAGGGATTCAAAGTTCACTAACTCATATATCTCAATTTATGTATTTAAAGCATAATATACAACTTAATTTTCCCATCTTCTTGATGGTCTTTGGCCTGTTTTCCTGTTCTCTCACACAGGTTTAGAGTTATAGAGCTAGGGGCATAAGCATAGTGACTTTTGTTTGGTTTCAGAGATCAGCCTGTCAATGCCTATTCTTATTACTGCAGGTCATAAGACCCTATCAATATATTTACTATTAACAATCAACCAGTAAGTTTAATGAATTTTTATCAAAGGCATTTACTAAGATATTATATTGAGAACAGTTTTAATAAGTATCCACAAAAACAATCAATTGTCCTAAAATTATTAAAGTTATACTCTAGAGTCTTAGGACCATGGCTATTCTGGCATTTGATAATTTCTCAAACAAGAAGGTGTTTCATTCCACACTAGACTCCTAACAATATCCATATTCCAAACTTCCTTATTGAGCATGGGTTTAAGCTTGGTTTGGAATTTCTGATCAAGAGTAGTAACTAATTTTCAAATATATTCTCTCTCTGAGAGCTCGGGTTCTTGGAAAGCCCCAACTTAATAGATGATTCACAAATGATGGAAACTATTTTTCTTTCTTAAATATATTCCCAAGAACATTTTCCTGTAATTTCCCCCTAAAGAGTCTAGAGTGATATGTATAAAAACATTTTAATTGATATTCTCATCATAGTCCATTGGTTCATTGAAAATCAGCAGTGCTTGAATATCTATACTTACAGTAGAGTATCATTCTTCAAATTACTGGGCAACTCTGGTAACCCCACATGATTACATAATGTTTTCTAGAAATAAGCTTGTTTAGTTAGCTGGGAAAATCTCTACTAAGTAAATTGCTTTTGCCACTGGAAATGGCCTAGACTTCAGGAATATTAATAAAGATCTCAGATAACTACTTTCATGTTTTTGGTGTTCTGTCCATTCTAGACCATTGAGTATTGCTTTCAAATCATAGGACTTTTTATGTTTTAATAATGTCTTTCTGACTTGTTTGTCACTTCCCAATTAGCAAGAGAGAGAACAATCTTTTATATAGCACCTACTATGTGCCAGACATTGGACTAAGTACTTTTTACTATTATCTCATTTGATCTTCATAACACTACTTAAAGCTAAGTGCTATTACTGTGCTTATTTTAAAATAAACTGAGGCAAAGAGAGTCAGAAAATTTGCTCTGGAGCAGATTTGACCTCAAATTTTTTTTGATCCCAATTTCAACAACTGCATCATTTGTTATATCTAGTTAGAACCAAAAACTTCAAACTTAAAATAAAGTCTAGATATTCAGTTACTCATCAATCTTACAAATTAAGGCAAAGAAATGCATTTAAGTAGTATACAAAGGGGATCTAGTGCATACTTAGTTCACTTGAGATGGTATCTTCATATGAAATAGTTTAAGGAACTCTTTCCAAAAGAATCATTTTGATGTATGAGGAAAGTACATTAGAAAACATGCTGTAACTAGTAGTTCTTGGCCTAGTTTATGGACACAGTTTATAGACTTGTCTTGGCTTTGTAGTTAAGAGTTGTCATTATCTTTAATAAAACAGATTTAGCCATTTTCTCTTTTCTATATTCTTGCCTTATTAATCAAGGTTATTGCTTCAAGCTCAGCAATCTAGCAAGACAATATGGTTTAGAAGTAAATATAAAGGATCTTATTTGCTCTCTAAAGCCATATGGCCTCTCAGAAATGAGCCCCACTTCTTGGTCTTTTTATTTATACTTTTGTATTCTAGGCACAAGGAATAAAACTAGTGACTTAATGAGCTCAAAAATTCACAAGGGTCCTCAGAATTTCATTGTTCCAAAGGTTGAGTTAGTAACCATTGTTGCATTGATGCCCAGAGATAGAAAAAGAAAGAAGACTTCCTCACTTTTCATTGTCTTAAAATTAGTGTTTTCTGTCAGTGAGATATTATTCTAAGTAGGAAGAAGTGATTCATTATCATATCTCTAGAACTATATCTTAGCAGAGGATGGCAGCAATTTTACTTTTGAAACAGAGTTTAATAGGACCAATGCTAAGCAGAGATTGAATTAAGTCTAAAGCTTACTCTATCGCATTTTACATGGAAGATTATTCTCATAGTATTGGGGAAAAGATTTATACATTTTTACTTGCTATAGCTATGAAATAACTTTTTTTGGGTAAAAGCTACTCAATGTTAAGAATTTAAATAAAACTTGTATGTTAGTTACTTAGCCTTAAATATGAAGGATTGTAGCTGGTAAAGGTACAAGGCATTTACAAAGAAAACAGTTATCCACTGTTTTAATGAAGGAGTGTTTTAATGAAGGAGATGTAACAGACTTGGCTTGGAGAGATGAGGCCAGAGTGTACAAATTATAAGCAAAATTTTTACTCAAGACATAAATGTATGTTGTATCAATAAAAAGTAACCTAATTGACATTTCTGAAACTTGACAATTTTGTTCCCTCATCACCACCATTATGTCCTTCCTAATGTTCAAATAGTGCTGTCTCAAAATTCATAGCAATGAATTCTTCCAAAAGACTCGTGCTCCAGAATAGAAATACCTTTTTTCTCACTGGTACATGACACCTACACAAAAACTGACTATATAAAAGGGCATGGAAACCTTACAATTAAATACAGAAAGGCAGAAATATTAACTGCATCCTTTACAGGTAATACTGAAACAAAAATTATGTCTACTGAAGAGCCATGAAAAGATCTATGAAAAAATAATTGGAAACTAAATAATCTAATATGAAAGAATGAGTGGATCAAACAACAAATTGCAAAACCAATCAATACTTTCATCAAAAAGTATGATAATAATAAGACAATATACCAAAATTGATGGGATGCAACCAAAGCAGTTATTAGGGAAATTTTTATGTTTCTGAATGCTTATATGAATAAAATAGAGGAAGAGAAGATAAATGAATTGGGCATAAAACTTAAAAAGCTAGAAAGATAACAAATTAAAAATCAACATTTACATACCAAGTTAGAAAATCTGAAAATCAAAGGAGAAATTAATAAAATTAAAAGTAAGGAAATTATTGAACTAATAAAATTAGGAAAAAGTACCAATAAAATAGATAAACCTTTGATTAAGATTTTTTTAAAAGGAAGAAAACTAAATTACCAGTATCAAAAATTAAAAGGGTAAATGCACCATTATTGAAAAGGAAATTAAATCAATAATAAAGTGCTATTTTCCCAATTATATGCTAAAAATCTGAAAAGCTAAGTGAAATTAATGTTTACAAAAATATAAATTCCAAATTAACAGAAGAAAAAAGAAAATGCTTAAATAACATCATTTTAAATAAAGGAATTTAATAAGCCATCAATTAACTCCTTAAGAAAAAAATCTCCAGAGCCAGATAGATTCATAAGTGAATTGTACTCAACATTTAAAAAATAATTAATATCAACACTAAATGAGCATCTTTAAAAATAGGTGAAAGAATCCCATCAAATTCTATTGATACAGATAGACTATTTGGAAGTCTACCCATTAAAACAAATTCTAAAACTATTACAAAACAGTTTTCATATAAATAAAGGATGATGTAAACAATTGGGGAAAATCTATTATTCATGGATAGGCTGAACAAAAATGACAAATCTACTTGAATTAATCTACTCATTCAAGGTCATACAAATCAAACTACCAAAAATTATTTTCTAGAAGTAGAAAAATAAATAATAAAATTCATCTGGAAGAACAAAATGTCAAGAATATCAAGAGGATTAATGGGGAAAACTACCAAGGAAGCCTGCCTAATCACACCATATCTAAAACTCTATTGTAAAGTGGCAATCATCAGAATCACGTGGGACTAGCTAAGAAACAGAGTGATGGATCAGTAAAAAAAAAAAAAAAAAAAAAAAGTTGGGCACACAAGACATGGTAGTAAATGATCATAGTAATCTACTAACTGATAAACTCAAAACTTCAGCGTCTGGGATAAGAACTCACTATTTGACAGCAAGTGCTGGAAAAAAACAGAAAATAATATGGTAGAAAATAGATATAAACCAACATTCCACACTCTACACCAAGATAAGGTTAAAATCTGTCAGCTCTTTGTGGAAAGAAAGAATTTATGAAAACAAAATAAGAAATACAAAACATTATGAAATGCAAAATGGGTAATTTTTGTTACATAATTTATTTATTTATTTATTTGCACCAACAAAACTGATTCAATAAAGAAGGAAAAGCAGAAATCTGGGAAACTATTTTTACAGCCTGTATTCCTGATAAAGGCCTCGTTCCTCAACTATTCAGAGAACTGAGACAGATATATTAGAATATTATCATTTGCCCAATTGATAAATAAAGGATATGAACAGGCAATTTTAAAAAGCATTTTCTTTTTTTCTGGTTATACATGTATATTAATTTTTTTAATATACATTTGTTTATTAAAAAAACAGAAAAAAGTAAACATAGCCTGAGCTGATTTACATTTAATCTTCATAGATCTCTTTCTGGATGCAGATGACATTTTCCAAAGTTTATTGGGATTTTCTTGGATCACTGAACTGCTAAATAAAATGGTCTGCCATCAGTGATCATTACACAAACTTGCTGTTACTGTGTACAATGTATTCCTGGTTCTGCTTGTTTTGCTTCCAAATGCATTTAATGAAATAGGATAAAATATTTCTCTAAGCAACAGTGATTTGGGGCTTCTTTTTGTATGTCTATAGATGACTTTAATTTCATCATAATTGTCTTGAACAGACAATTTTCAGATGAAGAAATTAAACTTATCTATAGATCATATGAAAATAAAGTTCCAAATCAACATTGATTAGACAAATGCAGTTTAAAACTACTCTGAGGCATCATCTTACATATATCAAATTGGGTAATATGATAGGAAAAAAATAATATATATTGGAGGGGATATGGGAAAACTGGGACACTAATGCACTGTTTTTAGAGCTGAGGGTCAAACAACTAGTCAAAAGGAGATTTCAGGATTTCTGAAATAGAGCTCTCATTTTGCCCATACTCCAGATCTGAATTGCAGTGCTGGGTGGCAGTTCCAGGGTGAAGTGGACTACTAGAACTTGCAGTCACAATAGAGTAGGGACCTTCCTCTGTATCCAATTCCAGGACAGAAAAGAATTCTTGTGGTCACTCATAAGCCAGAACACAGGCCAAGGAGAGTACTAAAAACATGTCACTGTAGATCACACCACCTTGGAAGAACTGAAAACTAATAGATCTTTAGAAGGATCTCTGAAGATAATTGTACAAAACCTTGAAGCTTAGGACAATGCACATTTCACTTTAACAAATTGTGGCATATGAGTATTATGGGATATTTTTGTGCTATAAGAAATGATAAATAAGCAGATTTCAGAAAGAAACTGGAAGGGCTTACATGAACTGATATCAAGAGAAGTGAGCAGAACTTGGAAGCCATTGTATACAGAACAGCAACATTGTAATAATCAACTCTGAATGACTTAGCTCTTCTGAAAAATACAATTCCGAAGACCTGTGATGGAAAATGCCACTTACATCCAGAGAAAGAACTATAGAATTTGAATGAATATCAAAGCACTTTCATCTTTTAACTTTTCTTTTTTTGTTTGTATTATTTCTCCTGGCTTTTTCCTTTTGTTTTGATTCTACTTTCACAATATGAATATGGAACTATTTTAACATGATTATATATGTATAACCTATAGTGGATGGCTTGCTTTTTTGGGAAAAGGGGAAGGAGAGAAAATTTTGGAACATAAAATCTTACAAAAATGATTGTTGACACTTATCTTTACATGTAATTGGGAAAAATATATTATTAGGAGAGAAAAAAAAAAAAAGATGTGCTCCAACTGATGCAATCAAAATGAGATAGTTAAAGGCTTCAGTGTCCTATCTTCAAATAAACTCATCCTACTATTATCAGTCATTTCATTGATCATTCCATCAATCATAGTATATATTCTTGTTGTTCTGAAATGTGCTTACCCCAGTTGTGATTCATCATCACATCCAGCCATGGTCATCATTTACCAATTTTTCACCACAAAGAATTTCATTTCCTTTGTCTTTTAAAGAAGAAACTCTGTTCTTTATGTAATACCTCAAAAGATGTGTTGTTTTTTTATTCTGATTTTTTACCCAAATCTTCCTTATTCATCTGGTCACAAATCTGTCACTGACCTTTATATTTTATAACTTATTCTCCCTTCCATTAATTCACTCATACTCCATTCTCAATTCAAATACTATAGACTTTTCTGAACCCAGACAATCTGGGAGATATATTTTTTTGCCATGTTAGTCCATACTTACTACATTGATTTCCACCCTTCCCCTGATTTATAAGCCTATCAATAAAGGAAGTTAATTTGGTTTGGAATTCTCTATTTCTCAGAAAGTGATACTGGCTCTTTGTGATCACTTTTCCCCCTAATTATTTGCTAGCTATCACTTGAATAATGTACTTAACTTAGGATTTTTTTTTTTCTCCCAGAAGTCAAAAACAATGTGTACCCAAATTGAAAAGATCACATGCTCTTCAAATTCTTTACCAAGTATAACCACATTCCTTCCTCCCTTCCCTAAACCCAAGGGTGTGGTATAGAGAAAAAGTAACAAAGCAGCAACAGCTAGGGTTTCTATCACTAGTTTTGACATTACATTACTTTGAGATTTTTAAATTGCTCTGTTTTTTGACTTTGGTTTCCTTACCTGGAAAATAAAGGAGTTTAACTATGATAGCATCTGACAGAAATCAAGGTCAGATTAACATCTTATAACACAGATCATGATAGACTAATGGTTATGTGACTTGAATAATAAAGATCATGCCATTAAAGAAAAAAGTAAATAAAAATCTTCTAAAAGTAAATGTTGAAAATTAACTTTACAGACAGTTGGAAAAAATATCCTTAAGTGAAAAAATAGTACCTTTCACAACTATAACATGTAGTAAATTCTCAAAGGATAGAGTGATCATGCAAAGTAAAATAAATCATTTGATTATATGGGAAAAAAACCTTTTTTTTCACTTAAGGATGCTAAGTGATGTTAAGGGAAATGAGTAGAATCAGGAGATCATCATACATGGCAACAAGACTATACAATGATCAGTTCTGTGGATGTGGCTCTCTTCAACATTGAGATGATTCATACCAGTTTCAATTGTTCAGTGATGAAGTGTCATATAGCCAGAGAGAGGCCTGTGGGAACTGAGTGTGGACCAACAACTTTCTGTCCAACTCCATTTAACTTCAATGGGATGGTAGAAATTATATTAGTTTTAACTTCCTTGAAAAGCTTTACTTCTACTGGTGTTTAGGTATTGAGTTGACCCTCTCTCCCTCTCTAATTCCCAGTACTCTGAAAATTGCATATCAGGTCATGTATGCTGTTCTAATATTCTGTAGGGACTGATTCTGTCCCTGATTCTATTCTTATTGATCAGTATTGGGATCTGGCTTCAGGTTCCCAAGTATTGGCACTCATTTTGATTTGCATTTCCCCATTCCAGGTGCTGTCTGTATTAATGTCCATGTGTTACAACTCTGAGTGTTTTAACAAGTGCTATTTTTTTTCTCATTCCAGTCTATCATCTTTTCCACACTATCAAAATAATATTCCCTTTACATTTAGAATACCTGGAGCCACTTCCCATCTGTCATGTGGGTACCTCAGCCAATGACATCCTGTGATCTGCATTTATTCATTCCAAATGCATTAAATGCATTTAATGAAATAGGATAAAATATTTCCCTTCTAACTTTGGATAGTGTAATTTTTGGTTTTTCTATGTGTACATGACCAACAAGGATCTGACTAAAAGCATTTAGTTGAAACAACATGCATTTATTTATTTATTTTTATAACTTTTTATTGACAGTACATATACATGGGTAACAATAGTTGTATCTTTTGGCTAACTGGAATAATTAAACACATTACTGAAAAGCCCTTTTCAGTAATGTGTTTAATTATTCCAGTTAGCCAAAAGATACAACTATTGTTGTCCAAAGTCCATGCATTCCAAATGCATTAAATGCATTTAATGAAATAGGATAAAATATTTCCCTTCTAACTTTGGATAGTGTAATTTTTGGTTTTTCTATGTGTACATGACCAACAAGGACCTGACTAAAAGCATTTAGTTGAAACAACATGCATTTATTTATTTATTTTTATAATTTTTTTTTTTGACAGTACATATACATGGGTAACTTTTTTTTTACAACATTATCCCTTGCACTCACTTCTGTTCTGACTTTTTCTTTCCCTCTCTCTACCCCCTCCCCTAGATGGCAGGCAGTCTTATACAAGCAACATGCATTTACTAAGAACCTATGATGTCCTAGGTAGTAAAAATAAAATGAAATCTACCTTTTAAAAGTTTATATTTTACTGTCTTACATCCATGTATACATACATATACATTTGTGTGCATATGTATATGTATATGTACACGTATATGTATGTATACATTATATATATATATATATATATATATATATATATATATATATATATATATATATATATATATATATATATATATATGTACCTCCTCAAAACCCAGCAATGGATTTTCATGACTACAACCACAGTTCATCTTGCATGTTGTTTTAAGTAAAATTGAATAGAAAGTATTTTCATTATATCTGATCTTTGCCTTACTTTATAATCAACAAAACATCCCCTCCCCACCTTAAATTACCCCTGTATTTTCAGTTGCAAATGTGTTGTGTAAATCAATAAATACACAAACATATTTTAGCAATATGCTTTATTTTAAGAGGTTTCTTAGATATAATATCAATTCTTATGTTTTGACAAGTTCAATAAAATTGTTTTCTACTGTTATTATCACTTTTTGAGTTATCATTTCTTATGTATTTTTTATGTATACCAGTATTGGAAAGAAAGATTTGTCTTACTTTATCCAAAAGAAGACTTGGCATTTTTTGCATTTGTTTCTATTTGGAATTTAATTTTTTTTCTTATTTAATATTTTATTTTTCCCCAATAATATGTAAAAACAGTTTAAACATTTTTTTTTCCAAAACTTGAGTTCCAAATTCTCTTCCAACCTTGCATCCTCCTCTCATTGAAAAGTCAAGTAATTTGGCATGGATTACCAATTGATGGGCATTTCAATTTCCAAGTATTTGTCATCATTAAGAGAGCTTTTATAAATATTTTGTACATAAAGATCCTTTTAATTTTAACTGTTTTTTTGAATACAGAACTAGTACTGGTATTGTTTGGTTAAGGAGTATGCATGGTTTTATAACCCTTTGGGCATAGTTCCAAATTGATCTCCAAAATGGTTGAATCAGGATACAACTTCACCAATAGTACATTAGGGTTTTAATTTTTCTAGATTTCCTCCAGCATTTGTCATTTTCCCTTTCTGTCACATTAGCCAATCTAATAGGTGAGGTAGTAGTTCAGAGTTGTTTTAATTTGCATTAATTTCATCAATAGTGATTTAGAACATTTTATTTTATTTTTTTCTCTTTTTTATTAATTTTTATAATTATAAATTTGTTGCTGGTCATTTCTTACAGAGCAATAATATTCCATAACCTTCATACCATAATTTACCCAACCATTCTCCAATTGATGGACCATTCATCTTCCAGTTTCTAGCCACTACAAAAAGAGCTGCCACAGACATTTTGGCACATAAAAGTCCCTTTCCCCTCCTCAGTATTTCTTTGGGATATAAGCTCAATAGCAGCTGGATCAAAGGGTACGCACAGTTTGATAACTTTTGGGGCATAGTTCCAAATTGCTCTCCAGAATGGCCGGATTCTTTCACAATTCCACCAATAATGTATTAGTGTCCAGTTTTCCCACATCTCCTCCAACATTCATGATTATTTGTTAGTGTCATCTTAGCAATCTGGCAGATGAGTAGTGGTATCTCAGAGTTGTCTTAATTTGCATTTCTCTGGTCAGTACTGATTTGGAATACTCTTTCATATGAGTGGAAATAGTTTCAATTTCATCATCTGAGAATTGTCTGTTCATATCCTTTGACCATTTATCAATTAGAGAATGGTTTGATTTCTTATAAATTAGGGTCAGTTCTCTATATATTTTGGAAATGAGACCTTTATCAGAACCTTTAACTGTAAAAATATTTTCCCAATTTGTTACTTCCCTTCTAATCTTGTTTGCATTAGTATTATTTATACAGAAACTTTTTAGTTTGATGTAATCAAAATCTTCTATTTTGTGATCAATAATGATCTCTAGTTCTCCTCTGGTCATAAATTCCTTCCTCCTCCACAGGTCTGAGAGGTAGACTATCCTCTGTTCCTCTAATCTATTTATGATCTCATTCTTTATGCCTAAATCATGGACCCATTTTGATCTTATCTTGGTATATGATGCTAAGTGTGGATTCATATCTAATTTCTACTAAACTAATTTCCGGTTTTCCCAACAGTTTTTTTCAAATAATGAATTTTTATCCCTAATGTTGGTATCTTTGGGTTTGTCAAAGACTAGATTGCTATAGATGTACCATTTTTTGTCCTTTGTACCTAATCTGTTCCACCGATCAACTGGTCTATTTCTTAGCCAATACAAATGGTTTTCATACCTGCTGCTATATAATATAGCTTTAGATCAGGTTCACCTAGACCACCTTCATCTGACTTTTTTTTTCATTACTTCCCTTGAAATTCTCGAACTTTTATTCTTCCATATGAATTTTGTTGTTATTTTTTCCAGGTCACTAAAATAGTTTCTTGGGAGTCTGATTGGCATAGCACTAAATAAATAAATTAGTTTGGGGAGTATTGTCATCTTCATTATATTCGCTCAGCCTATCCACAAGCACTGGATGTCTTTCCAATTATTTAAATCTGACTTTATTTTTGTGGCAAGCGTTTTATAATTTTGCTCATATAATTCCTGACTTTTATTTGTTTGGAATGGAATTTCTCTTTGTATCTCTTGCTGTTGCATTTTGTTGGTGATGTATAAAAATGCTGAGGACCTATGTGGATTTATTTTGTATCCTGCAACTTTGCTAAAATTCTAAATTATTTCTGATAGCTTTTTATTAGAATCTCTGGGGTTTTCTAAGTATACCATCATATCATCTGCAAAGAGTGACAGTTTGATCTCCTCATTACCTACTCTTATTCCTTCAATCTGTCTCTCGACAATTATTGCCAAGGCTAGCATTTCTAATACAATATTGAATAGTAATGGTGATAGTGGACAACCTTGTTTCATTCCTAATCTTACTGGAAAAGGTTTTTAGTAGGAATGGATGTTGGATTTTGTCAAATGCTTTATCTGCATCTATTGAGATGATCATATGGTTTTTATTAATTTGATTATTAATATGGTCAATTATACTAATAGTTTGCTTAATATTAAACCAGTCCTGCATTCCTGGTATAAAGCCCCCTTGATCATAGTGTATTATCCTGGAGATGATTTTCTGAAGTCTTTTTGCTAATATCTTATTTAAGATTTTAGCATCAACATTCATTAAGGAAATTGGTCTATAGTTTTCTTTCTCAGTTTTCGATCGACCTGGTTTAGGTATCAGTACCATGTCTTTGTCATAAAAGGAATTTGGTAGGACTCCTTCATCCCTTATTTTTTCAAACAGTTCATATAACATTGGGGCTAATTGTTCTTTAAATGTTTGTAGAATTCACATGTAAATCCATCTGGTCCTGGGGATTTTTTCCTGGGGAGTTGATTAATAGCTTGTTCTATTTCTTTTTTCTGAAATGGGACTATTTAAGCAATTTATCTCCTCCTCTGTTTATCTAGGAAGCCTATATTTTTGGAGGAAGTCATCCATTTCACTTAAGTTATCAAATTTATTGGCGTAAAGTTGGGCAAAGTAACTCATTATTTCTCTAATTTCCTCTTCATTGGTGGAAAGATCCCCCTTTTCATTTTTAAGACTAACAATTTGATTTTCCTCTTTCATTTTTCTGATCAGATTTACCAAAGGTTTATCTATTTTATTGGCTTTTTCATAAAACCAACTCTTGGTTTTAGTTATTAATTCAATAGTTTTTTTTTTTTACTTTCAATATTATTGATTTCTCCTTTTAATTTTAGTATTTCAAGTTTGATTTTTGGTTGGGGGTTTTTAATTTGGTCTTTTTCTAGCTTTTTAAGTTGCAGGCCCAATTCATTAAACTTTTCTCTCTCTATTTTCTTCAAATAATCCTCTAAAGATATAAACTTTTCCCTTATTACTGCTTTAGCTACATCCCACAGATTTTGGTATGATGGCTCATCGTTGTCATTATCATGGGTGAATTTATTAATTGTTTCTATAATTTGCTGTTTCACCCAGTCATTCTTTCAGATGAGATTATTCAGTTTCCAATTACTTTTTGGTCTATTTACCCCTATCTTCTTACTAAATGTAGCTTTTATTGCATTGTGATCTGAAAAGAAGGCATTTATTATTTCTGCCTTCCTACATTTAATTTTGAGATTTAATTATGCTACCTTTATCTCTTTTAATTAGACCAATTTCTGCTTTTGCTTGATTTGAGATAATTTTACTCTGTATGTATCTCCCTGCTTTAAATGTGTTTCCTGTAAACAACATATTGTAGGATTCTGACTTTTGATCTAGTCTGCTATTTCCCTCCATTTAATGGGAGAGTTCATCCCATTCACATTTAAAGTTAAAATTACTAAATCTGTATTTCTTGCCATCATATTATTTCTGAATTATGCTTTTTTTCAATCCCTTGACCCCCATTCCCCAATATTTAATTTATAGACCTCACTTGTGACACACAACCCTCCCTTTTTAGTATCTCTCCCCCCTCCTTTTAAGTCCCTTCCCCTTTCTTGTACCCTTCCCTTATTCCCCTTTTCCTTTTTCCTTTTCCTCCCCCCCTTTTAATGAGGTGAGAGAGGATTCTCTGAAAAACAAATATTTCAATTATTTATTCTTTGAGCCTATTCTGATGAGAGTAAGATTCACACACTGTTTCTCCCCCTCTCTAAATTCCCTCAGATATGGTATATTTTCTATGCCTCTTCCTGGGATGTACTTTCCCTCTTTTTATCTCTCCTTCCCCTTCTTCTGATACTATCCCCTTCCCTGTACTACTTCCCTTTTTTAATATTATATCAGTAAAATCAAATTATCCATGCGGACTTTCTGTTTATCCACAACAGAGATACAGTTCTCAAGAGTTCTTTTTACCTTTTTCTGCTTCTCTTCAGTCTTGTGGATGTAGATCAAATTTTTTGTTTAAGTCTGTTTTTTTTTTCTTAGAAACAAATGGAATTCCTCTGTTTCATTAAATGACTATCTTCTTCCATTTAAGAAAATGCTAAAGTTAGCTGGGTAGTTTATTCTTGGTTGCAATCCTTGTTCTTTTGCCTTTTGAAATATCAGGTTCCAGGCCCTTCAATCCTTTAATGTGGAGGCAGCCAGATTTTGTGTGATCCTTTTTGTGGCACTTTGATATTTGAATTGTTTTTTCCTTGCTGCTTGCAATATTTTTTCCTTAGTTTGGTAGTTCTGCAGCTTAGCCACAATGTTCAGTGGAATTCTTTTTTTAGGGTCTTTTTCAGAAGGTGTTTGATGAATACTTTCAACGCCTATTTTCCCTTCTGTTTCTATTATCTCTGGACAGTTCTCTTTGATGATTTCCTGTAAAATAGAATCTAGGCTCTTTTTTTGATCAGAGTTTTCAGGAAGTTCAAAGATCCTCAGATTATCTCTCCTAGATCTATTTTCCAGGTCTATAGATTTTCCCAGTAAGTATTTGACGTTATTCTCCAGCTTTTCATTTTGTTTGTTTTGTTTGATTCTTGCTTCTCACTTCATCATTCATTTTTATTTGTTCCATCCTGATTTTTAATGAGTTATTTTCTTCATTCACATTTTTAGTTCTTTTTGTATATGTACAATTGAGTTTTTAAATGAATTATTTTGCTCTGTTGATTTTTTTCTCATTTCACTAATTTCTTTTAGTGAGTTATTTTCTTTTTCCAATTCAGAAATCCTACTTTCTTGAGACTTTTTTTATCTTTTCCAATTCAGAAATCCTACTTTCCTGTGATTTTTTAACCTTTTCTAATTCACAAATTTTGTTTCCCTGAATCTCCTGTGAATTCTTTATTTTTTCCAACTCAAATTTCAGGACATTGTTATTCTCTATCATAGCTTCACTTTCCTTTCCCCATTTTTCTTCAAACTCACTTAACTTTTATTAGTCTCTTCTAGGAGAGAGTTATGTGATGGGGGGCAGGTATCATTCCCTTTTAGGGTGTTATCTGCAGACTCTCTGCTGTTTGCTTCCTCAGGGTTGGATACCTGTTCTTTCTCTGTGTAGAAGGTGTCAATCGTTCTCTTCAACTTCTTACTCATTGTTAAAAATCTGTTGGGGTTTGCCCTTGGGGTAAGAAGTTTATTTATTTATTTACTAGCTTCCTCCCAGATAGGAGGTAGAATGCAACAACCCTGTGCCTGAGCTAAGAGAGCTCTGAGAGAAAGTTTTCCTCCTCCTTCCCCTGGAAATGCCTCAGAGGTACTTGGTATGGCTGTGCTTTGAGGAGTGCCCACTGAAGGACCCTGCTGTGTGGCCTAGTGACTTCCCTGAGGTTTAAGACTGAACAGTAAAGGCGACACAAAGCCCAGCCAATGTGTCCCATGGGGCGTGGATATCAGCAGCTGAAGTGAAAAGCCCCTGCACGCAAACCAGAAGTGTCTGCCCAGAAACCATGGTCCCTATTTCAAAGGTTCCACTTTTCTGGGAGTTCTGCTTCTCTGGGAATTCCTCGGATGCTAGAATTCCACTGCCTCAGGCTGAGCCCGGCAGTATGTAAATTAGAAGCTGCATCAGGCTGTGTCCTTGCTGTTCAGGCTCTTAACTACCCCAAGAAGAAGCCCCAGGCAGCAGAAGATGGCTGCACAGCAATGCTGAGATCTATTAGGTCACTTCCGGATTGGGGTGCTTCTAGGATGTGGCTTTATATTTTAAAGTGGCATGATTTCTCTTCTGAACTGCTGTTTTATAAGCAGAGAAGAGCTAATAGCCTGTGTCAGATTCCTCTATCTCAGTGGCTTCTCTGATCCCAGAGTTCTCCCCAGCCCAATTGGCACAGTGTGTTAGCACCTAACCTTGTCTGTGCTGGCCTTTTTTCTTCCTTCCCTCGGAACCAACCTTTTCTGTTGAAATTCCAGATTCTCTTCAGCTGGCAAGTTGTGATTCTAATACTTGTGGTTTTTAATCAGTCCAGCATTATTTTTGAGGCTAATTTAACTAATTGGTAATGAGGGAAGAAGAGAGCTTACACATTTGCGTGTATCTTCTCCACTATCTTGGCTCTGCCCCCCTCAGTATACTTTTCAAAGATTTACACATTGATAATGAGTTTGACACATACGTTGCCAAAGCTAATTCAATATTTGGAAGCTTTCTATGAAAAATCTGGGAAAGTACAGGTATTAGGTCTACACAACCTTTGTGCAGATTTCATTATTGTATGCCTGTAAAAGCTGGATAGCATACTAGCACCATGTCAGGAAATTGAATTGCTTCCATTTGAATTGTCTTAGAGAGATTCTGAAGATCATTTGGCAGAATAAGATTCCAGATACTGAAGTATTTTCATAAACTAAGTTACCAAATACTCCATCCCTACTGCAGAGAACACAACTTCATTGGGCTGGCTATGTTATTTGAATGCCAAGTGTATGCATGCCAAAAAGATTACTTTATGGAGAACTCATGCAGGACAAATGCTCAAAATGTGATTAGAACTTTAGAACTGATTGCACAACATAGGAGTCACTAGCATAGAATTGACCAGCATTACATGCACTCATCAGAAAAAATGCAAAGTAGAATTGAAATACCTCAAAATAATTGTGAAATGCAGAAAGTCAGAGAATCAACGCTAAGTGTTCATATAGATGATTTATGCCCAATCTCTAATAGAGCATTTTAAGTTCTGATTAGTCTGATCAGCCATGATTGAAAACATACTTTCAGTTGACTCTAATATAGTGATGCCATTTTAGTCTTCTTTGATAATGAAGGACAACCACTAACCAATTAGGCAAGTTGTCAGGCATGACAATGACATGGGGATAGGTGCTTTGCATGCAGACCTCAAATGTGATGACATCTTCTACTTCCCAAGGCAACTTTTTCTATTTTTATATTTCTAATCATCCTGCATTAAACTGTTACTGTAAGCTTAAATTGACCTTTATGTTACTTCTATCTTATAGCTCCTAAATATGTTCTATGTGGACAAGTCAAATAATTTATAACCTATCGCCTAGGAAAGAAACCAGACTAATTTAAGCATTAAGGTACTCAAAAGAAGAGACATGAGGCAGCATATTTAGAGCTAATCAAACCACTGTAATTAACCCCACCAACATTTCACAATACTGATCAACCACCACTAAAAAAAGATGCTTCTGTCTCCAAAAGAAACTTCCCTAGTACCAAAGTTCTTTCCATTGTCAAATGGTTCAACATCAGAGATGGATTTAGTTTTATCAATGAAGCTAATACATCACTTTGCTACTGAATTCTAAGGATTATGGAATTTTTCCATCTGACTTGCAAATGAAATTTTTATATATTTTGTCACACACATATATGAATATAAATTCCTTGAGAGTAAAAAGTGTTTCTGCTTTTCTATTTGAAAAAAAGTTAAAGCAAAGAAAGCCTTCTCCCCCTCCCAAAAAAAGTAAAAATACTCATTATAATACTTTAGAATTTATTATTTATTTCTCAGTAGAAAATGGAAGCTTTGGCCCTATGAGGGCCAAATTTCTTGTCAGAAATTGGCAATGTTTATGTCTTATGCATAGTAAAAAAAAATTCACGACAGGTGATCTCTGTTATGACATATCTTCAGGGATAAAGAAAAGGAAACCAACATCTGACGGATATACCAATGAAGTAGCTTATCTGTGCTCATAAGTGAAGATGAATGTCATAACAGAGATCAAGACTCAGATATTACATGTATATAAACCCACAGTGCCTCAGAGGTGGAATTTATTGGGATAATAATTATGAAAAAAAATGCTTAGATTAGAAAATTTTATATCAATATCATAATATACAAATATGTACTTATCAGGGAGAAAGTAAAATATGGGCCATTAGAATGTATCTGGAGGCGAGTGACAAGGATGGTATAGGTGCTTTGGAAAGGCCTAAAGGATAAAATATATAGATTGCCCAGATTAAGAGAAGTGGAAATAAATTGTTTAAATAGTCCCATTTAAAAAAAAAAAGAAATTGAACAAGCTATTAAACAACTCCCTAAGAAATAATCTTCAGTGCCAGATTCTACCAAATTGAATTCTACCAAATTTGAATTCTACCAAATATTTAAAGAACCATTAATACCAATAGCATGCAAAGTATTTGGAAAAATACAGGGAAAGAAGGAATCCTACCAAATTCCTTTTATGGCACAGACATGGTGCTTATACCTAACCCAGGTAGAATCAAAACAGAGAAAGAAAATTATAGACCAATTTCTCTAATGGATATTGATGCAAAAATCTTAAATAAAACATTAGCAAAGAGATTACAGCAAGTTATCCCCAGGATAAAATACCGTGACCAAATAGAATTTAGACCAGGAATGCAGGACTGGTTCAATATCAGGAAAACTGTGACCATAATCTACCATATCAATAACAAAATCAACAGAAATCATATGATCATTTCAATAAATTTAAAAAAAGAACATTTAATAAAATCTAACATCCATTCCAATTAAAAACACTAGAAAGTATAGGAATAAATGGAATTTTCCTTAAAATGATCAATAGCATCTAATTTAGAGCCATCAGTAAGCATCATATGTAATGGGGTTATAAGATGATCAGTTCTGATGAACATGGCTCTTTTAAACAATGAGATGATTCAGGCCAGTACCAATGGTCTTATGATGAAGAAAGGCCATCTGCACCCAGAGAGAGAACTATGAGAACTGAATATGGATAACAACATTGTATTTTCACTTTTTTGTTGTTGTTTGCTCCCATTTTGTTTTCTTACCCTTTTTTACTTTTTTGATCTGATTTTTCTTGTGGAGCATGATAATTATAGAAATATGTATAGCAGAATTGCACATGTTTAACATAAATTACTTACATCTAGGGGAGGGGGTGAAGGGAAAGGGATGGACAAATTTGGAACACAAGGTTTTATAAGGGTGAAAATTAAATATTATGTAAGCGTATGTTTTGAAAAAAAAAAGTTTAATAAAAAACCTTAAAAAATAATGTCTTAAAACTAACTCCAAAAAAGTATTTGCCTCAGTTGTTTTTTTTTTTATCTGTAAAATGTACTAGAGAAGAAAGTTAAAATCATTCCAGAAAACCCCAAATATAGACAAAAATGATAGAATAACAATAATCGAAACCTAATCTACAATGATTCCTTAAATGCTTACATTTACAAACAAAAATGTCAAAATTGAGATGACTTTCCTGTTAGACTTTGAGATCTTTGTCAATTAAAATTGCTCCCAAACATATTGGATGTCTACATATAGAGACTTTTGTAGGAAAGAATATTACTTTAGGCAGAGGAGAGACTAAATCAAGATTATTAACCTGGAGTCCATGGTTTCATGGATAAGTTTCATAAGAATTTTGTTAGAAAAAATTAGATTTTACTTTGTTTCTTCTCACCCCACATCTGTATACATGTGTGTATGTATGTGTGTGTGTAAATAATATATATATATACATATATATGTATACATATGTATACATATACATATATATATACATATACACACACACACATATATATACATATATATATATATATATATATTCACTATAATTAAACAACCCTTTTAATTATGAATTTAAGTAACAAACTACTGGTGAAAGAGAACTAAGGATAAGGGAAGAAATTTGAGCAAACAAGAAATAAAGATCATTACAAAATGTGAAATAGAAAATTTGGATTATATTAAACTAAGAAGTTTTTATCGCAAACAAAACTAATGCAATTAAAATTATAAAGAAAGAAGAAAAATGTGAGGAAAGCTTCATTTATCAAATATATAAAGAATTGAGTCTAATTTTAAAAATATAAATTATTCCCCAATTAATAAGAGGTAAAAGGATCTGAATAGGTAAATTTCAGACAAAGACTGTCTATGGTCATATTTTTAAAAATACTTTAAGTCACTATTGATTAGAGAAATTCAAATGAAAACATCCCTGAAGAACCATCTCTCATATATCAGACTGGCTAATATGACAATAATCATGCCTCCCTCTCTCTTCTTCAGCTAATCCTATTTTGACCTGCCTGTCCTGGTTCCTAGTGGACCTCTTCTTCCCCTGGATCCTCAGTGGGTTATAGATATATGCTATCTAAGAATAAAGTTCTCTTTTGCTTCACCCCTACCTCCTAGTGGTCTGCCTCTGTTATCTGGGTTGGTGCCCAAAGACAGATAAGTGTGGCCTAGCCGTGCCATCAATAGATGGGCATTAAGAGTAACTCTAAAGAAAGCTACAAGGTTAGAGTAGTGTTAACAGATGCTAAAATGGTGCCTGAACAGCGACAATTTTGGCTAGGACCTACAGATGGAAAAAGAGACAGAACTCTTCTCTAGTGAGTAGAAAGTTAGGAAATGGGACAAATTATTGTGAGGGTCCCAGACTAGGAGGGGCCAGGGAGAGAAGTTTATAGAATAGTAAAGCAAGCAGGATTGGAAATGGATTTTTCTAAGTGGGAGGCAGTATGGCTTCCTATGATAAGAAAATGCTGAGAGCCATCCTGGGAATGGCATTACCTCATTTATCAGGTGATTGGGGGCACTTTAAGAGGTGTAAGCCACAATTCATTAAAAATAGATAATGAAGTGTAAATGGAGAGTCATAAAACAAATGAGGATCTCAATGGGATCAGCCATGCCCATAAAATGGAGCTGCTAAAGTTAGGTGTGGGAAAAAAATCACCCTTATTAGTGCCTTTGAATGGATGCCCTCATGCCTGCTGCTATAACTAAAGGGGTTACAGCAGAAGACCTACCCTGGCAGTTTGTAGACAAACAGGGAATATTTCAACACCTGGTGGTCACAAATCTCAGGTACAATCTATGGGGCAGGGACATATTGAAGGTTTGTAGGGCTTCAGTTTATATACCACCCCCACAGGATTTTTAATTGGGGCAATTGGGTGTTTGGGCACCACCTTTCATACCATGCCCACACCATAAACATGGAAATCTAACACCTCAGTTTGGGTACCTCAATGGCCTTTCTCAGTTTATAAAGTCCAAGCCTTACATGAAAATATGCGACAACAGTTGAAGGCTGTACATATAGAACCAACATCCAGCTCATGGAATAACCTTGTATTTATCATAAAGAAAAAATATGGAAAATCCAGAATGCTAGTGGACCTTAGGGCTGATAATGCTACTATTGAACCTATGGGAGCCGTACAGCCTGTCATGCCATCTCCTAATCTAGTACCCACTAACTGGCCAGTTACAGTAATAGACACACAAAATTGTTTCTTCTTGATCTCTCTAGGTAGAGGATAAGGAAAGATTTGCTTTTACCATTCCCTTTGTAAATAATGCAGGACCTGATCTGTACTACCAATGGAAAGTTCTCCCCAAGGGATGTATTGTAGCCCCACATAGCACAAGTGATAGAGCCAATTAGGAAGGTGTGGCTTCATGTCATGATACTGCATTATATGGATGATATACTTTTAACAATGAGCAGAGAGAAAGATGTCTCTGCTCTACTTAAAGAGACCATAAGCATTATCCATCAACATGAATTGGTGATAGCCCCAGAAAAGATCCAACATAACTATTCCATCATTTACCTGGGACTCTGCCTGGGAACTTCTCCAGTTACTAATCAGATACCTAACTTACAATTAGACAAGGTGAATGCTCTGAACTTATTTCAGAAACTAGTTGGACAAACTCAATGGTTAAGGCCTTGTGCCCCTATTCCTATTTCTTTGATGCAGACTTTATATGACATCTTGAAAGAATGTAAGAGATACTTGGGGGGCAGCTAGGTGGCAAAGCAGATAGAGCACCAGCCTTGAATTCAGGAGGACTGGAGTTCAAATCTGGTTTCAGACACTTAACACTTCCTATCTGTGTGACCCTGGACAAGTCACTTAACCCCAGCCTCAGAAAAAAGAAAAAAAAAAAAAAAGAGAGAGAGAGAGAGAGAGAGATACCTAAGCCCATTAATATCATATCAGATAGTTTATATGCTATCCGAGTGCTCAGAGGCACTGAGGATTTTGTCTTACAACCTCAGAATTCTTCAATTGCTAATCTTCTTGCTGAATTGCATCTGATTTTACATTCTAGGAAACATCCCATTTACATCCTGCATGTATATTCTCATCAATGCTGTGCAGGAAGCATATTTTCTGGCAATGAAGTGGTGGACTGTGCTTTACAATACTCCCTTCTCACAGTCGCCACAACCCCTGAATGTGCCCATGAATTTCTCTACTTACCTGTTAATTCTCTACCTTGCCTTGAGGGCCTCACCAGGGAACAAGCCCAACAGATAGTGAAGCAGTGTGTATAGTGTGTTCAGTTTCTCCCTCCTCCACCTAGTAAAGGAGTTAATCCCCAGGGTTTATTCCCCAATGATTTGTGGCAAATGGATGTGACACATGTGGTCATCCATGTTTGTATTGACACCCTTTTTAGATTCCTTTGGGCCACATTGGCCTCCCATGAGAACATTCCTTCCGTCATTAAACATTTGTATAGTTGTTTCTCCTCTCACGGTGTTCCAATACCATAAAGACCAACAGTGGGCCAGCTTATACCTTTAAGCAGATGGCCACCTTCCTTGCCATATTTGCCATTAAACATGTTACAGGGATTCCCTATAATCCACAGAGTTAGGCCTTAGTGGAACGGGCCCATTGTACTCTGAAGGCCACCCTTATTAAACAGAAAGGGGAAGGAAGTAGACAATACCCTACAATGGTTCACACAGGTGGATGTGAATAATACCTTATATACTTACAATTTTTTTGTGCCTGGATAGGGATACTGTTCTCTCCAGGAATGATACATTTGGCACAATCTTATAAACAGGATAGAAAACTAGGACCCATGAAAACTGTGCTTCAAATGCCAGAAAATATTTAAAAGGTCCTTTGCAAGGACAAGGAAGGACATTAGTACTTTGGAGATGGCCAGGATATTTATGTCCTGATGGGGAAGGCCACTGGAGTCTAGAAAGAAAAGCAAGGAAAGTTGCCCCTATTAAAACAGGGACTGAAGAAGAGAAGAAGATGACCCAAGAAATGCCTGAAACAGTGCCATAGCAGAGAGATGACTACCCTTGCCAGACCGGCTTAGTGATTGGATCCAACATACTTCCTTTTTCATCCCCTTTTATTGTATCCCAAGGGCTCTATGTAGCCATTTTTATTGTTGCTTCTTTTGCTTTTGCCTACTTTGCTAGGATGCTTTCTATGTATTCTTAAAAAATTCTATAGATGTGCTTACAGAAGAGTTTCTCATTAGTCAACATGAAAACACTCACTCTTATTAATAAAAGAGGGGGAGATGTAAGGGTTAAAAAGCCTCTAGGAGCAAGGAATGCAGTTCAAGGCATGTGGAAAGACTTGAGGGATGAGAGCTACCAAGGCCCAGGTGAGTTCTACATGGAGGTGGGGCATTGTCCCAAGAGGTGGTGTCTGACCCCAGGTACTACTTCTCCCTCCTTAGTGCTCTTCAAGCCTAGAATGACTCCAATCCCATTATGACCTGCCTGTCCAGGTTCCTAGAGGACCTCTCCTTTCCCTGATCCTTGGGGGGTGGGGAGTATAAATGTATACTATCTAAGAATAAAGTTCTCTTTCACTTCACTCCTACCTCCTGGTGGTCTGTCTCTGTGGGATCTGGATTGGTGCTTGAAGACAGGTAGTTAAGAGTAGCTCTAAGGAGAGCTACAAGGTTAGAATAGCATTAAGAGACACTACAGTCATGTGAAAAAAATGCTCTAAATAACTATTCATTAGAGAAATGCAAATTTAAAAACTCTGAAGTGCCTACCACTTCACATCTATTAGACTGGCTAATATGACAGAAAATATAAATGTTGTAAAAGATGGGAGAAAATTTGGAACACTAATGCATTATTGGTGAAATTGGAAACTGATCATACTACTCTGGAGAGTAATTTGAAACTAGGGTCAAAAGGCAATCAAATTGACCATATATAACTTTGATCAAGCTCCTAGGTCTCTATCCCAAAAACATCATAAAAAAGGAAAAAGGGCCCACATGCATAAAACTATTTATAGCAGCTCTTTTTGTGGTGCTAAAAATGGAAAATGGAAGGGATATCTATCAGTTGGGCAATGGCTGAACAAGTTGAGCTATATGAATGCAATGGAACTTTCTGCTGCTATAAGAAATGTTGAGCAGACAGATTTCAGAAAAACCTGGAAAGGCTTACCTTAACTGATGCAAAATAATGGGAAGAGCAGAACTAGAAGAACATTGTATACAGTAATAACAATACTGCAGTGGTCAAATATGATAGACTTAGATCTCAGTAATACAATTATTTAAGACAATTCCAAAATGCTCAAGAAGGAAAAAAGCCCATTTAGAGAAATAATTATGGAGTCTAAATGCAAATGAAAGCATATTATTTTCACTTTTTTTTTCTTTTTTCTTTCTTATGGTTTTTCCCTTTTTTTCTGATTCTTCTTTTGCAGAATAACTAATGCAACATAATGTGAAATATGTTTAACAGGATTGAACATGTATAATCTTCATCAGATTCTTACCACATTGAGTTAGAAGGAGATAAAAGAGGGAGAAAGAAAAAATTAGAACTCAAAATCTTATAAAAATGAATTTTGAAAACCACATGTAAAGGGACATCTAGGTGGCGCACTGGATAGAGCACCAGCCCTGAAGTCAGGAGGATCTGAGTTCAAATCAGGTCTCAGACACTTAGCACTTCCTAACTGTGTTATCCTAGGCAAGTCACTTAACCCCAATTGCCTCAACAAAACAAAAAAAAGAAAATAAAACTATATATAATTGAAAAAAATTAAATACTATCAAGATGGGAGGAGAAAGTGTAAGGTCTCCACCTCTTACAATCCTACATTGCCACTGGAAAAAAATAGTTTTACTTATACAAACTTTTGTTGGCTAGGTAATGTCTTTGCTTTTTGGTGTGCTGCCCAGATTTGCCACAGTTTTTCTTCCAAGGATTCTTATTGTATATATGAGGATCAAATAGGCAATATTTTACCCATTTAAATTTAAATTTAAATTCCTCACGTATTTAGAAAGGAAATCAGAAGAAGTTGAGGAAGCCATGAATATTCCAGTTTGGCTACAAGAGTTTCTAAGAATGAGTGATCAGTTCTAACATAGAGGCACCACAGATGGAGACCAAAGGACTGATGACTTGCACTACATAATTCTCTCTCTCATATTCAGCTACTAATGTTTGCCTGAGCTCAGTACATGATTTTTAATTTGGGGAGTTAGGCTGCCCTTTTTCATATTCTTTGACTCAATTATAAATTGCACCAAAGAAAGTTGATCATTATATTAAGTTATATCTCAAAAGTTTAAGGGGTTCTCCAAAAGTGATGTAAATAAAAGAGATATTCCATGTATACTATGAATCAGGCACCAAGCAAGCAGTTTATTCTTGTACAAAGAGATTTGCTAAGCACAGCAGAAGTACAATATGCATTAATAGGATTAGAATAGTATTCAGTAACAACTTATGATTCTGATATAGTGGGTTGGGAGGCTAATATTTTAAGCCTCATCAGAATAAAAAGCACTTGTGCAATTTTACTAATTAGGTTTTACATTTCATTTCTCAACATTTAGCACTGTCTGAGTACTCCCAGAAGAAGTCTACTTTCAAAACGGATTCCTTCCCAGAGAACTGAATAGCACAATAGAGCTCTTGGACTAGAGTCAGGAAGACCTGAGTTTAATTTTGTCTCAGATACTTCCTAGTTTTTTGACCTTGGTTAACTCACTTCACTTGTGTCTGCCTCAGTTTCTTCAATGGTAAAATGATGATAAAAATAGGACCTTCCACACAGAATTGGGAAGATCAAATAAAATAATATTTCTAGAGAAATTAACACAGTCCCTTGTATATTACTAGAAACTTAATAAATGTTATTTCCCTTTCATTTCCTCCCAGGTCAAACCTGCTATTATTGTGGTCAAATTTATCTATCAAGCTTTCTCTACTATAACAAATTGCTGTTGCAGTTGTTGCCACTGTTGTGATTACTGCTATCATTGCCAAGTCAATGAAGGATGCTACTGCTACAGGCAGTAGATCTTTAGGCCTTCTGAAACTCAAAAGGTCACCTGGACACATCCACATCTTTTCATTAAGATCAGGGGGAAAAAAGAAATAAGAGAAGAAAGGATAGCCAGGGGCCCCTAATTGCAAACTCATCTGATCTCTCACAACTGAGGACCCATGAAAGAGATCATGTCACAACTAAAATTCCATTTTTTCTAAGAGGCATTTTCCCCTCCTCCCACCCCAACTTCTAATAGTACATTCCCTGTAAGATTATCTTCAATAAACATAATAAGAAACAAGAAAATGCAGATTACTTAGGGTTCAGATGGCAAATAGTCTATGTCCACAATACAGTTCTACCTTGACTACTATGTTTGTGTGTGTGTGTGTATGTGTGTGTGTGTGTGTGTGTGTGTGTGTGTGTGTGTGTGTGTGTGTTTTGTGTGTAGAAAGGTGTATGGGGTGGGAAGAAAGAAGAAGAAACATACCTTCTTCTTGAAAACTCTCTTAAGCTCTGCTTTGAGAATCAGAAATTCTATGGAACCCAACTCTGTTGTAGTATAAAACATAATTGAAGACAAATGATTTGACTTAAGTACCAGTTACACTTTTTTATTAGCCAAACATTATTATTTAGCAAACCCCAAAAAACAGAGACTTTCAGAGATGGAGGGAATGCCCAAAGTCATCTAGTTTAACCTATATTCAAATAAGATTTCCTTTTACAATTTCCCCAACAATATAACCTCCTATTTTTGTCTAAATACCTCTGATGAAGGGGACCAACACTACTCCAAGGCAACTCATTTCACTTGGAATACTGTTAGGATTCTTATAAGGTGCTAAGTCACTGGAATGGATATAATTATTTAATTTAGCATGGCACTTAACAGTTTTCTAGTTCAGTAATGTATTTACTAGAATTCCATGAGATTCACACCTTTAAGAGAGTTACTTTTAAGGAGCTCCTACAAGCCCACTCTCTGGGAGGAGATTCACAACTAGCATTGACTTCTGGGAAACCCACAATCCCACACACTTGGAGGCAGAGGCAGAGTCATTCCCATGTCTACCTTCATGTTGGCTGGAGATATTGGGGAAGACAAAAGGCTGGAGACATTTGGACAAGAGATCTTAGGAACCAAAAAGAGAGGAAGGCCTCCAGAAAGCTAGCCGAGCCCCAAGTGAAGGAAGAAGACTTGAAGGAGAAAATAAAGTATCTGGAGATAAGATTTGGAAAGAGACAGTAAAGAACTTTAACTCCTGGCTGCATTTTGGGATTATTGGAACTGAACTAAAACTAAGGCTGCCCACAGAAGCTCCCCAAGAAACCTCCTCCCAGAGAATGATTACAATTTAGAGAAACAGAACATTACAGAATACTTATATATATTTTTTAACTTGTTCCCTTTATATCAAGATGAAATCTTCTTCTCTATATCTTCTATTCTCCAATCCTAGTTCAACTGCCAGAATCAAGCAGAAATATAAAGCCCTATCAATATGACAATTCTTAAAATATTTGATTGCATTTCTCATATCATCCCTTATATTCTAAAGAACCTTGGTTCCTTCAATTGATCCTCAAGTGAGACTTTCAGCATAACCACAATTCCTTTCAAGTCCTTTGGTCACCTTCCTTTGTCTGTGTTTCATGGTCTTATTAATGTCATTCCTAAAATGTTGAACTCACAATGAAATAAAATGTCATAGGGGGACTCACTAGGGCAAACACAGAAAATTATGACCCTTCTTTTTATGGACACTATACTTTCTTTAAAGTTGCCATTTCATTCTTCCATTTACCTTACCTTTGTTATCCATGTAGGTGCTGAGTCTTATTCTGCCTCTACAAAATATGTTGTATGTATATGTGTATAACATGTATGTCATCATATACATAATATCTATATATGGCAATTATAATATATATCATATATAGCATCTTATGTCTTACATATATAATATATATCATATGTTATATCTTATCTACTAACATATCTTCCACCCCAATTCAGATACTTATCACTTCTTGATAAGGATACAATAGTATGTTCCTATAAAGGAAGAATTTAATATTTTACACTTTTTTTACATTTTCTAGAAACATCTTAAGCTGGCATTATCTGGTCAATTTTTTTAAAATTTCCATGTCATGTTAATACATACATTCTTTAGCAGTCTTACTTAGAGGACTTCATAAGTCTTTCAATAAGACTTCAATTTTCAGATCTATATTTTCCTTTGTATTTGTTAGAATTAGCTATTAAGTTTGTCTAAATCTGAAAGAAATATGTTCCTATATAAGAAGTTTCAACTAATTCCCCTTTCCCTCTATTCTAAGCTTATTATTATTTGATTCATAGTTTTAATACTTATTTATTCTTTTTTAATCTCTTTGCATTCCTTAAAGGAATTAGGCATTCTAAAATAACAAGCGTAAGCTTCATCTTTCCAAATAATTTCTATTATCTTGAAGATTTTGGACCTGTGCCTCCTTTTTTTCTCCTTTTCTACCTCATTCTTAGTAATGTAATTTCTGTTCCCGATGGAGACTTTTTTTCCTGTATCACAATTGTTGTGTATATGTGTGCATTCTTTTCAATTTGCCATGAAAGAAATTTGGTCTATGCTGAAAATATATTAAGTTCTGAATAATTTTAAAGATTCCAAAATGTATAAGTGAAGAATAAGAACACTGAAGTCATATGGGATAACCTGTGCAAAAATATGAAAGGAGGAGACAGACTAATGCATAAAGCACAGGTGCCTAATTCTACCAGTAGTCCTTACATATTCTTTAATTTTTAGTAATTGCTCTTTTTTGTCTCTAGCAAATAAGATAAGACAATAATCACACACATACAGATGTGTGTATATGCATAAATATACAACATATATGTTTTCATTTATCTAAATTTGCAATATTTATTATTTCTCAACAGTAGCATATAATATAATGACAGAAATTCTTCATTTTCGTCTTTGATTTCCTGGTGACTAGTGTAATTCTTCACTATAGAATCTCTTAATACATAAGAGAAATAAATTTGCTTAATCCAATGACTTAAACATCAGAAACCCAGGATCAAGCACTCACTAATGATAACATGATTAAAGATCTCTTTCTATATCACATGTAGCTATTATTAATTTGAATTTGGGCCTAATTATTCAAACAGTTCTGAATCTATTTAAGTATGCTATCTACTAGCCCAGATCTCTATGTTTTATTGTTTTGTTTTGTTTTATTTTTACAAAATGTTTTCTTATCTTATTTCTATATACAACAGTTCATTGAGAGGCCAGTCTGCTAACCCTGTCAAAAACTGAAAATTTTCTGACATTACTTGCTTTTAGTGAAACCATACTAATTATTTCTAGATGTTCACTAATTATTCCTTTAACAATAAATTCTAGAATTTTTTCAGGATTTAATTTCTCTGGTCTATTTTTGGAAGACTCCATTCTCTTTCCATCTAGAAATAAAAGTATTTGTCTTTCTCTAGGCCTATAGCATATCTCTAATGCTCCAAGATGTTTTAATATTAAGTCACAGTGGATTAACAATAATTTTTATCAGCTTTTTTTCAGTGTTCTGGAAAGCAATTTGTTTGGATCTTATAATTTGAATTCATATAAGGTGACTAGAATCTCTCCTAATGATTCTCTACTTATCTGGGTAATCAAAGTTGGAATCCATTCAAAAATTTCATTTTGTAGTTGAAGAAAACTGAGATTCAGAAACTTGAAGTAACAGATTAGATCACATGCTAATATATAGAACAAGTCCTTGAACTGAGAATTCTTGATTCCTATTCCAGGACTCCTTCCACAAATCTATACTCAGGAGAACCCATTACTATTCTCAGCTTTTCTTGGGGGAAAGAAGGCGGGTAGCATTTTGTAAATCCCAGTTATTACTATTCTGTCTACTTTTTATTGAAATAAAAACCTCAAATCAAAAGCATCTGTCCTTTTCCTTGTATATGTCAAAATGTAATTGGCTATGGTTGGGGTTTGTTGCCTTTATTACTTTTAATAGCAGTACAGCCACTGATTGCCCAAGCTGATGGTTAATTTAATTTCTGTCAATACAATATTGGGGCTGTCTGCATATTCAGGCCATGATTAACTGCAGCCGAGTCCATAACACTAGTGTTATTATTACTGCATTTAACTACCTCTCAGGAGAAGACAAATTAAATTATGTTGAAAATGCTGTTGATTATCATTACGAACTTATTTGTAGAGCACAATTACTGATCTGTTGTAAAATAAATCAAATTTTTTATCATCTTCGTATAAATTAAATTTAATGTAGGGAATGGGGAATGGTGACTACAAGACTTCAGGCAGCTTTATATAAGTCAACCAAGCACCGAATTAAAATAATAATCACAGATGAACATTATATTATATTTTAATAAAGAGCTACTCCAAGACCAACTGTGCCTCATAGATTATGAGACTTTAACAATAAAGCAGCAAACTTATAGTAGATTATATACTGGTCACTTGAACAAAGATTGAGACCTAGAAATGAATTACATAATTATTATCATTATTATTATTACTATTAGGTCAATCCTATTCTCAATCATAATACCTATAATTTAAGGAATGATACTTTGTAAACACAATGATATTTGTAGGTTACATATGATTATCATTTCATGCTTCTCCTTTCCTTTACAATTTACTTGACCTTCATTCAGCTTTTTCAATGTAATGGGCTATTCTAATGCTTCAGTTAACTCAGAAATCACTATGCCAGAAAGAGATAACATTGTGTGTCACCTTAACATGTGTAACTGGAAAAAAACCCAATGGGCATATGTGCAAAAATTTAATGCATACTAAACACTCCCTATCATATGCTCTATAATATAATTACCTCTAAGAGGAATGCTGGGTCTCTAGTTACCAATTAAACACACTGAAGGTAATAATAATGCTGGCCTTTCTTCCTATGAAAGCAAGGTAACAAGCTTCCACTTTTAAAAATAACTAAGCAGCTTCAATGGCCAAATAATTTGAATACAAAACTTATGGATCCAGTTTCCCCTCCATTTTTTTCATGATAGAATAGAGAGTGCTAAGTGCTGTTCTCCAGGGAACAAAATTTCAGAGGACAGGTATGACAGTGATAAAAGATCATCAGATCTAAAGTCAGGACATCTGAGATGGCTCCCTCTGACTAGCTGAGTGACTTTGGGCAATTCACCTAACTTCCATAAAATTCTTTTTCTACATTTGGAAAATAGCGATAATAATATTTTGCCACCATATTGTAATCAAAACACTTCATTGTATAGTGACATGCTAAAGACATTAGAGCTGATATTGACATTGGTTACCTATACCAAAATTCCCCACAAGTGGAATATAAACTTTTTGTGAATTATTCAATAAATAAATACAATTTCATGGGAAGAATATGGGATTTGGTGTTAGAGGTACTGGGTTTAAATCTCAGATCAGTCATTTAATTCCCTGTATGATCCTAAGCAAATCAAATAATATTCCTGGACCTCAGTTTCCTCATCTATAAAGTGATGTTTTTGGGGTAAAATCCTTTGATGTCTAAATGTATTACTGCTAATATACAATCTAATATTCTAATGCACTCCAAGCTTAAAATTAAGTTAAATAGTACAAAATCATGGTTTTGTTTGTTTAAAATTAGATTCTTCATTTAGCAGATTGGTATTGTTGTTTATAGTTGTTAGTAACATCTAACATTTGCATAACTCAGTAATCTGCAAGATATTTGTGCTAAGAACTATATATTACTTGATCTTCATAACAATCTTGGGAAGGAGGTGCTATGATTATCCCCATTTTACAGACGGGAAAATTGAGGCAAACAAGATTAAGTTACTCATGATCAGGGTCACAGAGCTACTAAGTATCTGCCATTACCTTTGAATATATATTCTTCCTGACTTCAGGTCCACTGCTCTATCTACCTAGCTACCATTATCATTATGTTGTATTAAAAATAACAATTATACTTTACATCTGAATATATAGAACTTTTATTTGCATTAATCCTTTTGAGTGAGATCATTTTCCCATGTAGGAATACAAATAATTTAACCTTTTTGAATCCCTTATGATTTATTTTTCTTGTTCATCCTTTTACATTCCTCTCCCACAAGAATATCATATCCCAATCCCTCCAATCCTTTAAGGCAGAAACTGGTAAACTTTGTATCATTCTAAAAGTTTCTCCACAATTTCTTTTTTTCATGTTTGCAATAATTTCTCCATAAAGAGGGAGCTCTGGAATTTGGCTATAATATTCCTGGGAGTTTTTGTTTTGGGATCTCATTCAGATAATGGTTGATGGATTTTTTAAATTTATACTTTACCTTTTGGTTTTAGAATATCAGGACAGTTTTTCTTGGATTTCTTGAAAGATAATGTCTAGAGGCGGAGCCAAGATGGTGGAGAAGAAACACACGACTCTGTGAACATCCTTACTCCCTCACAACCAATTAGATAAATCAGCCTCAGAAATAGCGCTGGACTGATAGATACCACAAGGACTGGAAGAACGACTTACCAGCTGAAGAGAATCAGGAGTTTCAACAGAAAAGGTCAGTTCCCAGGGGAGGAAGAAGAGAGGCCAGCACAGACGGCTGGGTGCTAGCATACTGCGCCTATTGCGCTGGGAAGGGCTCTGGGATCAGAGAAGCCACTGAGATAAAGGAATCTGGCACAGGCTGTTAGCTCTTCTCTGCTTATAATATAGCAGTTCAGAAGAGAAATCTAAACTACTTTTAAAAATTCAGATAGATTAGATTTTCCGGGATCCTGTGGGTGACTCAGCAGATCTCCACACCAGGGGGTGTGGCCTCAGCTCCCACCTGAGACTACTTAAAGAGATTGACAAGTGGGCGGATACGGCCCAAGGCAACACACACTGCCTAGCTTAGCTGGAGGGTGTGGAACTCAGCTCCGAAAGTCCCAGAGAAGCAGAACCTTTGAACTAGGGACCACGGTTTCTGGCAGACACTTCCAGTTTGAGTACAGGGGCTTTTCACATCACCTGCTGCAGACATCCACGCCCCATCGGGAAGCAAAGGCTGGGCTTTGTGCCTTCTTTACTGTTCAATCTCAAACCTCAGGGAAGCAGCTAGAACACAACGCCCTCAAGGCACAGCAGTGCTAGTCATCTCTGAGGCACTTCCAGGGAGGGGGTGGGGAACTCTCTCCCAGAGCTCTATCTTAGCTCAGGTGCAAGAGCCGCTGTATCCATCCGGTCTGGGAGGAAGCTGGTAAAGAAGTAAATAAATAATTTCCTACCCTAGGGACAGACCCAAAAGATTTTTTAAGTATGAACAAAAAAACCAGAAAAACTATAGATTCCTTCTACAGAGAGAAAGAGCGGGTATGCAACCCTGAGGAAGTTAACAGCAGAGAGTCAGCAGATAACAACGTAAAGGGGAACGATTCCTGCCCCCCATCACATAACTCTCTCCTAGAAGAGACTATTAAAAAGTTAAGAGAGTTTGAAGAAAAATGGGGAAAGGAAAGGGAAGTTATGATAGAGAATAACAACGTCCTGAAATTGGAGCTAGAAAAAATAAAGAATTCACAGGAGATGCAGGTAAACAAAATTTGTGAATTAGAAAAGGTTAAAAAATCACAGGAAAGTAGGATTTCTGAATTGGAAAAGACAAAAAAAGTCTCAAGAAAATGAAATTTCTGAATTGGAAAAAGAAAATAATTCTCAAAAAAAATTAGGGAAATGGAAAAAATTCAATAGAGCAAAATAATTCATTTAAAAACGAAATTGGGCATTTACAAAAAGAACTAAAAACTGTGAAAGAAGAAAATAACTCCTTAAAAGTCAGGATGGAACAAATAGAAATAAATGATTCACAGAGAACCCAAGGATCAGTCAAACAAAACAAAACAAAAAAAAAAAAAAAAAAATGAGAAACTGGAGAACAATGTCAAATACTTACTGGGAAAATCTATAGACCTGGAAAATAGATCTAGGAGAGATAATCTGCGGATCATTGGACTTCCAGAAAAATATGACCAAAAAAAGAGCCTAGATTCTATTTTACAGGAAATTATTAAAGAGAACTGTCCAGAGATAATAGAAACAGAAGGGAAAGTAGATGTGGAAAGAATTCATCGAACTCCTTCTGAAATAGACCCCCAAAAAAGAACACCACGGAATATTGTGGCTAAGCTGCAGAATTACCACACAAAGGAGAAAATCCTGCAAGCAGCTAGAAAAAAACAATTTAAATACCAAGGTGTCACAATAAGGGTCACTCAAGATCTGGCTGCCTCCACATTAAAAGATAGAAGGGCCTGGAACCTGATATTCCGTAAGGCAAAAGATCAAGGACTGCAACAAAGAATGAACTACCCAGCTAAGTTTAGCATCTTTTTCCATGGAATAAGATGGTCATTCAATGAAATAGAGAAATTCTATCTGTTTCTAAGAAAAAAACCAGACTTAAACAAAAAATTTGATCTACATCCACAAGACTGAAGAGAAATAGAAAAAGGTACACAGAACACTTGAGAACTGTAACGCTGTTGTGGGTATATAAAAAGTACTCAAGGATAATTTGATTTTACTGATATAAAAGAAAAAAAGGGGGGTGTAGTAAAGGGAAGGAGGTCTTTTCAGAAAAAGGTGAAGGAATGATAAAAAGAGGGAAACTACATCCCAGGAAGAGGCATAGAAAATACAACATATCTGAGGGAATTTAGTGAGGGGGAGAATCATTGTGTGAATCTTTTTTTTTTATATATATATATATATATATATATATATATATATATATATATATATATATATATATATATATATTATAATATTATCCCTTGTATTCATTTTTTCCAAATTACCCCCCCTCTCTCTATTCCCTCCCCCCGACGACAGGCAATACCATACATTTTACATGTGTTACAATATAGTCTAAGTACAATACATGTGTGTGAATATCATTTTCTTGTTGCACAATAAACATTAGAATCCGAAGGTACATGCAACCTGGGCAGACAGATATGTAGTGCTAACAATTTACATTCCCCTCCCAGTGTTTCTTCTCTGGGTGTATCTACCTCTGTCCATCATTGATCAACTGGAAGTGAGTTGGATCTTCTTTATGTTGAAGATTTCCACTTCCATCAGAATACATCCTCATACAGTATCGTTGTAGAAGTATACAGTGATCTTCTGGTTCTGCTCATTTCACTCAGCATCAGTTGATTTAAGTCTCTCCAATCCTCTCTGTATTCCTCCTGCTGGTCATTTCTTACCGAGCAATAATATTCCATAACTTTCATATACCACAATTTACCCAACCATTCTCCAACTGATGGACATCCATTCATCTTCCAGTTTCTAGCTACAACAAAAAGAGCTGCCACAAACATTTTGGCACATATATGTCTCTTTCCGCTCTTTAGTATTTCTTTGGGATATAATCCCAGTAGTAGCGCTGCTGGGTCAAAGGGTATGCACAGTTTGATAACTTTTTGGGCATAATTCCAGATTGCTCTCCAGAATGGCTGGATTCTTTCACAACTCCACCAGCAATGTATTAGTGTCCCAATTTCCCCACATCCCCTCCAACATTTGTCATTATTTGTTCCTGTCATCTTAGCCAATCTGACAGGTGTGTAGTGGTATCTCAGAGTGGTCTTAATTTGCATTTCTCTGATCAGTAGTGATTTGGAACACTCTTTCATGTGAGTGGATATAGTTTCAATTTCTTCCTCTGAGAATTGTCTGTTCATATCCTTTGACCATTTATCAATTGGAGAATGGTTCGGTTTCTTATAAATTATGGTCAGTTCTCTATATATTTTGGAAATGAGACCTTTGTCAGAACCTTTGTTTTTAAAAATATTTTCCCAATTTGTTACTTCCCTTCTAATCTTGTTTGCATTAGTATTATTTGTACAGAAACTTTTTAGTTTGATGTAATCAAAATCTTCTATTTTGTGATCAATAATGATCTCTAGTTCTCCTCTGGTCATAAATTCCTTCCTCCTCCACAGGTCTGAGAGGTAGATTATCCTCTGTTCCTCTAATCTATTTATTATCTCCCTCTTTATGCCTAAATCATGGACCCATTTTGATCTTATCTTGGTATATGGTGTTAAGTGTGGATCCATATCTAATTTCTGCCATACTAATTTCCAGTTTTCCCAACAGTTTTTTCCGAATAATGAATTTTTATCCCTAATGTTGGAATCTTTGGGTTTGTCAAAGATTAGATTGCTATAGATGTACCCTTTTTTGTCCTTTGTATCTAATCTGTTCCACTGATCTACCGGTCTATTTCGTAGCCAATACCAAATGGTTTTGGTGACTGCTGCTATATAATATAGCTTTAGATCAGGTACACTTAGACCACCTTCCTCTGAGTTTTTTTTCATTAGTTCCTTTGCAATTCTTGACCTTTTCAATTATTTAAATTTATTAAATTTATTTATTCCAATTATTTAAATCTGATTTTATTTTTGTGGCAAGTGTCTAAAGGAAAAGTTAAGAGAATTGCAAGAAGAAATAGACAGTAAAACTATAATAGTGGGAGATCTCAACCTTGCACTCTCAGATTTAGACAAATCAAACCACAAAACAAATAAGAAAGAAATTTAAAAAGTAAATAGCATATTAGAAAAAGTAGGTATGATAGACCTTTGGAGAAAACTAAATGGCAATAGAAAGGAATATACTTTCTTCTCAGCACTTCATGGATCCTATACAAAAATAGACCATATATTAGGACATAAAGATCTCAAAATTAAATGTAGGAAGGCAGAAATAATAAATGCCTTCTTCTCAGATCACAATGCAATAAAAGCTACATTCAGTAAAAAGTTAGGGGTAAATAGACCAAAAAATAATTGGAAAATGAATAATCTCATCTTAAAGAATGACTGGGTGAAACAGCAAATTATAGAAACAATTAATAATTTCACCCAAGATAATGACAATGATGAGACATCATACCAAAATCTGTGGGATGCAGCTAAAGCAGTAATAAGGGGAAATTTTATATCTTTAGAGGGTTATTTGAAGAAAGTAGAGAAAGAGAAGATTAACGAATTGGGCTTATAACTTAAAAGGCTAGAAAAAGACCAAATTATAAACCCCCAACCAAAAATTAAACTTGAAATACAAAAATTAAAAGGAGAAATCAATAATATTGAAAGTAAAAAAACTATTGAATTAATAAATAAAACCAAGAGTTGGTTTTATGAAAAAGCCAATAAGATAGATAAACCTTTGGTAAATTTGATCAGAAAAAAGAAAGAGGAAAATCAAATTGTCAGTCTTACAAATGAAAAGGGGGATCTTTCCACCAATGAAGAGGAAATTAGAGAAATAATAAGAAGTTACTTTGCCCAACTTTATGCCAATAAATTTGATAACTTAAGTGAAATGGATGACTACCTCCAAAAATATAAGCTTCCTAGATTAACAGAGGAGGAGATAAATTGCTTAAATAGTCCCATTTCAGAAAAAGAAATAGAACAAGCTATTAATCAACTCCCCAGGAAAAAATCCCCAGGACCAGATGGATTCACATGTGAATTCTACCAAACATTTAAAGAACAATTAGCCCCAATGTTATATAAATTATTTGAAAAAATATGGGATGAAGGAGCCCTACCAAACTCCTTTTATGACACAGATAAAGTACTGATACCTAAACCAGGTTGATCAAAAACTGAGAAAGAAAATTATAGACTAATTTCCTTAATGAATATTGATGCTAAAATCTTAAATAAGATATTAGCAAAAAGACTTCAGAAAATCATCTCCAGGATAATACACTATGATCAAGTAGGATTTATTCCAGGAATGCAGGGCTGGTTTAATATTAGGAAAACAATCAATATAATTGACCATATTAAAAATCAAATTAATAAGAACCATATGATCATCTCAATAGATGCAGAAAAAGCATTTGACAAAATCCAACATCCATTCCTACTAAACACTCTTGAGAGTATAGGAATAAATGGACTATTCCTTAGAATAATCAGGAGCATATATTTAAGACCATCAGTAAGCATAATATGCAATAGAAATAAACTACAACCTTTCCCAGTAAGATCAGGAGTGAAACAAGGTTGCCCACTATGACCATTACTATTCAATATAGTACTAGAAACGCTAGCCTCGGCAATAAGAGCCGAGAAAGAGATTCAAGGAATTAGAGTAGGAAAAGAGGAAATCAAACTATCATTTTTTGCAGATGACATGATGGTATACTTAGAGAACCGCAAAGACTCTACTAAAAAGCTACTAGAAATAATTCAAAATTTCAGCAAAGTGGCAGGATACAAAATAAATCCATATAAATCCTCAGCATTTTTATATATCACTAACAAAATGCAACAGTAAGAGATACAAAGAGAAATTCCATTCCAAACAAATGTTGAGAGTATAAAGTATTTGGGAATCCATCTACCAAAGAAAAGTCAGGAATTATATGAGAAAAATTACAAAACACTTGCCACAAAAATAAAGTCATATTTAAATAATTGGAAAGACATTCAGTGTTCTTGGATAGGCCGAGCGAATATAATAAAGATGACAGTACTCCCCAAACTAATCTATTTATTTAGTGCTATACCAATCAGACTCCCAAGAAACTATTTTAATGACCTAGAAAAAATAACAACAAAATTCATATGGAAGAATAAAAGGTCGAGAATTGCAAGGGAACTAATGAAAAAAGAGGCAGATGAAGGTGGTCTAAGTGTACCTGATCTAAAGCTATATTATATAGCAGCAGATACCAAAACCATTTGGTATTGGCTAAGAAATAGACCGGTAGATCAGTGGAACAGATTAGATACAAAGGACAAAAAAGGGTACATCTATAGCAATCTAATCTTTGACAAACCCAAAGATACCAACATTAGGGATAAAAATTCATTATTTGGAAAAAACTGTTGGGAAAACTGGAAATTAATATGGCAGAAATTAGATATGGATCTAAACTTAACACCATATACCAAGATAAGATCAAAATGGGTCCATGATTTAGGCATAAAGAATTAAATCATAAACAGATTAGAGGAACAGAGGATAGTCTACCTCTCAGACCTGTGGAGGAGGAAGGAATTTATGACCAGAGGAGAATTAGAGATCATTATTGATCACAAAATAGAAGATTTTGATTACATCAAACTAAAAAGTTTCTGTACAAATAATACCAATGCAAACAAGATTAGAAGGAAAGTAACAAATTGTGAAAATATTTTTAAAAGCAAAGGTTCTGACAAAGGTCTCATTTCCAAAATATATAGAGAACTGACCATAATTTATAAGAAACCGAACCATTCTCCAATTGATAAATGGTCAAAGGATATGAACAGACAATTCTCAGAGGAAGAAATTGAAACTATATCCACTCACATGAAAGAGTGTTCCAAATCACTACTGATCAGAGAAATGCAAATTAAGACAACTCTGAGATACCACTACACACCTGTCAGATTGGCTAAGATGACAGGAACAAATAATGATGAATGTTGGAGGGGATGTGGGGAAACTGGGACACTAATACATTGCTGGTGGAGTTGTGAAAGAATCCAGCCATTCTGGAGAACAATTTGGAACTATGCCCAAAAAGTTATCAAACTGTGCATACCCTTTGACACAGCAGCGCTACTACTGGGCTTATATCCCAAACAAATACTAAAGAGCGGAAAGAGACATATATGTGCCAAAATGTTTGTGGCAGCTCTTATTGTTGTAGCTAGAAACTGGAAGATGAATGGATGTCCATCAGTTGGAGAATGGTTGGGTAAATTATGGTATATGAAGGTTATGGAATATTATTGCTCAGTAAGAAATGACCAGCAGGAGGAATACAGAGAGGCCTGGAGAGACTTACATCAACTGATGCTGAGTGAAATGAGCAGAACCAGAAGATCACTGTACACTTCAACAACAATGCTGTATGAGAATATATTCTGATGGTAGTGGAAATCTTCAACATAAAGAAGAGCCAACTCATTTCCGTTGATCAATGATGGACAGAGGTAGCTACACCCAGAGAAGAAACACTGGGAAGTGAATGTAAAGTGTTAGCACTACTATTTGTCTGCCCAGGTTACATGTACCTTCAGAATCTAATGCTTATTGTGCAACAAGAAAATGATATTTACACACATGTATTGTATCTAGGTTATATTGTAACACATGTAAAATGTATGGGACTGCCTGTCATCGGGGGGAGGGAGTATAAGGAGGGGGGAATAATTTGGAAAAATGAATACAAGGGATAATAATATAAAAACATATAATAAAAATTATTTTAAAAAAAGATAATGTCTAAGCTCTTTTATTTATTTATTTATTTAGATTATGGCCTTCAAGTAGAACAAAAATTTTACATTATTTTTCCTTAATTTCCTTTCCAAGCCACTTGTTTTTCCAATGTGATTTAACATTTTCTTTTATTTTTTATTCTCTTGATATTTTTATTGTTTAGATGTCTCTTAGCATCATTATCTTCCACTGACAGAATTCTAATTTTTAAGGAATTCATTTCTTCATTGAGATAATGTACTTCCTTCTCCATATGGGCAATTCTAGATTTTAAAAAGCTACTTTCTTCACAGTATTTTTGTGACACTTTTCCCATTTGGTCAATTCTGCTTTTCAAGTAATTCTTCTCTTCATTGGATTTTTTAATTTTAACATTTACTCATTTTGTTTCTTAAAGTGTGGTTTCTCAGTATTTTTGTACCTCCTTCACCAAGTTGTTGATTTCTTTTTAAATGATTTTCTCTCATCACTCTTATTTTTCTTCCAAGTTTTTTTCATTATCTCTCTCTTATTGTTAAAAATTCTTCCATAACTTCTAGCAAATGTATATTTTCCCTTTAAGCTTTGGATATAGGAGTTTTGACTTTGTTATCTTCTGAGTTTGTATTTTGATCTTCTCTGTCATCATAATAACTTTCTTTTTTTTTACATATGCTTTTATTTATTTAGAATTTTTTTATATTATCCCTTGTATTCATTTTTCCAAATTATCCCCTCCTCCCTCCACTCCCTCCCCCTGATGACAGGCAATCCCATACATTTTACATGTGTTACAATATAACCTAGATACAATATATGTGTGTGTAAATACCATTTTCTTGTTGCACATTAAGTATTAGATTCCGAAGGTATAAGTAACCTGGGTAGATAGACAGTAGTGCTAACAATTTACATTCACTTCCCAGTGTTCCTTCTCTGGGTGTAGTTACTTCTGTCCATCATTGATCAACTGGAAGTGAGTTGGATCTTCTTTATGTTGAAGATATCCACTTCCATCAGAATACATCTTCATACAGCATTGAAGTGTACAGCGATCTTCTGGTTCTATTCATTTCACTCAGCATCAGTTGATGTAAGTCTCTCCAGGCCTCTCTGTACTCCTCCTGCTGGTCAATTCTTACTGAGCAATAATATTTCATAACCTTCATATACCATAATTTACCCAACCATTCTCCAATTGATGGACATCCATTCATCTTCCAGGTTCTAGCTCCAAAAAAAAGAGCTGCCACAAACATGTTGGCACATACAGGTCCCTTTCCGCTCTTTAGTATTTTCTTGGGATATAAGCCCAGTAGTAGTACGGCTGGGTCAAAGGGTATGCACAGTTTGATAACTTTTTGGGCATAATTCCAGATTGCTCTCCAGAATGGTTGGATTCTTTCACAACTCCACCAACAATGTATTATTGTCCCAGTTTTCCCACATCCCCTCCAACATTCATCATTATTTGTTCCTGTCATCTTAGCCAATCTGACAGGTGTGTAGTGGTATTTCAGAGTTGTCTTAATTTGCATTTCTCTAATCAATAGTGATTTGGAACACTCTTTCATATGAGTGGATATAGTTTCAATTTCATCATCTGAGAATTGTCTGTTCATATCCTTTGACCATTTATCAATTAGAGAATGGTTTGATTTCTTATAAATTAGTAGTTGCCTCTGTGGATTTAATCAACTCTGAGAAGTGGATACTATTATTATGCATATTTTGAATAAGTGGGGTATGGGGACTCTGGTCACAGGGTCTGTGAATGAGTGAGTATGGCTACTCACTGCAGTGAGCATAGAATAGGAGAGCAGTGACTAATTATTCCTTTGGATCATAACATCTTGGAAGAATAGAGGATTTGCATACTCCTAAAAATAGCTCTGGGGGAAAAAAAGCACCTACCAGGAAAAAAATGTCTCTGTTCAAGAAGGGTGGAAGAAAATGAAACTAGAAATATCTGTTCTGCTTCCTTGCAGCCACATATATCTATAGCTCTTCAACACATGTGATTCTCCCCACTTAGGCTGATATATGAATATATATGGATACTCTATCCCTAGAAATATAATTTTTGGTTGTTTATAATTTCATAAGATTGTTGTTCATTCTTTGTTCTTGAAGATCCTATTACAAAAATAGAATATTTTGGAGTTTGGGAACTAGATAATTTTCTAAAAAATAGAGTATTTTTGTGCTGTACAGTTTTCATCTATGATTTCTTGAAATATAGTTCTGAAAAAAACAAAGCTTTTAAAAATGATTTTACAGAAGTCTATTGATTCTGTGGACTAGCCTATTGTTTCTCAAATGAAGCTACTTTACTACTCTATGAACTCAAATCATTCTAGCTTTCATGATTCATTGATAAGTTTTGTTGACTTATAGAATGAGTTTAAATAGTAATTTTTTTATTATCTGACCAGAAACTTTGAAGGTCTTCCCCTCTTAGACTAATATATAAGTTAGTTCATCTTTTGTCCAATTTTAATGGAGATTTTAGTTGCTTTAGACAAACTAAGTCCTGGAAAAGACCTTAATTTAGAAAGGTCAAAGTCATTCACTACATTCCCACAGCCATCACCAACCATCTTCACTTTTGTCTTGCCTTTGGAATTTAATGACTCTAGAAGACAGAGTAAGGTGAATGATTTTGAGACTCTCTGTCTCATTTAAATCCAATTCACACAGTATTCAAGACATCATGTTCATGATGTCATTGGTCCTCCAAAGGATGAATAATAACAAAAAAGCAATGATTAGTATTTATAATTTAGTTTTGCATATTTGTATGTTCTTAGCTGATAAAAAAAAAATCAAAGGGTCATTTATACATATGTTTAATTATTTCTAAATAATTAAGGACTCTACAGGAATTTTCTGGGGAAGAAGTAATTTAAATTATGTGAATTTAGTGTTGAAGAAGATCAAAGTTTGCAGAGACTATGAATCATATATTTCAATTAGAATATTTATATAAAATTCCCTAGTTCAACCTTGTGTCTTAACAAGAATCCTTTAATTAAGTAGTCAGCCATTGACCCAAAAGCACTAATTCTCTTTTGGTATATCTCAAATTTCCTTATACTAATCCTAAATATGCCTGTCTGGTGGTTGTTATTATTTTAAAGCAGATAGAGAAATTAACATTTATTTCTTTTAAAAAAAATAATTTTGAATTCACCTCTTCTCCTCATTTCTCATTTGGAAATTTTATACCATGTCCTTTATTGAGCTCCTTCTACTCCTCCTTTCTCTTGCCTATTTAACAGCTTTTTGTATATATTGTAAACAAATTGGAATGCAAGCTCTTTGAGAACAATATCTTAATTTTTTCCCTTTCATTTTTTTTTTTTTTTTTTTTGCTATCTGCATCACAAACACTTAGCAAAGTGTCTGGCTCATAATATGTGCATAATATAAGTTTATTGATTGATTAGTTAATTGATTCTCTGCATTCTTATGCATTAATTATTTTCCATAGACAAGGAGGTAGCATAGTGAATAGAATAGTTTTCAATTTCATCTTATTATCACCAGTAATTAGAGTAATCATTCATAGTACTACTATTTTGTGAGCCTTAAGAACTGATATATATGTATATCTATATATCTACATATAGATATATAGATATATGATATATTGGTATTTTATATACATATATATATATATATATATATATATATAACATATATATAATATGTGTATACATATACATTAGTCATCTTTTTGCTGGGAAGATTTTATGACCTTATTTATTAGTATTAAATCTTTACATATTTTAGATACCAGATTCTATTAGAGATCTTGAAAGAAATAGTTTTAACCAATTTTTCTATTCTACTTTGTGCATATATATTTCTACTTTATGTAAATATGAAATTATTAATTTTATCTTTTATGATGTTTTCTCTCTTGTTTGGTTGAGAATTTTTCTCATAGCCATAATTGGAAATTTATCAACATTTTTCCTCAATATTTAAAAATGTTGTATTTGGAGCAAAACAAGGAGATCATTATACACAGCAATAACAAGATTATATGATGATCAATTCTGATGGACATGGCTCTCTTCAACATTGAGATGACTTGGATCAGTTCAACTTGTGCAGTGATGAAGAGAAACATCTACACCCAGAGAGAGAACCATGGGAACACAGAGTGGAACACAGCATAGCATTCTCACTCTCTCTGTTATTATTTGCTTGCATTTTGTTTCTTTTTTCTTGTTTCTTTGTTTCAGTTTTTCTTTTTCTTCCTTCTTGATTTGATTTTTCTTGCACAACTGGATGGCTGTGTGAATATGTATACACATATGGGATCTGGCATGTATTTATGTATATTTGACATGTATTGGATTGCCTACTGAGCAGGGAAGGGTATGGAGGGAAGAAGGGGAAAATTTGCAGCAGGGAGTTATGCAGAGGTCATTGTTGGAAAAATTATCCATGCGTATGTTTTGTGAATAAAAAGCTTTAATTTTTAAAATGTTGCATTTGCTATATATAGTAGGATTTTTTCTTTCTTCTTTTTCTTTTTTTTTCTTTCTTTTTTTCCCCCTAAGGCAATTGGGGTTAAGTGACTTGTCTGGGATCACACAGCTAGGAAGTATTAAGTGTCTGAGGCCAGATTTGCACTCAGGTCCTCCTGACTTCAGGGCTGGTGCTCTATCCACTGCACCACCTAGCTGCTTCAATAGGATTTTTTTTTAACTTAGTGTAGTTTATGATATAAATTGCAGACCAAATGATATTTTTTTGCTTGCTGAATTATTATCCAGTTTTCCTAGAAGTACTTTTAAAATATAGAATGCTTCTTCAAGTAGTATATATGGCTGGGTTTATCAAGTAGTCGGTTGATTCAATAAACCATTCTCTTTTTATATTTTTAAAATTATTATAAAATAATTTTGAGAATAAAGATTTATAACAAAATCCCAAATCTGGAAGTGCCATTTTTTTTACTTTATTTTTTTTTCTGAAATCTTTTTCTTTCTTTCTTTTTTTTATTTAATTTTTATTATATTTAATAATTATAACTTTTTTTGAATGGGTAATTTTTTACAACATTATCCCTTGCACTTACTTCTATTCAGATTTTTTCCCTTCCTCCCCCAACCCCTTCCCCCAGATGGCAGGCAGTCTTATACATGTTAAATATATTACAGTATATTCTAGATACAATATATGTGTGTAGAACCGAATTTCTTGTTGCACAGGAAGAATTGCATTCAGAAGGTAAAAATAACAGTTTAAACTGATTTCCCAGTGTTCCTTTTCTGGATGTAGCTGATTCTGTCCATCATTAATCAATTGGAATTGGATTAGCTCTTCTCTATGTTGAAGATATCCACTTCCATCAGAATACATCTTCATACAGCATTGAAGTGTACAGAGATCTTCTGGTTCTATTCATTTCACTCAGCATCAGTTGATGTAAGTCTCTCCAAGCCTCTCTGTATTCCTCCTGCTGGTCATTTCTTACCGAGCAATAATATTCCATAAACTTCATATACCATAATTTACCCAACCATTCTCCAATTGATGGACATCCATTCATCTTCCAGCTTCTAGCCACTATGAAAAGGGCTGCCACAAACATTTTGGCACATACAGGTCCCTTTCCCTTCTTTAGTATTTCCTTGGGATATAAGCCCAGTAGTACTATGGCTGGGTCAAAGGGTATGCACATTTTGATAACTTTTGAGACATAATTCCAGATTGCTCTCCAGAATGGTTGGATTCTTTCACAACTCCACCAACAATGCATCAATGTCCCAGTTTTCCCACAGCCCCTCCAATATTCATTGTTATTTGTTCCTGTCATCTTAGCCAATCTGACAAGTGTGTAATGATATCTCAGAATTGTCTTAATTTGCATTTCTCTGATCAATAGTGATTTGGAACACTCTTTCATATGAGCAGAAATAGTTTTAATTTCATCATCTGAAAATTGTCTGTTCATATCCTTTGACCATTTATCAATTGGAGAATGGCTTGATTTCTTATAAATTAAAGTCAATTCTCTGTATATTTTGGAGATGAGGCCTTTATCAGAACCTTTAACTGTAAAAATTTTTTCCCAATTTGTTACTTCCCTTCTAATCTTGTTTGCATTAGTTTTGTTAGTGCAGAAACCTTTTAATTTGGTATAATCAAAATGTTCTATTTTGTGATCAATAATGCTCTCAAGTTCTCCCTTGGACACAAACTCCTTCATCCTCCACAAGTCTGAGAGGTAAACCATCCCATGTTCTTCCAATTTATTTATGATTTCGTTCTTTATGCCTAAATCTTGGACCCATTTTGATCGTATCTTAGTATATGGCGTTAAATGTGGGTCCATGCCTAGTTTCTGCCATACTAATTTCCAGTTTTCCCAGCAGTTTTTGTCAAATAATGAATTCTTATCCCCAAATTTGGGATCTTTGGGTTTGTCAAAGATTAGATTGCTATTTTTATTCACTATCTTGTCCTGTGAACCTAACCTATGCCACTGATCAACTAGTCTATTTCTTAGCCAATACCAAATGGTTTTGGTGACTGTTACTTTATAATGTAGTTCTAGATCAGGTACAGCAGACCACCTTCACTTAATTTTTTTTCATTACTTCCCTTGAAATTCTCGACCTTTTGTTGTTCCATATGAATTCTGTTGTTATTTTTTCTAGGTTATTTAAATAGTTTCTTGGAAGTCTGATTGGTATAGCACTAAATAAATTGATTAGTTTAGGGAGTATTGTCATCTTAATTATATTCGCCAGGCCTATCCAAGAGCACTGAATGTCTTTCCAATTATTTAAATCGGACTTTATTTTTGTGGCAAGTGTTTTGTAATTTTGCTCATATAATTCCTGACTCTCCTTTGGTAGATATATTCCCAAATATTTCATACTCTCGACATTTGTTTGGAATGGAATTTCTCTTTGTATCTCTTGCTGTTGGATTGTGTTGGTAATGTATAAAAATGCTGAGGATTTATGTGGATTTATTTTGTATCCTGCAACTTTGCTAAAATTCTGAATTATTTCTAATAGCTTTTTAGCAGAGTCTTTGGTGTTCTCGAAGTATACCATCATGTCATCTGCGAAAAGTGATAATTTGATTTCCTCATTTCCTACTCTAATTCCTTGAATCTCTTTCTCGGCTCTTATTGCCAAGGCTAGAGTTTCTAGTACTATATTGAAAAGTAATGGTGATAGTGGGCAACCTTGTTTCCCTCCTGATCTTATAGGGAAAGGTTCTAGTTTATCGCCATTACATATGATGTTTACTGAAGGTTTTAAATATATGCTCCTTATTATTTTAAGGAATAGTCCATTTATTCCTATACTCTCAAGCGTTTTTAGGAGGAATGGATGTTGGATTTTATCAAATGCTTTTTCTGCATCTATTGAGATGATCATATGGTTTTTATTAATTTGATTATTAATATGGTCAATTATACTAATAGTTTTCCTAATATTAAACCAGCCCTGCATTCCTGGTATAAATCCCACTTGGTCATAGTGTATTATCCTGGGGATGATTTTCTGAAGTCTGTTTGCTAATATCTTATTTAAGATTTTAGCATCAATATTCATTAAGGAAATTGGTCTATAATTTTCTTTCTCAGTTTTCGATCTATCTGGTTTAGGTATCGGTACCATGTCTGTGTCATAGAAGGAATTTGGTAGGACTCCTTCAATCCCTATTTTTTCAAATAGTTTACATAGCATTGGAGTTAGTTATTCTTTAAATATTTGTTAGAATTCACATGTAAATCCATCTGGTCCTGGGGACTTTTTCTTAGGAAGTTGGTTAATAGCTTGGTCTATTTCTTTTTCTGAGATGGGACTATTTAGACTACTTACTTCTTCCTCTGTTAATCTAGGAAGCCTATATTTTTTAAGGTATTCTTCCATTTCATTTAAGTTATCGAATTTATTGGCATAAAGTTGAGCAAAGTAGCTCCTAACTATTGTTCTAATTTCCTCTTCATTAGTGGTGAGTTCACCCTTTTCATTTTCAAGACTAACAATTTGCTTTTTCTCTTTCCTTTTTTTAATCAGGTTTACTAAGGGTTTGTCTATTTTGTTGGTTTTTTCATAGAACCAACTCTTTGTTTTATTAATTAATTCAATCGATTTTTACTTTCAATTTTATTAATCTCACCTTTTATTTTTTGAATTTCAAGTTTTCTGTTTGTCTGGGGGTTTTTAATTTCTTTCTTTTCTAGCAATTTTAGTTGTAAGCCCAATTCGTTGGTCCTCTCTTTCTCTATTTTATGCAAGTAGGCCTGTAGAGATATAAAACTTCCCCTTATTACTGCTTTGGCTGTATCCCACACATTTTGGTATGATGTCTCATTATTGTCATTTTCTTGGGTGAAGTGATTAATTATGTCTATGATTTGCTGTTTTACCCAATCATTCTTTAGTATAAGATTATTTAGTTTCCAATTATGTTTTGGTCTATTTTCCCCTGGCTTTTTATTAAATGTAATTTTGATTGCATTATGGTCTGAAAAGGATGCATTTACTATTTCTGCCTTACTGCATTTGATTTTGAGGTTTTTTTTGCCCTAGTATATGATCAATTTTTGTATAGGTTCCATGAACTGCTGAGAAGAAAGTATATTCCTTTCTGTCTCCATTTAGCTTTCGCCAAAGATCTATCAAATCAAACTTTTCTAGTATTCTATTTACCTCTTTGACTTCTTTCTTATTTATTTTGTGGTTTGATTTATCTAATTCTGAGAGTGCAAGGTTGAGATCTCCCACTATTATAGTTTTGCTATCTATTTCCTCTTGCAGCTCTCTTAATTTCTCTTTTAAGAATTTAGATGCTGCACCACTTGGTGCATATATGTTTAATATTGATACTGCTTCATTATTGATGCTGCCCTTTAGCAGGATATAATGCCCTTCCTTATCTCTTTTAATTAGATCAATTTTTGTTTTTGCTTGATCTGAGATAAGGATGGCTACTCCTACTTTTTTGGTTTTGCCTGAAGCATAATAGATTCTGCTCCACCCTTTTACTTTTAGTTTGAATGTCTCACCCTGTTTCAGGTGTGTTTCCTGTAAACACATATAGTAGGATTCTGACTTTTAATCCAGTCTGCTAACTGCTTCCTCTTTATGAGGCAGTTTGCCCCATTCACATTTATGTTTAGAAGGACTAATTCTATATTGCTTGCTATCCTACTAACCCCTGCTTATGCTTTTCCCCTTTCCTTCCCTCTTACCCCCCTACCCAGTATTAAACTGGTGAACACCACTTGCTTTTCACAGCCCTCCCTTTTTAGGATCCCTCCCCCACCTTAAAGATCCTCCCCTTATTTTACCCCTTTTCTTCAAAATTTCTGTATTCCCTTCCCCTTAGCATACTCCTTCCCTTTCACTTTTCAATGAAGTGGAAGAAGTTTCACCATTAATCAAATATGTCTATTGATACACACTATGTTCATCTCCCTCCTTTCTTGAAGCAAATAAAAATAATGAGGGGAAAAGAGTCAATAGCTAGATAAAGCACAAAATTACTAATGAAAATAATTCCTAAAAAACTTACTAGACTAATTGGCATTGGCTAAGAAATTAAATAGGAGATCAGTAGAATAGTTTAGAGAAATAATGTGACCAAAACTAGGTATAGAACTAGGTATAGACCAACATCTCATATCCTATATTAAGAAAATGATCTAAAGAAAAATAAATTTATGACTAAGACATATAGAATGATATTATAAGCAAATTAGAAAAGCAAGGGATAGCTTACCTCTTGTATCTGTAAAGAATATAGAAATTAATGTCCAAAGAAAAACTAGAGGATATTATAAAATCATACATTATGCATGATTACAAAAATTATTACATTAAAATAAAAGGTTTTTTGCACTAACAGAACCAATTCAATCAAGATTAGAAGAAAAGCAGAAAACTGAGAAACAATTTTTAAAGTCAGTGTTTCTGATAAAGGTCTCATTTCTAAAATATATAGAAGATTGACTCAAATTGATAAAATCAGTCATTCTCCAATTATGACTATTCAAAGGATATAAATAAATAATTTTCAGATGAAGAAATTAAAGCTATTTCTAATCAAATGAAAAAAATGCTCTAAATCACTACTAATTAGGGGAATGCAAATTAAGACAACAACTTTGAGGTATCACCTTTAACCATAAGATTGACTAAGATGACAGGAAGAGTTATGGATAAATATGACAGGGGATATAGGAAAATATTAATGCATTGTTGCTAGTGTTGTGAAATAATTCAACTATTGAGAGCAATTTGGAACTATGCCTGAAGGGTTATCAGACTGTGTATACACTTTGATCCAGCAATGTCACTTTTGGGTCTGTATCCCAAAGAAAACATAAAAGAGGAAAAAGGACCCACATACATAAAAATGTTTGTAGCAATTCTTTTTGTAGTGGCAAGTAATTGGAAGCTGAGTGAATATCCATCAATTGGGGAGTGAATAAATAAGTTATGGTATATAGACACAATGGTATCTTATTATTTGATATGAAATGATGAGCAGGTGATTTCAAAAAAGCCTGGAAAGACTTACATGAACTGCTGCTGAGTGAAGAAAGCAGAACCATAAGAATATTTTACACAGTGACAGGAAGATTATGTGATGATCAACTATGAGAGATTTAGCTCTTCTCAGAGGTGCAGTGGTTCAAAACAATTCCAATGGATTTGAATGGAAGATACCACTGGCATCCAGACAGCAGAAATATGGATACTGAATCAAAGCACAGTATTCATTCCTCCCTTGTTTGATTTCTTGCTTTTTTTTTTTCTCATAATATATATATATATATATATATATATATATATATATATATATTTTTTTTTTTTTTTTTTTTTTTTTTTTTTTTTTTTTTTTTGCTGAGGCAGTTGGGGTTAAGTGATTTGCCCAGGTTAAGTGTCTGAGACCAGATTTGAACTCCTGTCCTCCTGAATTCAGGGCTGGTGCTCTATCCACTGTACCACCTAGTTGCCCTCATTTTTCATGACAACTATGTACATGTATAATCTATATTAGATTGCTTCTAGTCTTGGTTAGAGGGGAGGAAAGGAAGGCAAAGAGAAAAAGAATTTGGAACACAAAATTTTACAAGAATGAATGTTGAAAACTATCTTTATGTGTATTTAGAAACAAAAATTACCATTGAGAGAAAAAAATAGAACAGACTAAATAGTAAAAGAGTCACAAAATTCAGGGGAGGAAAAATGCCTTAAAAATTAGAACTAGCTAAATGGCTACAAAATTTCAAAAAACAAAAGAACTTTTTAAGAAGTAGAATTGGCAAAATAGAGGGGAATGTGTAAAACAGTTCAATGAAGAACATTTATTAAAAAACAGAATTTGTCAAGTGGAAGCTAATGACTGTGAAAAATCAAGAAACAAAAAATGAAAATATATGAGAAAATATGAAATGCTTCATGAAAAAACAAGTGACCTTGAAAACAGGTCCAGAAGACAGAATTTAAAGATTACTTCAATGAGATGAAAAGGAAAAGAGCTTATATATACATATATATCTTCAAAAAATCATGAAGAAAAACTGTCCTGATATTCTAGAACCAGGTGATAAAACAGAAATTGAAAGAATCTGCCAAAATGAAAATTCCCAGAAATATTATTGTGAAATTTCAGATTTCCCAGATAAAAAAGAAAACATTGCAAGTAGCCAGAAATAAGCAATTCAAATGACATAGAGTCACAATTTAGATAACAGAAAATGTAGCAGTTTTTATATTAAAGTTTTGGAAGACTTGGACTGTGATATTCCAGAGGGCACAAAAAGCTAAGTTCATTGCCAAAGTATCACCTATCCAGGAAACTGAGTATAATATTTCAGGGAGAATGGATATTCAGTTAATTAAAGGACTTTCAAACATCCTTGATGAAAAGAATCAGAATTTGAATTATTATTTTTTCCTTCAAAAGAGACCCAAAAGAAGCATAAAAAGGTAAAAAGGAAAGAGAAATCATATATATCATATACTAAGTTTAAACTGTTTAAATTCCTACATGGGAAAATGACACTTTTGACTCCTAAAAAGTTCTCATTCTTAGACATTGACTAAAAATACACAGGTAGTTAAACTGTTTACATGACCAAGTACATGATATCTGTAATTCTTTTTTTTTTTAATTAATTAATTAATTTATTTTTTTAAATAATATTATCCCTTGTAGTTCATTTTCCCAAATTATCCTCTCCCTCTCTCCACTCCCTCCCCCTGATGACAGGTAATCCCATACATTTTACATGTGTTACAATATAACCTAGATACAATATATGTGTGTAAATACCATTTTCTTGTTGCACATTAATTATTAGCTTCTGAAGGTATAAGTAACCTGGGTAGATAGACAGTAGTGCTAACAATTTACATTCACTTCCCAGTGTTCCTTCTCTGGGTGTAGTTATTTCTGTCCATCATTGATCAACTGGAAGTGAGTTGGATCTTCTTTATGTTGAAGATTTCCACTACCATCAGAATACATCTTCATACAGCATTGAAGTGTACAGCGATCTTCTGGTTCTATTCATTTCACTCAGCATCAGTTGATGTAAGTCTCTCCAAGCCTCTCTGTATTCCTCCTGCTGGTCATTTCTTACAGAGCAATAATATTCCATAACCTTCATATACCATAATTTACCCAACCATTCTCCAATTGATGGGCATCCATTCAACTTCCAGTTTCTAGCTACAACAAAAAGAGCTGCCATAAACATTTTGGCACATACAGGTCCCTTTCCACTCTTCAGTATTTCTTTGGGATATAATCCCAATAACAGCAATGCTGGGTCAAAGGGTATGCACAGTTTGATAACTTTTTGGGCATAGTTCCAAATTGTTCTCCAGAATGGCTGGATTCTTTCACAACTCCACCAACAATGTATCAGTGTCCCAGTTTTCCCACATCCACTCCAATATTCATCATTATTTGTTCCTGTCATCTTAGCCAATCTGACAGGTGTGTAGTGGTATCTCAGAGTTGTCTGATATCTGTAATTCTTAAGAACTTTCTTATGAGGGTTGTTAGAAGTATACATAAACAGAACGTGTAGATTTGAGTTTAAAATGATGGCATGATTATCTAAAAAAAAAAAAAGAAAAAGAAATTAAGGGATATAAAGATCAATGCACTGGAAGAAGGAGAAGGGAAAAGGGAGAATGGAGCAAAATATTTCACATAAAACAAGTACAAAATACTTTTAAAACTGAAGGGAAAGATGAAGGTGGTGAGAAAAGGAAAAGTATGAATCTTACTCTCATTGGAACTGTCTCAAATAGAAAATAACATACACTCAATTGTGTATAAAAATCTGTTTTATAAGAAAATAACTATAAGACCAGTAGAAATATTGCTGGATCAAAGGGTATACATATTTTGACAGCCTTTAGGCATACTTCCAAATTGCTTCCAGAATGAGTGAATCTGTTTACAACTCCACCAACAACTAGTGTCCCAGTTTTCCCACATTCTGTCCAATATTTGTCATTATCTTTTGCTGCCATCTTAGCCGATCTGAGAAGTGTGTAGTGGTTAAGAGTTGTCTTAATTTGCATTTCTCTGATCAATAGTGAATTAAAGCACATTTTTATATGTCTAGAAATGGTTTTAGTTTTGCCATCTGAAAATTGTCTCTTCATATCCTTTGACCATTTGTCAATTGAAGAATAACTTGAATTCTTATAAATTTAGGTCAATTCTGCATATATTTTAAAAATAAGACCTCTATCAAAACCTTTGAATGCAAATTTTCCCCCAGTTTATTGTTTTCTTTCTGATCTTGTCTGCATTGGATTTGTATCAAAATTATACATTTTGTATTCAATAATGTATGCCACTTCTTTGTTGGTCACAAATTCTTCCTTTTCCATAGATCTGAAAAGCAGATTAGTCTTTGTTCCTCTAATTTGCTTATAGTTTTATTCTTTATGTCTAAATTATGAAACAATTTTGACCTATTTTGTTTAGATATGAGTCAATACCTCATTTCTGCCATGCTAGTTTCCAATTTTCCCATCAGTTTTTATCAAATAGTGAGTTCTTATCCCAAAAGTTGGGGTCTTTGGGTTTGTCAAATACTAGATTGCTATATTCATTTAGTACTTTATCCTGTGAACCTAACCTATTACACTGATCAACTACTCTATATATTAGCCAGTAACAAATGGTTTTTATGACCATTGCTTTATAATATAGTTTTAGGTCTGATACAGATAAGCCATCTTCATATCCATTTTTAAAAATTAATTTCAGTGGAATTCTTGACCTTTTGTTATTCCAGATGAACTTTGTTTTTATTTTTTCAAGATATGTAAAGTAATTTCTTGGGAGTTTCATTGATATGGCACTGAATAAGTAGATTAATTTAGGGAGTATTGTCATTTTTATTATATTAGCTTGACCTACCCGTGAGAACTTAAAATTTTTCCAATTGGTTAGATCTGACTTTATTTGTGTGGAAAGTGTTTTATAATTGTGTTCATAAACTGGAAGATGAATGGATGTCCATCAATTAGAGAATGGTTGGGTAAATTATGGTATATGAAGGTTATGGAATATTATTGCTCTGTAAGAAATGACCAGCAGGAGGAATACAGAGAGGCTTGGAGAGACTTACATCAACTGATGCTGAGTGAAATGAATAGAACCAGAAGATCGCTGTACACTTCAATGCTGTATGAAGATGTATTCTGATGGAAGTGGATATCTTCAACATAAAGAAGATCCAACTCACTTCCAGTTGATCAATGATGGACAGAAGTAACTACACCCAGAGAAGGAACACTGGGAAGTGAATGTAAATTGTTAGCACTACTGTCTATCTACCCAGGTTACTTATACCTTCGGAATCTAATACTTAATGTGCAACAAGAAAATGGTATTTACACACATATATTGTATCTAGTTATATTGTAAGACATGTAAAATGTATGGGATTGCCTGTCATCAAGGGGAGGGAGTAGAGGGAGAGAGGGGATAATTTGGAAAAACGAATACAAGGGATAATGTTATTTAAAAAATTACTATTGCATATATACTGTCAAAAAATTATAAATAAAATAAAAAAAGAAAATAAAGAAAATAAAGTAAAAAAAAATAATTGTGTTCATATAGTTCCTGATATTGCCTTTGCAGATAGACTCCCAAATACTTTGTATTATCTACAGGTATTTTAAATGGAATTTCTCTTTGTATCTCTTACTGCTGGATTTTGTTGGTAACCTATAAAAATACTGATGATTTCTCTGGATTTATTTTTGATCCTACAACTTCGATAAAGGTGTGAATTGTTTCTAGGAATTTTTAGTTGATTCCCTAGGATTTTCTAAGTATACCATCATATCATCTACAAAGAGTGATAATTTGGTTTCCTCTAATTCATTTAATCTTTTATTTTCTTTTCTTATTGCCAATGCTAACATTTCTAATACATGGTAATAGTGGGCAAAATTGTTTCACTCCTGATCTTATTGGGAATGGTTCTAGTTTATCCCTGTTACATATGATGCTAACTGATGGTTTCAGGAAAATTCCATTTATTCATATGCTCTCTAGTGTTTTTAATAGGAATAAGCATTGGATTTTATCAATTGCATTTTTTGCATCTATTGAGATAATCATGTGATTTTTGTTAGTTTGATTATTGATATAGTCAAGTAAGCTAATATATTTACTCATATTGAAGCAGTCCCTGCATTCCTGCAGTAAATTCTACTTCATCATGATGAATTATCCTGGGAATAACTTTCTGTAATCTCGTTCCTAATATTTTATGTAAGATTTTTGTATAAATATTCATTAAGGAAATTGGTCCATCATTTTCTCTCTCTGTTTTGACCCTACATGGTTAGATCTGTGTCACAAAAGGAATTTAGTAGGACTCCTTCTTTCCCCATTTTTCCAAATAGTTTGCATTGTATTGTAATAAATTGTTTTTTAAATGTTTAATAGAATTCACATGTAAATACATCTGGCCCTAAAGATTGTTTCTCAAAGAGCTGATTAATAGCTTGTTCAATTTCTTTTTCTAAAATGGGATTATTTAAGTAATTTATTTCTGATTCTGTTAATCTGGACAATCTATATTTTTGTAAGTATTCCTCAATTTAACTTAGATTATCAGATTTGTTGCCATGTAGTTGAGCAAAATAATTCCTAATTATTGTACTAATTTCCTCTTCATTGATGGAATGTTTTCCCTTCTCATTTTTGATACTAACAATTTGATTGTCTTGTTTCCTTTTTCTAATTAAATTAGCTAAAGTTTTATTTATTTTGTTTGTTTTTTCATAAAACCAACTCTTAGTTTTGTTTATTCAATAGTTTTCTTACTTTCAATGTTTTAATCTCTCCTTTTATTTTCAGAATTTATAATCTGATATTTAATTGACAGTTTTTAATTTGTTCTTTTTCTACCTTTTTTAGTTGTGTGCCCAATTCATTGATCTTTCCTTTCTTTATTTTATGCAAGCAAACATCTAGAGATACAAAATTTTCTGTTAAACTCTGGTCTTTTTATAAGAAATAAATGAAATTCACTTGTTATCATTGAATGTCCATCTTCTTCTCTGAAAAATAATGCTCAGTTTTGCTGGATAGTTGATTCTTGGCTGCAATCCAAGTTCCTTTGTGTTTCAGAATAGCCTTCAATCCTTTAAAGTAGAAACTGCTAGGTCTTGTGTATCCTGACTGTGGCTCCTTGATATCAGAATTGTTTCTTTCTTGATGCTTACAATATTTTCTTGATACCATAAATCTGAAATTTAGCTATGATATTCCTTGAAGTTTTCATTTTGTGGTCTCTTTCAGGAGGTGATATATAAATTCTTTTAATGGCTTTTTTGCCTTTCGGTTATAGGATATCAAGGCAGTTTTTCTTGATGATTCCATGAAAGATGATGTCTAGGCTCTTTTTTTAATCGTGCTTTTCAGGAAGTCCAATAATGTTTTATACTGTCTCTCCTAAATCTATTTTTCCAGTTCAGTTTTTTTTTTCCCCAATAAAGTATTTTACATTTTCTTCTTTTTTTTTTCCTTTTTCTTTTTGTTTTGTTTGACTGATTCTTGAAGTCTCATCGAGTTATTCACTTCCATTTGTTCCATTCTAAGTTTTAGTGAATTATTTTCTTGAGTTAGTTTTTTTTAATCTCCTTTTGCATTTGGCCAATTGAAATTTTATCTGTGTTTTTTTGTTCATTGGTGTTTTTTCCATTTCTCAAATTCTGTTTTTTTTCAGGGAATTGTTCCCTTTTCCATTTCATTAAGTATATTTTGAAAGTTTTCTTCAGATAATTTCTGTGTTTCCTTTTCCAAACCTTCTTGTAAAGTTCTTATTTCCTTTTCCCATTCTTCTTCTCTCTTTTAAAATCCTTTTTGAATTCTTCAGAGAGCCTTGTGAGATGGAGATTAATTCATATCACCCTTTGATGCTTCATATAGAAATATTTTGCCTTTAAGATTCTTAGAGCTTGAGGTCTGTTCTTCTCTTTCCCTACCCAAACTATCTATGGTCAGAGTTCTTTTTGTTTTTTTGCTCATTAAAAAAAATAATAAGGTCTGCTCTTAGGGTAAAAGGGTAGATTCTCCTAAGCTTCCTCTATAGACAACAGCAGTTTTAGGCTGGCTTGGGTCAGTGCTAACTTCTGATGCTGAGTCATGGGGAAAGATTCTATGTTATTCTGGGGTTTGGGAGCTTACTATTTGCCTTTTGTTTCTGCATTGGATGCCTCACAACTAATCAGCTGATCCATTGGTTTATAACCAGGACAGCATACCCAATGCTACTGTATTTTGACTAAGAATCTCCCAGTAGATTCCCAGCACATGGATGCTACACAGCCCTGGCTTCTTGTACTGCTCTTTTGCTTGGTCACTTCTCCCCCACTCCACGTCCAATCAAAACAGACCTTTTATGAAGATCTTCCAAAGTATCTTCTGCTGGAAATTTGTTATACTACAAAAGTTTGTGGATTCTGTCTCTCCAAAACCAATTCCGTAAATTCCAGGCTAGCTCCCTGGAGACCTCAGGATCAGCCAGAGTCAGGATAAGCAAAAGTCCTTGGTCTTTAGGGGGAGAAGTGAAGGAGATGGACAAAACTGCCACAAGCTTTCTACCAACCTCTCTTCTCCTGGTACTGCAGCAAAGCGAGTCTGGGTCGCTTTACACCACCCTCTAATCCCTTTTATGATTATCTATATATACCAAAACATCAAGCCAGCACAGAATAGTGAGAAGAGCCATTTTTCCAAACATATGCCAATAGTCATTGTCCAATAGGTAATTAGCCTTTAGTGCTTGGTTGTCTGATTTAAGCACACCTTTTAACAGTTTCAGCCCTTTACACAGTTCAGACAGTTCAGACACTTGATCTGTTTTTGATCTGAAGGCTATCAGAAGCAGCTCAGATAAAGAAGTTTGTGTCTCTGACATCTTGGCTCAATCCCCTGACCTCTCTATTGTTTAACCAATGCCAGATGGTTTTGACTGATTGCTGCTTTATAATATAGCTGAGATTTGAAATTCTATCCCTACCTCCTTCATCTGTATAACCTTCCCTCATTTTCTTTGACATTCTAGAGCTTTTCTTTTTCTAAATGAATTTTATTATCCTATCAAATACTATAAAGCACCACTTTGGCAATTTAATTGATATGATATTAAAAGTATAAATTAATTTGGTAGTATTGATAATTTTCTTATATTATATTGGCATGGCCTAGTGATAAGCACTGAATATTCCTTCAAATATTTAGAATTTTTTGTTTGTTTCTTTAAGAAACACTTTGTAATTGTAATTTGGTAAATTAAAAATTGCAAGTGTTTTGTGTGCTTTAGAAGAGGTTTTATACATTTTATAACTATTTGAAATGAGATTATCTCTTCCTTCTTATATGTTATCATCAATATATAAAATACTATTGATTTTGAGTATTTATTGTGTAACATGAAACTTTGTTGATGCTATTGTGTCTCAATTAGCATCTTTGCTGATACCCTGGCATTTTAACAGTAAACCATCATATCTTCTTTACCTGTATTTATTCTTTTAATTTCTTTCTCTTTCCTTATTAGTATTTCTAATATTTCCAAAACTCTAGCAAATAGTAGTAGGAAGAGTGGGCATTTTTTTTTTCATTCCCATATTTATTGGGAAAAGTTTTAGTGTATAATCATTACATTTGAAGCTTCCTTTTCGTTTCAGATAGATGATTTTTAAGCCATTAAAAAGGTTCTTCTAAGTCTATAATTTGTATTTTTAAGCACAAATATATATTGTACTTTGTTAAAGCCTTTGTATGTGTCTAGTGATATGATCCAAATTTTTGGATATTTTGGCTTTTAATATTATTAATTATATTGATTGTTTTCCTAATGGTGAATTAATTTTGAATGTTATTTTCCATTATTTTCCAGGAAATTATCAAAGAGAACTGCTCAGATGTTTTAGAAACAGAGGGTAATATTGAGAGTGAAAAAATTCATCGATCACCTACTGAAAGGGACTCTAAAGAATACAGAGAGGCTTGGAGAGACTTACATCAACTGTTGCTGAGTGAAATGAGCAGAACCAGAAGATCACTATACACTTCAACAACAATACTGTATGAGGATGTATTCTGATGGAAGTGGAAATCTTCAACATAAAGAAGATCCAACTCACTTCCAGTTGATCAATGATGGACAGAAATAACTATACCCAGAGAAGGAACACTGGGAAGCGAATCTAAATTGTTAGCACTACTGTCTATCTACCCAGGTTACTTATACCTTCAGAAGCTAATAATTAATGTGCAACAAGAAAATGGTATTTACACATATATATTGTATCTAAGTTATATTGTAACACATGTAAAATGTATGGGATTACCTGCCATCGGGGGGAGGGAGTGGAGGGAGGGAGGGGATAATTTGGAAAAATGAATAAAAATAAAAAATAAAAAAAAAGAAAGGGACTCTAAAATCAAAACACCAAGAAATATAGTGGCCAAATTCCAGAACCATCAGACAAAGGAAAAAATACTGCAAGCTGTTAGAAAAAATCAATTCAAATGTGGAGGAGCCACAATAAGGATTACCCAGGATCTAGCAGCATCCACTTTAAAGGATCAAAGGGCCTATGATATTCCAAAAGGTTAAGTAACATGATATGCAGCCAAAAATAACTTAACCAGCAAAAATGAGCATCTTTTTCCAGGAAAGAAGATGGACATTCAATGAAATAAGTGAATTTCATCTATTCTTGAGGAAAATAAAAACAAAAACAAAAACGGATCTAAATAAAAAGTTTGATCTCCAAATATAGAATTTAAGAGATTCCTAAAAAAGGTAAAAAGAAATCTTGAGAACTATATTTCTGCTATAAAGATATATAAAGAACACATGCATAATTTGTTCTAGAAACAAGAGGTGGAAAGGAAATTGTACCAGAAAAAGGGTAAAGTGGTGGTACTGCATCTCACAAAGAGGCAAAGGTAACCTATTATATCTGAGAGAAATAATGGAGGGGGATGAACATAGTGTGTATCATATTCTCATTAGAATTGGATTAAAGAGAAAAATATAGACATATTCAATTTATGGTAAAACTCCTTCCACTTCATTAAAAAGTGGAAGGGGAAAAGTGAAAAGGGAAGAAGTAAGCTAAGCAGAAGGGAATACAGAAATTGTGAGGAAAAGGTGTAAAATAGAGGGAGAAACTCTAAGGTGGGGAAATGATGCTAAAAAGGGAGCACTGTGAGAAGCAAGTGGTGGTCACACATTTAATACTGGGGAAAGGGGAAAGGGGGAAGTAAAGGAGAAAAGCATAAGCAGGGCTTAACAAGATGGCAAGTAATTTTAACCATAAATGTAAATGGGGTGAATTCCTCCATAAGAGGAAGCAGTTAGCAGACTGGATTAAAAGCCAGAATCCTATAATATCTTGTTTACAGGAAACACACCTGAAGCAGGGTAATGCATACAGAATAAAGGTTGGAGCAGAATCTATTATGCTTCAGGTGAAACCAAAAATCTAGGGGTAGCCATCCTCATCTCAGATCAAGCAAAAGCAAAAATTGATCTAATTAAAAGGGATAAGGAAGGGCACTATATCTTGCTAAAAGGTAGCATAGATAATGAAGCAATATCAATATTAAACATATATGCACAAAGAGGTGTAGCATCTAAATTCTTAAAAGAGAAATTAAGAGACTGAAAGAAGAAATAGACAGCAAAACTATAATAGTGGGAGATCTCAATCTTGCACTCTCAAAATTAGATAAATCAAACCACAAAACAAATAAGAAAGAAATTAAAGAGGTAAATAAAATACTAGAAAAGTTAGATATTATATATCTCTGGAGAACACTAAATGGAGACAGAAAGGAGTACACTTTTTTATCAGCAGTTCATGGAACTTATGTAAAAACTGATCATATATTAGGACATAAAAACCTCAAAATCAAACGCAGTAAGGCAGAAATAGTAAATGCATCCTTTTGAGACCATGATACAATGAAAATTACATTCAATGAAAAGCCAGGGGAAAATAGACCAAAAAATAACTGGAAACTAAATAATCTCATATTAAAGAATGATTGGGTGAAACAGAAAATCATAGATATAATTAATAACTTCACCCAAGAAAATGACAATAATGAGATGTCATACCAACATATGTGGGATACAGCCAAACCAGTAATAAAGGGAAATTTTATATCTGTAGAGGCCCACTTGCATAAAATAGAGAAAGAGAAGGTCAATGAATTGGGTTTGCAACTAAAAATGCTAGAAAAGGAACAAATTAAAAAACCCCAGACAAACACTAAACTTGAAATTCTAAAAATAAAAGGAGAGATTAATAAAATTGAAAATAAAAAACTTGAATTAATTAATAAAATTAAGAGTTGGTTCTATGAAAAAAATCAACTAAACAGACAAACCCTTAGTAAATTTGATTTAAAAAGGAAAGAGGAAAATCAAATTGTTAGTCTTAAAAATGAAAAGGGAGAATTCAGCACTAATGAAGAGGAAATTAGAGCAATAATTAGGAGTTACTTTGCCCAACTTTTTGCCAATAAATTTGATAACTTAAATGAAATAGAAGAATACCTTCAAAAATATATAGCTTTCCCAGATTAATAGAGGAACTTTCCACCAATTAAGAGGAAATTAGAGCAATAATAAGGAGTTATTGTGCCCAATTTTATGTCAATAAATTTGATAACCTAAGTGAAATGCATGACTAACTCCAAAAATATAGGTTTCCCAGATTAACAGAGAAGGAAGTAAATTGCTTAAATAATCCCATTTCAGAAATAGAACACACTATTAATCAGCTCCCTAAAAAGAATCTCTAAGACCAGATGGATTTTCATGTGAATTCTACCAAACATTCAAAGAACAATTAGCCCCAATACTATATAAACTATTTGAAAAAATAGGGGATGAAGGAGTCCTATCAAACTCCTTTTATGACACAGACATGGTACTGATACCTAAACTAGGTAGATTGAAAACAGAGAAAGAAAATTATAGATCAATCTCCCTAATGAATATTGATGCCAAGATCTTAAATAAAATATTAGCAAAAAGATTACAGAAAATCTTCCCCAGGATAATACACAATGACCAAGTGGGATTTATACCAGGAATGCTGAGATGGCTCAATATTAGGAAAACTATTAGCATAATTGACTACATCAATAATCAAATTAACAAAAACCAGATGATCATCTCAATAGATACAGAAAAAGCATTTGACAAAATCCTGCATCCATTCCTAATAAAAACACTTGAGAGTATAGGAATAAATGGACTATTCCTTAAAATAGTCAGGAGCATATATTTAAAACTGTCAGTAAGCATCATATGTAATGAGGATAAACTGGAACCATTCCCAGTAATATCAGGAGTGAAACAAGGGTGCCCACAATCACCATTACTATTCAATATTGTATTAGAAAGACTAACCTTGGCAACAAGAGTCAAGAAAGAGATTAAAGGCATTAGAGTAGGTAATGAGAAAGCCAAACTATCACTTTTTGCAGATGATATTAGGGTAGACTTAGAGACCTCCAGAGATTCTACTAAAAAGCTATTATAAATAATCCCACTTTTAGCAAAGTTGCAGGATACAAAATAAATCCACATAAATCCTCAGCATTTTTATACCTCACCAACAAAATCCAACAGCAAGAGAAAAAAAGAGAAATTCCATTCAAAATAACTGACAATAGTATAAAATATTTAGGAATCTATCTACGAAAGGAAAGTCAGGAAATATATGAGGAAAATCACAAAACACTTGCCACAAAAATAAAGTCAGATTTAAATAATTGGAAAAACATTAAGTACTCTTGGATAGGCCGAGTGAATATAATAAAGATGACAATACTCCCTAAACTAATCTATTTATTTAGTGCTACACCAATCAGACTCCTAAGAATCTATTTTAATGATCTAGAAAAAATAACAACAAAATTCAGATGGAACAAAAAAAGGTCGAGATTTTCAAGGGAATTAATGAAAAAAAAAAAAAAATCAAATGAAGGTGGCCTAGCTGTACCTGAACTATATTATGAAGTAGCAGTCACTAAAACCATTTAGTGCTACCTAAGAAATAGACTAGTTGTTCAGTAGAATAGGTTAGGTTTACAGGACAACATAGTGAATACTGATAGCAATCTAGTGTTTGACAAACACAAAGATCCCAACTTTTGGGATAAGAATTCACTATTTGACAAAAACTGCTGGGAAAACTGGAAATTAGTATGGCAGAAATTAGTCATGGACCCATACTTAACACCATACACCAAGATAAGATCAAAATGGGTTCATGATTTAGGCAGAAAGAATGAAATTATAAATAAATTTGACGAATATAGGAGGAAGTAATTTGTGACCAAAGAAGAACTAGAGATCATTATTGATCACAAAACAGAAAATTTTGATTATATCAAGTTAAAAAGCTTTTGTCCAAGCAAAACTAATGCAAACAAGATTAGAAGGGAAGCAATAAACTGGGAAAATATTTTTATAGTTAAAGGTTCTGATAAAGGCCTCATTTCCAAAATATAGAGATGTGGACTCTATAAGAAAGCAAGCCATTCTTCCAATTGACAAATGGTCAAAGGATATGAACAATTTTCAGATGATGAAATTGAAACTATTTCTACTCATATGAAAAGTTGTTCCAAATCACTATTGATCAGAGAAATGCAGATTAAGACAACACTGAGATACCACTACACACTTGTCAGATTGGCAAAGATACAAGAAAAGATAATGATGAATGTTGGAAGGGATGTGGGAAAACTGGGACACTGATGCATTATTGGTGGAATTTTGAACAGATCCAACCATTCTGGAAAGCAATTTGGAACTATGCTCAAAAAGTTAACAAAGCGCATGCCCTTTGATACAGCAGTGTTGCTACTGGGCTTATATCCCAAAGAGATATTAAAGAAGTGAAAAGGATCTATTTGTGAAAAAATGTTTGTGGCAGCCCTTTTTGTAGTGGCTAGAAACTGGAAATTGAATGGATGCCCATCAATTGGAGAATGGCTGGGTAAATTGTGGCATATGAATGTTATGGAATATTATTGTTCTGTAAGAAGTGACCAGCAGGATGAATACATAGAGGCTTGGAGGGAGTTATATGAACTGATGCTAAGTGAAATAAGCAGAACCAAGAGATCATTATACACTTCAACAACAATATTGTATGAGGATGTATTCTGATGTATTATCATCACAATTGTTCCTCACAACAACTCTGAGAGGTAGGTGCCATAATTATCCCTATTTTATAAATGAAGAAACTGAGGCAAACAAAGTTAGGTAACTTTCCCAGCATCACATAGTTAACAAGTTTAAAAGGCGAAATTTGAATTCATTTCTTCCTGACTCTAGCACTTTAACTATGAAGCTGCCCACAAATAAGCTATATTATGTGATCCAGGAATCATATATGAACTCTTGCTTTTTTTATTCCTGATCCAAAGCTGTTTCCTACTTCAATAGAATACTAAATTCTCATTGAATGTTATATTGATTCCATGATTATAAAATAATATATTTAAAACTATAAGGTACCTTAAAAGCTATCTATTCCTTTTAATTTTTTAATCATTTATTTGTAGCTATGGAACTACTTTCCTTTCCTTCCTTTCTTTTTTTTAGTGATAGCTTTTATTATTTTCCCAGTTACATGAAAAGATAGTTTTCAAGATTCATCTTTGCAAAACCTTGTATTCCAAATTTTTCTCTCCCCTCCCCAGACAGCAAGCAATCCAATGTAGATTAAACATATGCAATTGTTCCACATTTCATATTTGTCATGCTGCACAAGAAAAAAACAGATCAAAAGGGGAGAAAACACAAGAATGAAAAAAAAGCAAACAACAATAACTACAACAACCCCCCCCAAAAAAGGTGAAAATGTTATGCTTCTGATGGAAGTGGATATCTTCGCCAAAGAGAAGATCTAATTCAGTTCCAGTTGATCAATGATGGATAGAATCAGCTACACCCAGAGAAGGAACACTGGGAAATGAGTGTAAACTGTTTGCATTTTTCTTTTTCTTCCCAGGTTATTTTTACCTTCTGAATCTAATTCTTCCTGTGCAACAAGAAATTTGGTTCTGCACACATGTAGTATCTAGGACAAATTATAACATATCTAACATGTATAAGACTGCCTGCCATGTACGGGAAGGGTTGGAGGGAAGGAAGAGAAAAATCAGAACAGAAGTGTTCAAGGGATAATGTTGTAAAAAATTACTCATGCATATGTGCTGTCAAAAAAAGTTATAATCATAAAATATATATATATATATATATATATATATATATATATATATATATATATATATATATATATATATATATATATATATATATATATATAGTTTAAAATAAATAAATAAATAAAAATAAAAAGGAAAGGAAAACAAAAATAATAAAACATCCAACACAAACACAAAAAGTAAAGAGTGAAACCCCAAACATTAAAATCTCACAAGGCATGGCCACACCCACCCTGCACTGAGAGTGAGTCAGAATGAATACAGCTTAACCAGCACAGCTTTGCTACTTGTCGAGGAATCTTGAACTTGGACCTCCCTTGCCCTAAAAACAATGAATAAAAAGGCAAAAAGAACTCTAACTATGGATAGGTTGTATTATAAAATAGAAGAACAGATTTCAAACCCTGAGGAAAATAAGAGATCATGTCCACATGAAGACCCAAAGGGTGATATAAATTGGTCCACATCACACAAGGCTCTCCTAGAAGGAATTTAAAAAAAAAAAAAAAAAAAAAAAAAAAGGTCTTAAGTCTTAAGGGAGACTACTTAGAAGAAAAATGAGGAAAGGAAATGAAAACTTTTCAAGAGACTTAGTGAAATGGAAAAAATATATAACTCATAAAAAGATAGATTTGACAAAATGGAAGGGGAAAATGCCCAGAAAAACAGAAATGGAAAAATAAAATAATTCCTTAAAAAACAGAATTTGTGAAATGGAAAAAAATTCAATAGTGGAAACAACTCATTTAAAAATTCAAGTAGACAAATACAAAAAGAAGTAAAGTTAAAATGAAAATAATTCACTACAAATTGGAACTAAACATATGGAAATGAATGACTCAATGAGGCAATAAGTATCAGTCAAGCAAAATTTTTAAAATATGAAAAAATAGAAAAAAAATGTAAAATACTGAAAAACAACTGACTTGGAAAATAGATCTAGGAGAGACAATCTAGGGATTATTGGACTTACTGAAACCATGATTTAAAAAAGAGCCTAGGCTGAGGGACAAGATGGCAGAGAAGATTGACGCAAATTTCTAAGCTCCTTTTTATCCTCAATACCAACTAGTTAAATCAGCCTCAAAAATAATGGTGGACTGATAAATACAACAAGAATTAGAAGCACAACTTACCAGCCCAAGAGAATCTGGAATTTCATCAGAAAAGGTCAGTTCTGAGGGGAGGGAAAAAAAAGACAAGCACAGACAGGGTTGGACTAGTGGCTAGCACATTGTGCCAAATGGGCTGGGGAAAACTCTGGGATCAGAGAAGCTACTGAGATAGAGGAAGCTGGCATAGGCTGATAGCTCTACTCTGCTTGTAAAACAGCAGATCAGAAGAGAAATCAAAGCCACTTCAAAAAAAACAAAAACAAAACAAGCCAGAACCTATAACTACCTCAAACCAGAAGTGACCTAACACCAATCCCAGCACGGCTGTGCAACTGTTTTCTGCTGTCCAGGGCTTTTCCTTGGGGCAGTTAAGAACCTGAACAGCTGGGGACACAAGCCGGGGCAGCCTCTAATCCACAGTGAGGGGCTCAGCTTGAGGCAATGGAATTCCCACAGCAGTGAAACTCCCTCAGCAATGAAACTCCTGCAGAAAGGACTGTGCTTCCTGGGCAGAGACTTCAGATTTGAGTACAGGGGCTTTTTGCAGATCAGCTGCTAATATCCACCCCCCACAGGGGCTTTGGCCTGGGGTTGTGAGTCTTTCACTGCTCAGCCTCTAGCCTCAGGGCAGTTGCTAGGCCACACAGTGGGGGTTCCTCACTGGGCACTCCCCGCAATGCAGCCACCACCAATGAGGCATTTCCAGGGGGGAAGGGAACTCTCTCTTAGCCCTTTTACAAGAGTACTGCATTCCATCCTATCTGGGAGGAAGCTGGTAAATTTCCTACCCAAAGGGCAGAGCCCACAGAGTTTAAATAATGAGTAAGAAACTGAAGAGAATGATTGACACCTTCTATACAGAGAAAGAACTGGTATCCAACCCTGAGGAGGCTAACAGCAGACAGTCCCCAGATAATACCCTAAAGGGGCCTGCCCTCCATCACATAACTCTCTCCTAGAAGAGACTATTAAAAAGTTAAGAGAGTTAGAAGAAAAATGGAGAAAGGAAAGAGAAGCTATGAAATTCGAGTTGGAAAACATAAAGAATTCACAGGAAGTGCAGGGGAACAAAATTTGTGTATTGGAAAAGATTAAAAAAATCACAGGAAAGTAGGATTTCTGAATTGGAAAAGATAAAATATTCCCAAGAAAGTAGGATTAATGAATTGGAAAAAGAAAATAACTTACTTTAAAAAATAGTGAAATGGAGAAAAAACTCCACAGAGCAAAATAATTCATTTAAAAACTCAATTGGGCATATACAAAAAGAACTAAAAAATGTGGATGAAGAAAATAACTCATTAAAAATCAGGACTGAACATATAGAAATGAATGATTCATTGAGAAACCAAGAATCAGTCAAGTAAAATTTTAAAAAATGAAAAGCTAGAGAATAACGTCAAATATTTACTGAGAAAATCTGTAGACCTGGAAAATAGATCTAGGAGAGATAATCCGAGGATCATTGGACTTCCCGAAAATTATGATGAAAAAAAGAGCCTAGATTCTATTTTACAGTAAATCATCAAAGAGAACTGTCCAGAGATAATAGAAACAGAAGGGAAAATAGGCATTGAAAGAATTCATCTAATTCTGAAAAAGACTCTTTAAAAAAAAAAAAAAAAACTCCAGTGAATATTGTAGCCAAGCTGCAGAACTCCCAGACTAAGGAAAAAATATTGCAAGCTGCCAGGAAAAAAAATTTAAATACCGAGTAGCCAAAATAAAGGTTACTCAAGATATAGCTGCCTCCACATTAAAGGCTCAAAGGGCCATCTGATATTCTGAAAAGCAAAAGAACTTGGAATGCAGCCAAGAATAAATTACCTAACTAAGTTTAGCATTTTCTTTCATGGAAGAAGATGGACATGTAATGAAACAGAAGACTTCCAATTGTTTCTAAGAAACAAACCAGATTTAAACAAAAAATTTGATCTCCAACCACAAGACTTGAGAGAAGCAGAAAAAGGTAAAAGGAACTCTTGAGAACTGTATTTTGGTTATGGATATACAGAAAGTCCACATGGTTAATTTGATTTTACTGATATAACATAAAAAAGGAAATAGAAAGGGAAAAGGGATAGTATCAGAAAACAGGAAAGGGGAGATAAAAAGAGGGAAACTACATCACAGGAAGAGGCAAAGAAAATTTACCATATCTGAGGGAATTTAGAGAGGGGGAGGAACACTCTGTGAATCTTACTCTCATCAAAGTAGACTGAAAAAGTAAATAATTGACATATTTGTTTTTCAGAGAATTCTATCTCACCTCATTAAATGGGGGGAGAGGAAAAGGGAAAAGGAAAAGAGGAATAAGGGAAGAGTACAAGAAAGGGGAAGGGCCTTAAAAGGAGGGGGGAGGGATACTAAAAAGGAAGGACTGCATGACACAATTGGGGTCCATAAGTATAATACTGGGAAAGGGGATAAGGGGGGGACAAGAGGGAAAAAAGCATAATCTGGGGATAATATGATGGCAGGAAATACAGAATTAGTAATTTTAACTGTAAATGTGAATTGGATGAACTCTCCTATTAAGCAGAAGCAGATAGCAGACTGGATCAAAAGTCAGAAACCCACAATATGTGGTTTACAGGAAACATATTTAAAGGAGGGCCATTCATACATACATACATACATATATACATATATATATATATATATATATATATATATATATATATATATATATATATATATATATATATATATATATATATATATATATATATATATACAGAGTAAAGGTAAAGGGCTAGGGCAAAATCAATTATGCTTCAGGAAAAGTCAAAAAAGCAGGGGTAGCCATCCTTATCTCACATCAAGCAAAAGCAGATATTGATCTAATAAAAAGAGATAAGGAAAGAAAACCATATCCTGCTAAAGGGTAGCATAGGCCATGAAGCTATATCAATACTAAAAATATATGCACCAAGTGGTATAGCATCTAACGTCCTAAAGGAGAAGTTAAGGAGAGTTGCAAGAAGATATAGAAAGCAAAACTATAATAGTGGAAGATCTTGCACTCTCAGAATTAGATAAATCAAACCACAAAACAAATAAGAAAGAAATTAAAGAGGTAAATAGACCATTAGAAAAATTAGGTATAATAGATCTTTGGAGAAAACTGAATGGTGATAGAAAGGAGTATACTTTCTTCTCAGCAGTACATGGAACTTATACAAAAATTGATCATATATTAGGACATAAAGGTCTCAAAATTAAATGCAGAAAGGCAGAAATAGTAAATGCTTTCTTATCAGATCATAATGCAATAAAAACTACATACATAGAGGTAAATACACCAAAATGTAATTGGAAATTAAATAATCTCATCTTAAAGAATGATTGGGTGAAATAGCAAATTATAGAAACAATAATTTCACCGAAGATAATGACAGCGATGAAACATCATATCAAAATTTGTGGGATGCAGCTAAAGTGGTAATAAGGGGAAATTTTATATCTTTAGAGGCTTATTTGAATAAAATAGAAAAAGAGAAGATTAACAAATTGGGCCTGCAACTTAAAAAGCTAGAAAAAGACCAAATTAAAAACCTCCAACCAAATACTGAACTTGAAATTCTAAAATTAAAAGGAGAAACCAATAATATTGAAAGTAAAAAAACTATTGAATTAATAACTAAAACAGAGTTGGTTTTATGAAAAAGCCATTAAAATAGATAAACCTTTGGTAAATCTGATCAGAAAAAGGAAAGAGGAAAGTCAAATTGTTAGTCTTACAGATGAAAAGGGGGAATCTTTCCACCAATGAAGAGGGAATTAGGACAATAATAAGGAGTTACTTTGCCCAACTTTATGCCAATAAATTTGATAACTTAAGTGAAATGGATGACTGCCTTCAAAAAATAGGCTTCCTACATTAACAGAGGAGGATGTAAATTGCTTAAATAGTGCCATTACAGAAAAAGAAATAAAACAAGCTATTAATCAATTCCCCAAGAAAAAAATCCAAAGGATAAGATGGATTTACATGTGAATTCTACCAAACATTTAAAGAACAATTAGCCCCAATGTTATATAAACTATTTGAAAAAATAAGGGATGAAGGAGAACTACCTTTTATGACACAGACATGGTACTGATACCTAAACCAGTTAGGTTGAAAATGAATAAAGAAAACTATATTTCAATGTCCTTAATGAATATTGATACTAAAATCTTAAATAAGATATTAGCAAAAAAACTTCAGAAAATCATCCCCAGGATAATACACTAAGATCAAGTAGGATTTATACCAGGAATTCAGGGCTGGTTTAATATTAGGAAAACTATTAATATAATTGACCATATTAATAATCAAATTAACAAAAACCATATGATCATCTCAATAGATGCAGAAAAAGCATTTGATAAAATATAACATCCATTCCTATTAAAAATGCTTGAGAGTATATGAATAAATAGACTATTCCTTAAAATAGTCAGGAGCATATATTTAAAACCATCAGTAAGCATCATATGTAATGGGGATAAACTGAAACCTTTCCCAGTAAGATCAGGAGTAAAACAGGGTTGCCCACTATCACCATTACTATTCAATATTGTATTAGAAATGTTAGCCTCTGCATTAAGACTCCAGAAAAAGATTAGAGAAATAAGAGTAGGTAAAAAGGAAATCAAATTATCACTCTTTGCAGATGATATCATGGTATACTTAGAGAACCCCAGAGACTAATAAAAAGTTATTAGTAATAATTCAGAATTTTAGCAAAGTGGCAGGATACAAAATAAATCCACATAAATCCTCAGCATTTTTATACATCGTCACCAAAATGCAACAGCAAAACATACAAAGAGAAATTCCATTCAAAACAAATGTCGACAGTATAAAATATTTTGGGAATCCATCTACCAAAGAAAAGTCAGGAATTATATGACCAAAATTACAAAACACTTGCCACAAAAATAAAGTCAGATGAAGGTGACCTAGCTTTTACCTGATCTAAAGCTGTATTATAAAGCAGCAGTCACCAAAAACCATTTGGTATTGGCTAAGAAATAGACTACTTGATCAGTGGAACCAGATAGGTACACAGGACAAAATAGGGTACAAGTATAGCAATCTAGTGTTTGACAAATCCAAAGATACCAACTTTTGGGATAAAAATTCACTATTTGACAAAAACTGCTGGGAAAACTGGGAATTTAGTATGGCAGAAACTAGGCATGGACCCACAAGTAACAGCATACACCAGATAAGTTCAAAATGGGTTCATGATTTAGGCATAAACAATGAGATCATTAACAGATTAGAGGAACATAGGATAGTCTACCTCTCAGACCTGTGGAGGAGGAAGGAATTTATGACCACAAAATAGAAGATTTTGATTACACCAAATTAAAAAGCTTTTGTACAAACAAAAATAATTCAAACAAGATTAGAAGGGAAGCAACAAATTGGGAAAATATTTTTACAGTTAAAGGTCCTGATAAAGGCCTCATTTCCAAAATATATAGAGAACTGACTCTAATTTATCAGAAATTAAACCATTCTCTAATTGATAAATGGCCAATGGATATGAACAGACAATTTTCAGATGATGAATTGAAACTATATCCAATCATATGAAAGTGTTCCAAATCACTACTGATCAGAGAAATGCAAATTAAGACAACTCTGAGATACCACTACACACCTGTCAGATTGGCTAAGATGACAGGAAATAATAATGATGAATGTTAGTGGGAATGTGGGAAAACTGGGACACTGATGCATTGTTGGTGGAGTTGTGAAAGGATCCAGCCATTCTGGAGAGCAATTTGGAACTATGCCCCAAAAGTTAGCAAACTGTGCATACTTTTTGATCCAGCAGTGCTACTACTGGGCTTATAACCTAAAGAAATACTAAAGAAGGGAAAGGGACCTGTATGTGCCAAAATGTTTGTGGCAGCTCTTTTTGTAATGGCTAGAAATTGAAAAATGAATGGATGTCCATCAATTGGAGAATGAGTGGGTAAATTATGGTATATGAATGTTATGGAATATTATTGTTCTGTAAGAAATGACCAACAGGAGAAATACAGAGAGGCTTGGAGAGACTTACATCAACTGATGCTATGTGAAATGAGCAGAACCAGGAGATCACTATACACCTCAATAATGATACTGTATGAAGACATACTCTGATTGAAGTGGATATCTTCAACATAAAGAAGATCCAATTCAGTTCCAGTTGATCAATGATGGACAGAAATAGCTACAACCATGGAAGGAACACTGGGAATTGAATTTAAAATGTTTGCACTATTATATTTCTACACAGGTTACTTATACCTTTGGAATCCAATTCTTACCGGGCAACAAGAAAATTGGTTTTTCACCCATATATTTTATTAAGGATATAGTGTAACACATTTAATATGTATGGGATAGCCTGTCATCTAGGGGAAGGGGTGGAGGGAAGGAGGGGAAAATTCGGAATAGAAGTGAGTGCAAGGGATAATGTTGTTAAAAAAAATTACCCATGCATATGTACTGTCAAAAAAATATAATTATAAAATTAATTTTTAAAAAGAGCCTAGACACTATTTCTCAGGAAATAATCAAAGAGAACCGCCTAGATGTCATAGAATCAGAAGGTAAAATAGCCATTGAAATAATTCACTTAACACCTCCTGAAAGAGACCTCAAAATTAGAACCCCAAGGAATATCATGGCTAAATTTCAGAAACATCATGCCAATGAAAAAATATTACAAGCAGCCAGAAAGAAACAATTCAAATACCAAGAAACAACAATCAGGATTATCCAGGACCTAGCAGCTTTCACCTTAAAGGATGGAAGGGCCTGGAATCTTATATTCTTAAAGGTAAAGAGCATTTTCTTTCAGAGAAGAAGATGGATATTCAATGAAACAGGTGAATTCCATTTATTTAGGATGAAAAGACCAGAGGTAAACAAAAAATTTGTTCTCCAAATATAGAACTCAAAAGAAGCACAAAAAGGTAAAAAAAAAAAAAAAAAAAAAAAAAAAAAAAAAAAAAAAAAAACTCTTGAGAACTGTATTTCTGTATGAGTATACAAAGAGAGTGCATGTATAATTTGATTTTACTGTTATAATATAAAAAAGAAACAAGAGATGGAAAGGGGATTGTATTGGAAAAGGGGAAAGTGGAGGTAAAATGAGGGAAATTACACCTCAGGAAGAAGCAAAGAAAACCTATTGCAAGTGAGGGAAAGAAGGGGGGGGTGGTGATCATTGTGTGAATATTACTCCCATCAGATTTGGCTCAAAGAGAAAATATTAGACATATTTGGTTTCACAGAGAAACTTCTTTCACCTTATAGGAAAGTGGGTAAAATAGAAGGGAAAGCAAAAATAGTAGGAGAAAAGTATAAAAAAGGGGGAGGGATTTTAAAGGGGTGGACTGCTTCAGTCAAGTAATGTTCATAAGTAAAATACTGGGGAGGAGAGAAAATGGAAAAGGAAAGAGAAAAGTATAATTTAGGGTTAATAATATAGCAGAAAATACAGAATTATTAGTTTTAATATTAAATGTGAATGGGGTGAATTATCCCATAAAGCATAAGCAGATAGCAGAGTAGATTATGAGCCAGAATCCTACAATATGTTGCTTATAAGAAACACATTTAAAACAGAGAGATACATACAGAGTAAAAATTAAAGGCTGGAGCCAAATCTCTTTTGCTTCAGGTGAAGATAAAAAAATAAATAAAAAAAAAGCAGGGGTAGCTATCCTGATCTCAGATCAAGCAAAAGCAAAAATTGATCTAATTAAGAGATAAGGAAGGAAACTGTATCTTGCTAAAGGTTACCATAGATAATGAAGCAATATCAATACTAAACACAAATGCACCAAGTGGCATAGTATGAAAATTCCTAAAGAAGAAGTTAAGAGAGTTAGAAGAAGAAATGGACATCAGCACTTTAATGGTTGGAGAGCTCAACCTTACTCTCTCAGAACTAGATAAATTGAACCACAAAATAAATAAGAAAGAAGTTAAGGAGGCAAATAGAATTTTAGAAAAATTAGGTATGATAGATCTTTGTAGAAAAGTGAATGGAGACAGAAAGGAGTACTTTCTTCTTAGCAGTTCATGAAACCTATACAAAAATTGACCCTATATTAGAACATAAAGACCTCAAAATCAAATGCAAAAAGACATAAATAATAAATGCATTTTTTCAAATCATGATGCAATAAAAATTACATTCAATAAGAGCAGGGGAAAATAGAACAAAAAGTAATTGGAAACTAAATAATCTCATCCTAAAGAATGAATGAGTAAAATAGCAAATTATAGACACAATTGATAATTTCATGCAAGAAAATGGCAAAAATGAGACAACATACCAAAATTTATGGGATACAGCTAAAGCAGTAATAAAGGGAAACTTTATATCTCTAGATGCTTACTTGCATAAAATAGAGAAAGGAAGATCAATGAATTGGTTGTAAAACTAAAAAAGCTAGAAAAATAACAAATTAAAACTCACCAATCAAAACTCAAATTTGAAATTCTAAAAATAAAAGGAGGGATTAATAAAACTGAAAGTAAAAAAAAAAACTTGAATTAATAAATAAAACTAAGAGTTGATTTTATGAAAAAAACACAACAAAATAGATAAATTTTTAGTTAATTTGATTAGAAAAAGGAATGCAGAAAATCAAATTATTAAAGGAAGAGGGAGAACTTTCCACTGATGAAGAGGAAATTAAAATAATAATTAGGAGTTATCTAATTTTATGCCAATAAATTTTGTAATGGCTGGGCTAGATTTTTCTGGAGTCTAAGCTCTAGCTCACTCTCACTGGAGTCTCACTTGAGTCTGCTTATTTCCAGTCTGCTCAGTCCTTATATACCTTAGTACAATTATATCACTACAGCACACTGAACATGTGTCAATTATATAATCATAGTAAGTACTAAGTATATGTAAACTAGAGAATCATTATCTCATCATTCACACTGAGTAAACACCCTGTTATAAGTATCCTAGTTTCAAGCATATTTTTCCAAAGTTCTGAACCTCTACATCTCCTGCTTTCTTTTGTTTTAGAACATAGGTTGTCACACACTCCCTGACTTCTCAGGAAAGGAGGTGGGCACCAAAAGGAAATGGGAAGTCAAATCAGATATTGTTAGCAGGTTTCCTCTGCATTGAAGGGTCTTACCTGAAACAGATATACATAGATACATCAACATGGGAGGTATTATACAAGCACATAGTAATATAACACAGGCTAGAAGTGATGTAACAAACAACATGAATCAATATGAGGAATTATACATGTCCATAAGTCCTAAAAATAGACCAAAACCAATCTATTGTCCATTACTTCATGTGTCAGGGAATCCAATGATTCTTGCAAGTTTTGAAGGGATAATCTTGTAAAAAAAAAAATTACCCATGTATATGTACTGTCAAAAAAATTATAATTATAAAATTAATTAAAAAAAATAAATAAAGCCTTCAGGGTCTGTCTTCAGTGCAAGGAGGTTACCAGTTTCCTCTGTAGAGCAAGAATGGGGATATGAACAGTATCTGTCCTCTGTCTGTGGGAGGGCTCTGGAACTAGCTTCACGTGGAAGTGAGTATGCCTGGGTATCACTAGCCAGGCTGTGTAAGTGACCTGTGAGGAGCCCTGCTGTGAGGATTAGTGACCACCTTGGGGCTAGAGGTTAAGGAGCAAAGGTATCACTGCCCCACCCCCAAACACCTGCTTTGAGTATTAGCAGTTGTCCTATCCCTCACCACACTGGAAATATCTCTGCCTTGGGGAGCGCAGTCAAGCTGGGGAACTTCAACTACCCCAGGCCGAGCCCCTCACTGTGCAGATAAGAGGCTGCCCTGGGCTGTGCCCCTGCTGTGTGTGACTGCCCCTCAACACAAGCCCCTCGGTGCAGTATGATGCAAAGACCATGCTATGGTCTGCCCTGAGTCACTTCCGGTCCTGGGTGGGTGCAGCCAGATCCTCTCGGGCTTTGTGTCCCTCAGAGTACCCACTACCCTAGGCTCCAACTTCTCTTCTGGTCCACTACTCTACCACCAAAGCAAAGCAGTCAGGCTATGGCAGAGAGCTCTTTGTAAACCTTCCAACCACAGAGGTCACCCTGCTCCCATTTCTATCCCTGCTCTGCACTGGTCTACTCCCACCACCTCAGGTCAAATCTTTTCTGGCAATATTCCAGATTCTCTTCCACTGGTAAGTTGTACTTCCAAACTTCATGGGTTTTACCAGTCAAGCGCTATTTTTGAGGCTGAATTAAATAGGTGGTAGAAAGGGTATGAGCTTAAAAAGTTCCATCTGGCTTCTCTGCCATCTTGACTCCATCCCTGTTTCAAATTATTTTTAAAAGGATATGGGGCTACTTAGTCTTGCTTTGGGAATTTACCATGCTTTTTGAGACCATCTATATACTAAGATAGAGTAACTTTAAAAGGTAGTATCTATTATAACCATCAGAAATATATTTTCCTCCATTATTTTATAAAAAAGTATGAAGATATTTTATTATCTATACACAGAAATATGTATGGTTACTTTTGCCACAGCAAAAATCAAAGGTGGAATGGTAAACTATCAAGGAGTTCCCTTATACTACCATGGCAAATGAAATTTTTGAAAGCTACTCAAAATAAAAATTTTTACAAAGCTGTTTTATTTTCAAAACATATACACAGATAATCTGACAACATTGACCCTTGGTTGCATAGCCTTGTGTTTCAGATTTTCTCCTCCTTCTCCTCCACCCTCTTCCCTAGATGGTAAGCAATTCAATATGTTAAACATATTTAAATATATGTTAAATCCAATATGTATAAATATTATATTTATGAAATTCTCTTGCTGCACAGGAGAAATCAGATAAAAAAATATATGCTAAATCCAATATGAATAAATATATTTATACAATTCTCTTGCTGTACAGGAGAAATCATCTTACTCTGATAGGAGTAAAAAAACAAAATGCAAATAAACAACAATAAGAAGAGTGAGACTGTTATGTTGTGATCCACATTTAGTTCCTACAATCCTCTTTCTGGGTGTAGACGGCTCTCTTCATCACAAGATCATAGCAACTGGCATGAATCATTTCATTGTTGGAAAGAGTCATGTTCATCAGAATTGATCATTGTATAATATTGATGTTGCCATGTATAATGATCTCCTGGTTTTGCTCATTTCACTTAGCATAAGTTCATGTAAGGCTCTCTAGGCATTTCTAAAATCTTCCTCCTGATCATTTCTTATAGAACAATAATATTCCATAATATTCATATATAGTAATCCATTCCAACTTATGGGCATCCACTCAGTTTCCAGTTTCTTGCTACTATGAAAAGGGCTGCCACAAGCATTTTTGCACATGGGGGTCCCTTTCTTTCCTTTAAGATGTCTTTGGGATATAGGCCCAATAGAAACACTGCTGGGTCAAAGAGTATGCACAGCTTGATAACTTTTTGAACATAGTTCCAAATTGTTCTCCAAAATGGATGGATCTATTCATAATTCCATGAACAATGTATCATTGTCCCAGTTTTCCCACATCCTTTTCAACATTCATCATTATATTTCCGGTCATCTTAGCCAATCTGAGAGAAGTGTAGTGATATCTCAAAGTTATCTTAATTTACATTTTTCTGATTCAATAGTGATTTAGAGTACCTTCTCATATGATTAGAAATAGGTAAAATGATTTCCCAATTTATTGCTTCTCTTCTGATCTTGTCGGCATTGGGTTTAGTTTTTGTTTGTTTGTTTGTTTGTTTTTGTTTTTGTTTTTTTGGTACAAAAACTTTTAAACTTAATATAATCAAAATTATCTATCTGATGTTGAATTAGGAGTTCCAGTTCTTTTTTGGTCACAAATTCCCTCCTTCTACACAGATATGAGCGGTAAAATATTCTATGTTCTTCTAATTTGTTTATAATATCACTATGTTTAAATCATGAATCCATTTAGATCTTATCTTGTTATGTGATGTTAGGTGTAGGTTGAGCCCTAATTTCTTGGCAAAGAAATTATTTGTTCCTGTCATCTTAGCCAATCTGACAAGTGTGTAATGATATCTCAGAATTGTCTTAATTTGCATTTCTCTGATCAATAGTGATTTGGAACACTCTTTCATATGAGTGGAAATAGTTTTAATTTCGTCATCTGAAAATTGTCTGTTCATATCCTTTGACCATTTATCAATTGGAGAATGGCTTGATTTCTTATAAATTAAAGTCAATTCTCTGTATATTTTGGAGATGAGGCCTTCATCAGAACCTTTAACTGTAAAAATTTTTTCCCAATTTGTTACTTCCCTTCTAATCTTGTTTGCATTAGTTTTGTTTGTGCAGAAACTTTTTAATTTGGTGTAATCAAAATGTTCTATTTTGTGATCAATAATGGTCTCTAGTTCTCCCTTGGACACAAACTCCTTCCTCCTCCACAAGTCTGAGAGGTAAACCATCCCAAGTTCCTCCAATTTATTTATGATTTCGTTCTTTATGCTTAAATCTTGGACCCATTTTGATCTAATCTTAGTATGTGGTGTTAAATGTGGGTCCATGCCTAGTTTCTGCCATACTAATTTCCAGTTTTCCCAGCAGTTTTTGTCAAATAATGAATTCTTATCCGCAAATTTGGGATCTTTGGGTTTGTCAAAGATTAGATTGCTATTTTTATTCACTATCTTGAACCTAACCTATGCCACTGATCAACTAGTCTATTTCTTAGTCAATACCAAATGGTTTTGGTGACTGTTGCTTTATAATATAGCTTTAAATCAGGTACACTTAAACCACCTCCCTCTGACTTTTTTTTCATTAGTTCCCTTGCAATTCTCGACCTTTTATTCTTCCATATGAATTTTGTTGTTATTTTTCTAGGTCATTAAAATAGTTTCTTGAGAGTCTGATTGGTATAGCACTAAATAAATAGATTAGTTTGGGGAGTACTGTCATCTTTATTATATTCGCTCGGCCTATCCAAGAACACTGAATGTCTTTCCAATTATTTAAATCTGACTTTATTTTTGTGGCAAGTGTTTTGTAATTTTGCTCATATAATTCCTGACTCTCCTTTGGTAGATATATTCCCAAATATTTCATACTATCGACTGTTATTTTGAATGGAATTTCTCTTTGTATCTCTTGCTATTGGATTGTGTTGGTAATGTATAAAAATCCTGAGGATTTATGTGGATTTATTTTGTATCCTGCGACTTTGCTAAAATTCTGAATTATTTCTAATAGCTTTTTAGCAGAGTCTTTGGGGTTCTCTAAGTATACCATCATGTCATCTGCGAAAAGTGACAATTTGATTTCTTCATTTCCTACTCTAATTCCTTGAATCTCTTTCTCGGCTCTTATTGCCAAAGCTAGAGTTTCTAGTACTATATTGAATAGTAATGGTGATAGTGGGCAACCTTGTTTCACTCCTGATCTTACAGGGAAAGGTTCTAGTTTATCACCATTACATATGATGTTTACTGAAGGTTTTAAAAATATACTCCTTATTATTTTAAGGAATAGTCCATTTATTCCTATACTCTCAAGCGTTTTTAGTAGGAATAGATGTTGGATTTTATCAAATGCTTTTTGTGCATCTATTGAGATGATCATATGGTTTTTATTAATTTGATTATTAATATGGTCAATTATACTAATAGTTTTCCTAATATTAAACCAGCCCTGCATTCCTGGTATAAATCTCACTTGGTCATAGTGTATTATCCTGGGGATGATTTTCTGAAGTCTATTTGCTAATATCTTATTTAAGATTTTAGCATCAATATTCATTAAGGAAATTGGTCTATAATTTTCTTTCTCAGTTTTCGATCTATCTGGTTTAGGTATCGGTACCATGTCTGTGTCATAGAAGGAATTTGGTAGGACTCCTTCAATCCCTATTTTTTCAAATAGTTTACATAGCATTGGAGTTAGTTATTCTTTAAATGTTTGGTAGAATTCACATGTAAATCCATCTGGTCCTGGGGACTTTTTCTTAGAAAGTTGGTTAATAGTTTGGTCTATTTCTTTTTCTGAGATGGGACTATTTAGACTACTTACTTCTTCCTCTGTTAATCTGGACAAGCTATATTTTTGAAGGTATTCTTCCATTTCATTTAAGTTATCGAATTTATTGGCATAAAGTTGAGCAAAGTAGCTCCTAACTATTGTTCTAATTTCCTCTTCATTAGTGGTGAGTTCACCCTTTTCATTTTCAAGACTAACAATTTGCTTTTTCTCTTTCCTTTTTTTAATCAGGTTTACTAAGGGTTTGTCTATCTTGTTGGTTTTTTCATAGAACCAACTCTTTGTTTTATTAATTAATTCAATCCTTATTTTACTTTCAATTTTATGAATCTCACCTTTTATTTTTTGAATTTCAAGTTTTCTGTTTGTCTGGGGGTTTTTAATTTCTTTCTTTTCTAGCAATTTTAGTTGTAAGCCCAATTCGTTGGCCCTCTCTTTCTCTATTTTATGCAAGTAGGCCTGTAGAGATATAAAACTTCCCCTTATTACTGCTTTGGCTGTATCCCACACATTTTGGTATGATGTCTCATTATTGTCATTTTCTTGGGTGAAGTGATTAATTATGTCTATGATTTGCTGTTTTACCCAATCATTCTTTAGTATAAGATTATTTAGTTTCCAATTATGTTTTGGTCTATTTTCCCCTGGCTTTTTATTAAATGTAATTTTGATTGCATTATGGTCTGAAAAGGATGCATTTACTATTTCTGCCTTACTGCATTTGATTTTGAGGGTTTTATGCCCTAGTATATGATCAATTTTTTATAGGTTCCATGAACTGCTGAGAAGAAAGTATACTCCTTTCTGTCTCCATTTAGCTTTCGCCAAAGATCTATCATATCAAACTTTTCTAGTATTCTACTTACCTCTTTGACTTCTTTCTTATTTATTTTGTGGTTTGATTTATCTAATTCTGAGAGTGCAAGGTTGAGATCTCCCACTATTATAGTTTTGCTATCTATTTCCTCTTGCAGCTCTCTTAATTTCTCTTTTAAGAATTTAGATGCTGCACCACTTGGTGCATATATGTTTAATATTGATACTGCTTCATTATTGATGCTGCCCTTTAGCAGGATATAATGCCCTTCCTTATCTCTTTTAATTAGATCAATTTTTGTTTTTGCTTGATCTGAGATGAGGATGGCTACTCCTGCTTTTTTGGTTTTGCCTGAAGCATAATAGATTCTGCTCCACCCTTTTACTTTTAGTTTGAATGTCTCACCCTGTTTCAGGTGTGTTTCCTGTAAACAACATATAGTAGGGTTCTGACTTTTAATCCAGTCTGCTAACTGCTTCCTCTTTATGAAGTAGTTTGCCCCATTCACATTTATGGTTAGAAGGACTAATTCTATATTGCTTGCCATCCTATTAACCCCTGCTTATGCTTTTCCCCTTTCCTTCACTCTTACCCCCCTACCCAGTATTAAACTTGTGAACAGCCCTCCCTTTTTAGGATCCCTCCCCCACCTTAAAGTTCCTCCCCTTACTTTACCCCTTTTCCTGGAAATTACTGTATTCCCTTCCCCTTAGCTTACTCCTTCCCTTTCACTTTTCAATGAAGTGGAAGAAGTTTCACCATAAATCGAATATGTGTATTGATACACACTATGTTCATCTCCCTCCTTTCTTTCTCTCAGATATAATAGGTTACCTTTGCCTCTTCATGAGATGTAGTACCACCACTTTACACTTTTTTATGATATAATCTCCTTTCCACCTCTAGTTTCTAAGACAAATTGTACATATGTTCTTTACATATTTTTTTGACAGAAGTATAGTTCTCAAGATTTCTTTTTACCTTTTAAGAAATCTCTTGAGTTCTGTATTTGAAGATCAAACCTTTTATGTAGGTCTGGTTTTTTCATCAAAAATAGATGGAATTCATTTATTTCGTTAAATGTCCATCTTCTTCCCTGGAAAACGATGCTCATTCTTGCTGGGTAAGTTATTCTTGGCTGCATACCAAGTTCCTTAGCCTTTCGGAATATCATGTTCCAGGCCCTGCGTTCTTTTAATGTGGACGCTGCTAGATCCTGGGTTATCCTTATTGTGGATCCTCCATATCTGAATTGCTTTTTTCTAGCAGCTTTCAATATCTTTTCCTTTGTCTGATGGTTCTTGAACTTGGCCACTATATTTCTTGGTATTTTGATTTTAGGGTCCCTTTCAGTAGGTGATCGATGAATTTTTTCAATGTCTATTTTACCCTCTGTTTCCAGAATGTCTGGGCAGTTCTCTTTGATAATTTCCTCGAAAATGGTGTCCAAGCTCTTTTTTTTCCTCCCATTTTTCAGGGAGTCTGATTATTCTCAAATTGTCTCTCCTGGATCTGTTTTCCAGGTCTGTTGTCTTTCTGGTAAGGTACTTGACATTCTTTTCAATTGTTTCATTTCTCTGGTTTTGCTTGACTCCCTCTTGGTTTCTCCTTGAGTCATTCATTTCTACTTGTTCCAGTCTAATTTTCAATGATGTATTTTCTTCACTCACTTTTTTTATATCTCTTTGTAATTGTCCAATTGAGTTTTTATCTTCTATGGAATTTTTTTCCATTTTATCCATTTTATTTTTTAGAGAGCTGATTTCTTTTTCCAGCTCACTAATCCTGTTTTCCTTGGAGTTGTTTACCTTTTCCAGCTCACTAATCCTGTTTTCCTTGGAGTTGTTTACCTTTTCCAGCTCACTAATCTTGTTTTTCAATGATTTGATTTCTTTATCCACTCTGTCTTTGAATGCATAGGATGACTTCTCCAGGCTCTCTTGCCAAGCTTCCCTTTCCTTTTCCCATTTCTCTTCCAGCTCTCTTGTGAGAGCCTTTTTGATTTCCTCTAGGAGATTCTTTTGTATTAAGGAGCAGCTTATATCCCTCCCAGGGGATACATCTGGGGACAGTCTGTTCCTAGTCTCCTCAATATTTGAAGTCTGCTCCCTCTCCACACAGAAGCTGTCAATGGTTAGAGCCCTTTTGAATTTTTTGTTCATTTTGTCAGAGTAGGAATCAAAGAAAACAAACTGACAAGAGAAACAATTGGTCTGTTTTGCGGGGGATGGGGCTGGATGGTATTAATGGGCTTCCTCTACAGACTGGGGGTAGGGCAGCAGCTAACAGAACAGCAATGACTGTACTGAGTCTACGCTCTGAGGCTCCGAGAACGCACCGAGTCAGTCCAGGTGGGGGTTGGGGGTGGCCGGGCTCTGAGAGAAGCTGGCTTTCTGGGGTTTTAATCTTCACCTCCGGTGTTTACACCCTCTCTGCTGCTCCTGGCTTGCTGCCAAGATAGAGCATCCACACTGGGGCAAAAGCCCTTTCACAGAAACGGCAGAGATCACACCCCTCCCCCTCCGGTCTGAGCTGTGTGAGCTGCCTGTCTTGCTCTGGCTGCCTGCCCTCAGTCTGCACCCAGTCTGTTCAACCCTCCCCTGAGCAAACACAGACCTTTTCTGGCGACTTTCAAGGATGTCTTCTCTTGGTGATTATTTGTGGATTTCTTTCTGGGTCAAGCATTAAGTCAGAGGCTTGTCATGAAGTAAGTTCTGAGAGAAAACGAGGAGCTCAAGCAGCTGTCTGCCTCCACGCCGCCATCTTGGCTGGAACTTCATTATAACTTTCTATTGACAACATATGCATGGTTAATTTTTCAACATTGTCCCTTGCAATCACTTCTGTTACAACTTTTCCATTTCCTCTCTTCACTGTCTCCCCTAGATGGCAGGCAGTCTCATACATGTTAAATAGATTAAAGTATATCTTAAATGGAATATATGTGTTCATATTTGTACACTTTTCTTGTTGCACAGAAAAATCAGATTCGGAAAGATAAAAATAACCTGGGAAGAAAAACAAAAACGCAAGCAGTCCACATTCATTTCCCAGGGTTCTTTCAGTTTAGCTGGTTCTGCTCATCATTTATCAGTTGGAACTGAATTGGATCTTCTCATTGCTGAAGATATTTTTCCTCATATAGTATAGAATACTATATATAGTATTCAGCATATAGTTGTCGAAGTATATAATGATCTCCTAGTTCTGCTCATTTCACTTAGCATTAGTTCATGTAAGTCTCTCTTAGCCTCTCTATATTCATCCTGCTGGTCATTTCTTACAGAACAATAATATTCCATAACATTCATATACCACAATTTACCCAGCCATTCTCCAATTGATGGGCATCCATTCAATTTCCAGTTTCTAGCCACTACAAACAGGGCTGCTACAAACATTTTTTCACATACAGGTCCTTTTCTCTTCTTTAATATCTCTTTGGATTATAAGCCCAGTAGTAGCACTGCTGGATCAAAGGGTATGCAGAATTTGTTAACTTTTTTTTTCCTTGTGATTTTAATTTATTATTATCATCATTTAAAAAATTATATTGGCATGGTTTATACATGATATGATAGAATCATTAGCTATTAGGATCTGTTCTACACTCCCCATGTAAGTTAGGCAAGCTCTTTTTCATAAAAGGCAGAGAATTTATCCACAAGGCCTTATTGACCCAGGAGGCTAAGGCAAGATGAATTTTTAAAAGCCCCTTTCTGTTGGATGCTGCCCAAAAAGATCTGATTACCTGAGGGCTTAAAAAAGACTGGTCAATGCAACCCTTAGAATCACCATGCATTTTCCTGCTCATCAGTCTTAGAGCAAGGGAAGAAAAGCATAATCAGTTCTTTTTTTTCTCTCTCAAAAGCATTTTATCTTTCCAAATGTATGTAAAGAGAGTTTTCAATCCTCATCTTTGCCTCAGAGCTTCACTGGTTTCCTTCAAGACAATTCAATTCCCAACTTCTGAAGGAAAGCCCTTTTTTGATCCTCCCATCTATTATTATCCTTTCCTCTGACTTCATTTTTAATATAATTTATATATTATACCATATATAATATATGTATACAATATACATATACAAATATATTTGTATTGTATATGTACTTGTTATGTATATGTTACATCCCATCTGAGTTCCTTGATCAGGAAATATAAGATTTAAATATTCCAATCTTATAAAGGGAAATTAAGGTAGTTAATTTTTCCTTTTGCCTTTCCTTGTGAGTGCTTAACACAAAGGCTGATATATAAGTTCTTTTTTTTTTGCTGTTTTGACTAATTGGGTCTTTTTTTTTTTTTAGTTATTTAATTTTTTATTTTATTTTATAATTATAACATTTTTTTGACAGTACATATGCATGGGTAATTTTTTACAACATTATCCCTTGCACTTACTTCTATTCAGATTTTTTCCCTTCCTCCCCCAACCCCCTCCCCCAGATGGCAAGCAGTCTTATATATGTTAAATATATTACAGTATATTCTAGATACAATATATGTGTGTAGAACCGAATTTTTTGTTGCACAGGAAGAATTGGATTCCGAAGGTAAAAATAACAGTTTACATTCATTTCCCAGTGTTCCTTTTCTGGATGTAGCTGGTTCTGTCCATCATTAATCAATTGGAATTGGATTAGCTCTTCTCTATGTTGAAGAAATCCACTTCCATCAGCATACATCCTCATACAGTATCATTGTTGAAGTGTATAATGATCTTCTGGTTCTGCTCGTTTCACTCAGCATCAGTTGATGTAAGTCTCTCCAAGCCTCTCTGTATTTCTCCTGTTGGTCACTTCTTATAGAACAATAATATTCCATAACATTCATATACCATAGTTCACCCAACCATTCTCCAATTTATGGACATCCATTCATCTTCCAGCTTCTAGCCACTATGAAAAGGGCTGCCACAAACATTTTGGCACATACAGGTCCCTTTCCCTTCTTTAGTAGTTCCTTGGGGTATAAGCCCAGTAGTAGTATGGCTGGGTCAAAGGGTATGCACATTTTGATAACTTTTTGGGCATAATTCCAGATTGCTCTCCAGAATGGTTGGATTCTTTCACAACTCCACCAACAATGCATCAGTGTCCCAGTTTTCCCACAGCCCCTCCAACATTCATCGTTATTTGTTCCTGTCATCTTAGCCAATCTGACAGGTGTGTAATGATACCTCAGAGTTGTCTTAATTTGCATTTCTCTGATCAATAGTGATTTGGAACACTCTTTCATATGAGTGGAAATAGTTTTAATTTCATCATCTGAAAATTGTCTGTTCATATCCTTTGACCATTTATCAATTGGAGAATGGCTTGATTTCTTATAAATTAAAGTCAATTCTCTGTATATTTTGGAGATGAGGCCTTTATCAGAACCTTTAACTGTAAAAATTTTTTTCCCAATTTGTTACTTCCCTTCTAATCTTGTTTGCATTAGTTTTGTTTGTGCAGAAACTTTTTAATTTGGTGTAACCAAAATGTTCTATTTTGTGATCAATAATGGTCTCTAGTTCTCCCTTGGACACAAACTCCTTCCTCCCATGTTCCTCCAATTTATTTATGATTTCGTTCTTTATGCCTAAATCTTGGACCCATTTTGATCTAATCTTAGTATGTGGTGTTAAATGTGGGTCCATTCCTAGTTTCTGCCATACTAATTTCCAGTTTTCCCAGCAGTTTTTGTCAAATAATGAATTCTTATCCCCAAATTTGGGATCTTTGGGTTTGTCAAAGATTAGATTGCTATTTTTATTCACTATCTTGCCCTGTGAACCTAACCTATGCCACTGATCAACTAGTCTATTTCTTAGCCAATACCAAATGGTTTTGGTGACTGTTGCTTTATAATATAGCTTTAAATCAGGTACACTTAGACCACCTTCCTCTGACTTTTTTTTCATTAGTTCCCTTGCAATTCTTGACCTTTTATTCTTCCATATGAATTTTGTTGTTATTTTTTCTAGGTCATTAAAATAGTTTCTTGGGAGTCTGATTGGTATAGCACTAAATAAATAGATTAGTTTGGGGAGTATTGTCATCTTTATTATATTCGCTTGGCCTATCCAAGAACACTGAATGTCTTTCCAATTATTTAAATCTGACTTTATTTTTGTGGCAAGTGTTTTGTAATTTTGCTCATATAATTCCTGACTCTCCTTTGGTAGATATATTCCCAAATATTTCATACTATCGACTGTTATTTTGAATGGAATTTCTCTTTGTATCTCTTGCTATTGGATTGTGTTGGTAATGTATAAAAATCCTGAGGATTTATGTGGATTTATTTTGTATCCTGCGACTTTGCTAAAATTCTGAATTATTTCTAATAGCTTTTTAGCAGAGTCTTTGGGGTTCTCTAAGTATACCATCATGTCATCTGCAAAAAGTGACAATTTGATTTCTTCATTTCCTACTCTAATTCCTTGGATCTCTTTCTCGGCTCTTATTGCCAATCTAGAGTTTCTAGTACTATATTGAATAGTAATGGTGATAGTGGGCAACCTTGTTTCACTCCTGATCTTACAGGGAAAGGTTCTAGTTTATCACCATTACATATGATGTTTACTGAAGGTTTTAAATATATGCTCCTTATTATTTTAAGGAATAGTCCATTTATTCCTATACTCTCAAGCGTTTTTAGTAGGAATGGATGTTGGATTTTATCAAATGCCTTTTCTGCATCTATTGAGATGATCATATGGTTTTTATTAATTTGATTATTAATATGGTCAATTATACTAAAAATTTGTTAACTTTTTGAGCATAGTTCCATGCAAATAATGATCTCTAATTCTTCTTTGGTCACAAATTCCTTCCTCCTCTACAAGTCTGAGAGGTAAAGTATCCTGTGTTCTTCAATTTTATTTATAATTTCATTCTTTATGCCTAAATCATGAACCCATTTTGATCTTATCTTGGTGTATGGTGTTAAGTGTGGGTCCATGCCTAGTTTCTGCCATACTAATTTCCACTTTTCCCAGCAGTTTTTGTCAAATAGTGAATTCTTATCCCAAAAGGTGGGATCTTTGGGTTTGTCAAACACTAGATTGCTATAGTTATTGACTATTTTATCCTATAAACCTAACCTATTCCACTGAACAACTAGTCTGTTTCTTAGCCAACACCAAATGGTTTTGGTGACTGCTGCTTTGTAATGTAGTTTTAGATCAGATACAGCTAGACCGCTTTCATTTGATTTTTTTTTTTCATTAGTTCCCTTATAATTCTTGACCTTTTGTTCTTCCATATGAATTTTGTTGTTATTTTTTCCCTAAGTCATTAAAATAGTTTCTTGGGAGTCTGATTGGTATAGCACCAAACAAATAAATTAATTTAAGTATCTCTATTATATTAACTCGGCCTAGAAAAGAATACTTAATATTTTTCCAATTGTTTAGATCTGACTTTATTTGTGTGGAAAATGTTTTGTGGTTTTGCTCATATAATTCCTGACTTTCCTTTGGCAAACAGACTCCCAAATATTTTATAGTTCCAACATTTATTTTAAATGGAATTTCTCTTTGTATCTCGTGCTGTTGGATTTTGTTGAGTACCAAATGGTTTTGATGACAGAGCAGTTCTTTTGGTTGAACTTTGTTACTATTTTTTTCTAAATCTGTAAAATAATTTCTTAAGAGTTTGATTGGTATGGCACTAAATAAGTAGATTAATTTAGGTAGTATTGTCATTTTTATTATATTTGCTTGGCCTACCCATGAACACTTGGCACTTTCCAACAGATTAGGTCCAATTTTATTTGTGTGGAAAGTGTTTTATAGTTGTGTTCATATAGTTCCTGACTTTGCTTTGGCAGATAGATTCACAAATATTTTATGCAATCTACTTATTTTGAATGGAATTTCTCTTTGTAGCTCTTGCCGCTGGACTTTGTTGGTATCATCTGTATACCATCATATATATCATGAGTATACTATCATATTATCTGCGAAGAGTAATAATTTGGATTCCTCATGATCTACTCCAATTCCTTTAATTTCTTTTTCTTCTCTTATTGCCAAAGCTAACATTTCTAAAACAATACTGGATAGTAATGGTGATAGTGATCAGCCTTATTTCACTCCTGATCTTATTGGAAATGGTTCTACTTTGTCCCCATTACATATGATGCTTGCTGATGTTTTAAATAGATGCTACTGACATTTTAAAGAAAAGTCCATTTATTCTTACACTCCTCAGTGTTTTTAATAGGAAAGGGTATTGGATTTTATCAACTGCTTAAAAAGCACAATTCTAAGCACAGATTTTCAGGACATGTCACTGGGTAAGAACTTTTAATTTGATATTTAATCATTAATTATGTAAGTCCAATCATTTAAGCAATTCTAAATTCATTTAATTATGCTCTCATTTAGTCCATATCTCTTTTCTTCATCTACCAAAAAGATAGCATGTGAAACTTTATCAAATGATTTGCTGACAGTTTTTTTAAGAAAGATATAAGATGTGATTGGTCCGATGAAGCCTTATTGATTTTACATAGTCCCTTTTTCTAGGTATTCACTAACCATCCTTTTTTTTTTTTTCCTGGAAATTTTTCCTGGAATCAATCATTCAAAAAGCATTTATTAAGTAGTTGCTTTGTGTAAGGTCCTATGGCATGTCTTAGAAATACAAAGACAAAAAAAAAACAAACAAACAAACAAACAAACAACAAAAACAAACAAAAACAAAAACAAACCAAAAAAAAAAAAAAAAAAAAAAAAACCAAACCAATTCTTGCCATCAAAGAGCTTATATTATATAAGTGAAGAAAATATACACATACACATGAATTCAGAATCAATGCACAATAAATACAAAACAATTTTTTGGGAAACATCAAGAAAGACAAATTGGGGATGTATTCTTGAGTCTTACTAGAAGGTAGGGATTCTAAGAGGTAGAGAAGAGAAAGAAATATACACCTTCTAGAATAGGAAACTGGCATGGAGGTAGGTGATGGATTATTGTGCATGGGAAATAAACCCCACACAGACTGCATGAAGGCGATAAATGTATAATTGGATCAGGAAGGGCTTTAACTGACAAGTAAAAAAGTTTTTATTTTCTCCTAGAGACATTAGGAAGACACTGTAAGATTTTTAAAAGGAAAGTAATATGGTCAAATCTAGATTTTGGGAATATGACTGTTAACAATGTAGAGGCTATACTGGAAAGGGGAAATTTTGGAAATATGACTGTTAGCAATGTAGAGGCTACATTGGAAAGAGGGAAACATGGGATTCAGGAAAGCCTAATAGAATGCTATTGTAATAATCTATAAAAGGGGTTATGAAGGATTGAACTATAACGGGGGTTTCTATGAGTAAAGAGAAGGGATCAACCATAAGAGATATTCTGGAAATAGAATTTCAACAAAATCTGGTAAAATAATAGATAAAGAAAATGAGGAGAGTGGGAAGGTAAGGATGACTCTAAGACTGCAAACCCATTTTTTTGCAAACCCATATTATAAAAAGGATGCTGGTAACCTTGACAGAAATAGAGAAGTTATAAAGAAGCATGGGTTTTTATTAAGAGATGAACTCTGTTTTGGATATGTTGACTTTGAGAAGCCTCTACTCTGGTGAGAGGCTAAAGTTAGATGGGTAGCTTTTGCAGTCATCACATAAACATGAAGATCAAAATGGAACTAAGAAGCTCACTTAAGAGAGAGAAGAGAAAAAGTTCAGTAAAAAGGGCTTTTTTACTTCAAAACACTTTAAAGTTATTCTTTTTTTTTATTATATATATATATATATTTTATATTATCCCTTGTATTCATTTTTCCAAATTACCCCCCCTCCCTCTATTACCTCCCCCCGACGACAGGCAATACCATACATTTTCCATGTGTTACAATATAGTCTAGGTACAATACATGTGTGTGAATATCATTTTCTTGTTGCACAATAAACATTAGAATTCGAAGGTACATGCAACCTGGGCAGACAGATATTAGTGCTAACAATTTACATTCCCCTCCCAGTGTTTCTTCTCTGGGTGTAGCTACCTCTGTCCATCATTGATCAACTGGAAGTGAGTTGGATCTTCTTTATGTTGAAGATTTCCACTTCCATCAGAATACATCCTCATACAGTATTGTTGTTGAAGTGTACAGTGATCTTCTGGTTCTGCTCATTTCACTCAGCATCAGCTGATTTAAGTCTCTCCAGGCCTCTCTATATTCCTCCTGCTGGTCATTTCTTATCGAGCAATAATATTCCATAACCTTCATATACCACAATTTACCCAACGATTCTCCAACTGATGGACATCCATTCATCTTCCAGTTTCTAGCTACAACAAAAAGAGCTGCCACAAACATTTTGGCACATATATGTTTCTTTCCGCTCTTTAGTATTTCTTTGGGATATAATCCCAGTAGTAGCGCTGCTGGGTCAAAGGGTATGCACAGTTTGATAACTTTTTGGGCATAATTCCAGATTGCTCTCCAGAATGGCTGGATTCTTTCACAACTCCACCAGCAATGTATTAGTGTCCCAATTTCCCCACATCCCCTCCAACATTTGTCGTTATTTGTTCCTGTCATCTTAGCCAATCTGACAGGTGTGTAGTGGTATCTCAGAGTGGTCTTAATTTGCATTTCTCTGATCAGTAGTGATTTGGAACACTCTTTCATGTGAGTGGATATAGTTTCAATTTCTTCCTCTGAGAATTGTCTGTTCATATCCTTTGACCATTTATCAATTGGAGAATGGTTCGGTTTCTTATAAATTACGGTCAGTTCTCTATATATTTTGGAAATGAGACCTTTGTCAGAACCTTTGTTTTTAAAAATATTTTCCCAATTTGTTACTTCCCTTCTAATCTTGTTTGCATTAGTATTATTTGTACAGAAACTTTTTAGTTTGATGTAATCAAAATCTTCTATTTTGTGATCAATAATGATCTCTAGTTCTCCTCTGGTCATAAATTCCTTCCTCCTCCACAAGTCTGAGAGGTAGATTATCCTCTGTTCCTCTAATCTATTTATTATCTCCCTCTTTATGCCTAAATCATGGACCCATTTTGATCTTATCTTGGTATATGGTGTTAAGTGTGGATCCATATCTAATTTCTGCCATACTAATTTCCAGTTTTCCCAACAGTTTTTTCCGAATAATGAATTTTTATCCCTAATGTTGGAATCTTTGGGTTTGTCAAAGATTAGATTGCTATAGATGTACCCTTTTTTGTCCTTTGTATCTAATCTGTTCCACTGATCTACCGGTCTCTTTCTTAGCCAATACCAAATGGTTTTGGTGACTGCTGCTATATAATATAGCTTTAGATCAGGTACACTTAGACCACCTTCCTCTGAGTTTTTTTTCATTAGTTCCCTTGCAATTCTTGACCTTTTATTCTTCCATATGAATTTTGTTGTTATTTTTTCTAGGTCATTAAAATAGTTTCTTGGGAGTCTGATTGGTATAGCACTAAATAAATAGATTAGTTTGGGGAGTATTGTCATCTTTATTATATTCGCTCGGCCTATCCAAGAGCACTGAATGTCTTTCCAATTATTTAAATCTGATTTTATTTTTGTGGCAAGTGTTTTGTAATTTTTCTCATATAATTCCTGACTTTTCTTTGGTAGATGGATTCCCAAATATTATATACTCTCAACATTTGTTTGGAATGGAATTTCTCTTTGTATCTCTTGCTGTTGCATTTTGTTAGTGATATATAAAAATGCCGAGGATTTATGTGGATTTATTTTGTATCCTGCCACTTTGCTGAAATTTTGAATTATTTCTAGTAGCTTTTTAGCAGAGTCTTTGGGGTTCTCTAAGTATACCATCATGTCATCTGCAAAAAGTGATAGTTTGATTTCCTCATTTCCTACTCTAATTCCTTGAATCTCTTTCTCGGCTCTTATTGCCGAGGCTAGCGTTTCTAGTACTATATTGAATAGTAATGGTGATAGTGGGCAACCTTGTTTCACTCCTGATCTTACTGGGAAAGGTTGCAGTTTATTTCTATTGCATATTATGCTTACTGACCGTCTTAAATATATACTCCTGATTATTCTAAGGAATAATCCATTTATTCCTATACTCTCAAGAGTGTTTAGTAGGAATGGATGTTGGATTTTGTCAAATGCTTTTTCTGCATCTATTGAGATGATCATATGGTTCTTATTAATTTGATTATTAATATGGTCAATTATATTAATAGTTTTCCTAATATTAAACCAGCCCTGCATTCCTGGAATAAATCCTACTTGATCATAGTGTATTATCCTGGAGATGATTTTCTGAAGTCTTTTTGCTAATATCTTATTTAAGATTTTAGCATCAATATTCATTAAGGAGATTGGTCTATAATTTTCTTTCTCAGTTTTCGATCTACCAGGTTTAGGTATCAGTACCATGTCTGTGTCATAAAAGGAATTTGGTAGGACTCCTTCATCCCCTATTTTTTCAAATAATTTATATAACATTGGGGCTAATTGTTCTTTAAATGTTTGGTAGAATTCACATGTAAATCCATCTGGCCCTGGGGATTTTTTCCTGGGGAGTTGATTAATAGCTTGTTCTATTTCTTTTTCTGAAATGGGACTATTTAAGCAATTTATCTCCTCCTCTGTTAATCTAGGGAGCCTATATTTTTGGAGGTAGTCATCCATTTCACTTAAGTTATCAAATTTATTGGCATAAAGTTGGGCAAAGTAACTTCTTATTATTTCTCTAATTTCCTCTTCTTTGGTGGAAAGATCCCCCTTTTCATTTGTAAGACTAACAATTTGATTTTCCTCTTTCTTTTTTTTGATCAAATTTACCAAAGGTTTATCTATTTTATTGGCTTTTTCATAAAACCAACTCTTGGTTTTATTTATTAATTCAATAGTTTTTTTACTTTCAATTTTATTTATTTCTCCTTTTAATTTTTGTATTTCGAGTTTAATTTTTGGTTGGGGGTTTATAATTTGGTCTTTTTCTAGCCTTTTAAGTTGTAAGCCCAATTCGTTAATCTTCTCTTTCTCAATTTTCTTCAAATAAGCCTCTAAAGATATAAAATTTCCCCTTATTACTGCTTTAGCTGCATCCCAAAGATTTTGATATGATGTCTCATCATTATCATTATCTTGGGTGAAATTGTTAATTGTTTCTATAATTTGCTCTTTCACCCAGTCATTCTTTAAGATGAGATTATTCAGTTTCCAATTACTTTTTGGTCTATTTACCCCTAACTTTTTACTGAATGTAGCTTTTATTGCATTGTGATCTGAGAAGAAGGCATTTATTATTTCTGCCTTCCTACATTTAATTTTGAGATCTTTATGTCCTAGTATATGGTCAATTTTTGTATAGGATCCATGAACTGCTGAGAAGAAAGTATATTCCTTCCTATTGCCATTCAGTTTTCTCCAAAGGTCTATCATACCTAGTTTTTCTAATGTTCTATTTACTTTTTTAATTTCTTTCTTGTTTGTTTTGTGGTTTGATTTGTCTAAATCTGAGAGTGCAAGGTTGAGATCTCCCACTATTATAGTTTTACTGTCTATTTCTTCTTGCAGTTCTCTTAACTTTTCCTTTAGAAAGTTAGATGCTATACCACTTGGTGCATATATGTTTAGTATTGATATGGCTTCATTATTTATGCTACCTTTCAGCAGGATATAGTTTCCTTCCTTATCTTTTTTAACAAGATCTACTTCTGCTTTTGCTTGATCTGAGATAAGGATAGCTACCCCTGCTTTTTTGGCTTTACCTGAAGCATAATAGGCTCTGTTCCAACCTTTTACCTTTACTCTGTATGTATCTCCCTGCTTTAAGTGTGTTTCCTGTAGGCAACATATTGTAGGGTTCTGCTTTTTGATCCAATCTACTATCCGTCTCCGTTTGATGGGATCGTTCATCCCATTTACATTTACAGTTAAAATTACTAATTCTGTATTTCCTGCCATCGTATTATCCCCAGATTATGCTTTTTTCCCTTGACCCCCCTGATCCCCCTCCCCGATATTTAATTTACAGACCCCCCTTGTGACGCGCAACCCTCCCTCTTTTTTTTTTTTTTTTTAGGATCCCTCCCCCCTCCCTCCAAGTCCCTTCACTTATTCTCCTTTTCCTTTTCCCTTTTCCTCTCCCCCCTTTTAATGAGGTGAGAGAAAATTCTCTGAAAAACAAATATGTTAATTATTTACTCTTTGAGCCTCTTCTGATGAGAATAAGATTCACACAATGATTCTCCCCCTCACTAAGTTCCCTCAGATATGGTGTATTTTCTATGTCTCTTCCTGGGATGTAGTTTCCCTCTTTTTATCACTCCTTCCCCTTTTTCTGAACCGACCTCCTTCCCTTTACTACACCCCCCTTTTTTTCTTTTATATCAGTAAAATCAAATTATCCTTGAGTATTTTTTATATACCCACAACAGAGTTACAGTTCTCAAGGGTTCTGTGTACCTTTTTCTGTTTCTCTTCAGTCTTGTGGATGTAGATCAAATTTTTTGTTTAAGTCTGGTTTTTTTCTTAGAAACATATAGAATTCCTCTGTTTCATTGAATGACCATCTTCTTCCATGGAAAAAGATGCTAAACTTAGCTGGGTAGTTCATTCTTGGTTGCAGTCCTTGATCTTTTGCCTTACAGAATATCAGGTTCCAGGCCCTTCTATCTTTTAATGTGGAGGCAGCCAGATCTTGGGTGACCCTTATTGTGGCACCTTGGTATTTAAATTGTTTTTTTCTTGCTGCTTGCAGGATTTTCTCCTTTGTGTGGTAATTCTGCAGCTTAGCCACAATATTCCGTGGTGTTCTTTTTTTAGGGTCTATTTCAGAAGGAGTTCGATGAATTCTTTCCACATCTACTTTCCCTTCTGTTTCTATTATCTCTGGACAGTTCTCTTTGATAATTTCCTGTAAAATAGAATCTAGGCTCTTTTTTTGGTCATAATTTTCTGGAAGTCCAATAATCTGCAGATTATCTCTCCTAGATCTATTTTCCAGGTCTATAGATTTTCCCAGTAAGTATTTGACGTTGTTCTCCAGCTTTTCATTTTTTTTTGTTTTGTTTGACTGATTCTTGGGTTCTCTGTGAATCATTCATTTCTATTTGTTCCATCCTGACTTTTAAGGAGTTATTTTCTTCTTTCACAGTTTTTAGTTCTTTTTGTAAATGCCCAATTTTGTTTTTAAATGAATTATTTTGCTCTATTGAATTTTTTTTCCATTTCCCTAATTTTTTTTTGGAGAATTATTTTCTTTTTCCAATTCAGAAATTCTATTTTCTTGAGACTTTTTTATCTTTTCCAATTCAGAAATCCTACTTTCCTGTGTTTTTTTAACCTTTTCTAATTCACTAATTTTGTTTCCCTGCATCTCCTGTGAATTCTTTATTTTTTCCAACTCCAATTTCAAGACGTTGTTATTCTCTATCATAGTTTCCCTTTCCTTTCCCCATTTTTCTTCGATCTCCCTCAATTTTTTAAGAGCTTCTTCTAGGAGAGAGTTATGTGATGGGGGGCAGGAATCGTTCCCCTTTAGGTTGTTATCTGCTGATTCTCTGTTGTCAACTTCCTCGGGGTTGGATACCCGCTCTTTCTCTGTATAGAAGGAATCTATAGTTTTTCTAGCTTTTTTGCTCATATTTAAAAAAATGTTTTGGGGTCTGTCCCTGGGGTAGGAAATTATTTACTTCTTTACCAGCTTCCTCCCAGACTGGATGGATGCAGCGGCCCCTGCGCCTGAGCTAAGAGAGAGCTCTGGGAGAGAGTTCCCCACCCCCTCCCTGGAAGTGCCTCAGAGGTGATTAGCACTACTGTGCTTCGAGGGCGTAGAATAGTGAAGACAGCAGGAAGCCCAGCCTATGTGTCTGGGTGGGGAGTGGATGTCTGCAGCAGGTGACGTGAGAAGCCCCTGTGCTCAAACTGGAAGTGACTGCCAGAAACCGCGGTCCCTAGTTCAAAGGTTCCGCTTCTCTGGGACTTCCTGGAGCTGAGTTCCACTCCCTCCAGCTAAGCTAGGCAGTGTGTGTTGCCTTGGGCCGTATCCACCCACTTGTCAATCTCTTAACTATTCTCAGGTGGTAGCTGAGGCCACACCCCCTGGTGCCGAGTCTGCTGAGTCACCCCCAGGATCGGGGAAAATCTAATTTGAGTTTTAAAATATTTTGGCTTTCTCTTCTGAACTGCTAAATAATTAGCAGAGAAGAGCTAACAGCCTGTGCCAGATTCCTTTACCTCAGTGGCTTCTCTGATCCCAGAGCCCTTCCCAGCGCAATGGGCGCAGTGTGCCCCTACCCCACTGTCTGTGCTGGTCTTTCTTATTCCTCCCCTGAGAACTGACCTTTCCTGTTGAAACTCCAGATTCTCTTCAGCTGGTAAGTCGTGCTTCCAGTCCTTGTGGTATCTATCAGTCCTGAGCTAATTCTGAGACTTAATTTATCTAATTGGTTGTGAGGGAGTGAGGACGTTCACTGAGTCGTGTGTTTCTTCTCCGCCATCTTGGCTCCATCCCCACTTTAAAGTTATTCTGCGTGAACATTTTCTCCATCACTTTCTTAAGTCAGCATGACCAAATAGCAATAAACCAAGTTCAGATTTGTATCATTACTGATTTCAAATTTAATAATCAGCTCTCAAGGACTGACTGTAACTTTGTTCCTCATGCAAACTGTTGAATACATCAACATTTATATAGAGAGGACAGCATCAAAGGATGGATGCTGAAAAAAGTGAGCTAGACAAGAAGGAGAATAAGGAAGGAATGATATCATGAAAATGCAAGGAGCAAAGAATATACATGAAGGGGAGAAAGCAGTGAATAGTGTCAAATGCTGCAGAGTTCACAAAGGATGAAGGCAGAGAAGAACTAGTTGAATCTGTCAATTAAGTGATCACTGGCAACCCTGGAGAAAGAAATTTCATTTGAATGTGAGATTTGGTGACAAGAGTAAGAAGAGAGTATTATAGAGGCAAGGAATATAGATAACTTTTCTGACATTTGGTTGAAAAAAAAAAAAGAGAAATCTAGGGCAATAACTTGAAGAGATCATAGGGTCAAAGGTAGAATTTTGTTATTGCTGTTGCTGTTATTGTTTTTGTTGTTGTTGTTACATGTTATTATTTATTTTTGTTTATGTATTTTTTTAAGATGAGGAGATTCAATGTGGCTTTAAGCAGCAGGGAAAGAATCAGTTAACAGAAAAACATTTAATTAGACAGAAACTCACTTGTAGAAAAAAAAACTACTTAAGGATGCAAAAGAGGTTGGGCAAAGTAAAAGGATTTTAACCATGTTAGGAAGAAAAACCTTTTCTTCACAACCAATCAATAAACATTTATGAAGTACCTAATGTCAGGAACCATGCTAAATGCATAAGATATTAGAATGAAGGAGAAAAGGATATAGGCAATATCAAAGTGTACAATAGGGAAAAAGAAGGAACTTGACAAATCTACTTCATTTTCTCAAAGTATAAATCTAGGTCTTATGATTAAAGGGAGGGAAAAGAAATTGTGGGAAATTCTTGAAGAAAGAAGGGGAGATTGTAAATAGCTGCTGTGGGGAATGCAAAAAGATTTTGGAAACAATCTAACCAAAAACAGTAACTCTATCCATGACAATGACTTATGTTCATTTGAAAGTTTTATAATTACAAATCATCTAACATATATTATTTCATTTGAGTTCACAACCATCATAAAAAGCTAATATAGTAAATATTATATCTTCCATTTTACAAATGAAAGAACAGAGACTTAGAAAGTGATTTGGCCATAATCAAATAGCATATCCATGATTCTAATTAGGTTTTGACTGACAGTGGATTACTCTTTGCAGACCAAAACATAATTGGCTTTACCACTGGCACATGCCAAATCTAAATTATCACCTGTTTATAATAGGCCAAATCTTTAAGCCATCAAGGGCACATTTCATAGGCTTTTTATGAATGAGAGAATGTTAGTATCAGTGTTCACAAACCATCCACAGAAGGAATAAAGCCATGCCAAAAAGAAGAAAAACAATCCTGTCATGGGAAAATCTAGTACAATAGTGGCAATAGTAGAGGAATATGTCAAATGATATCCACAAACTTAAAATGAATTGGCCTTGTCAGAAAGCTGGGCATTTGGGAGAGGTTTAGTTTCCAAGAATATTATATGGAGGTGAAGTGGTGTAGATTATTCATGTGTACTGTCACAAGGATTCTTTCAAATACAACTGATTTAGAAGAACAAAATGTGAAGTGTGTAAAGCATTGCATTAATATGTATTTCCCTAAAGGCTACTTTTAAAGACCTAGCTGGCAGCATACTGTGATAGAGAACTGATTTAAGAGTCAAGAAAACTAGGGTCCAGCTCTGTCACTAACTAAGCACAGAATCACAGACCAAATTTGGAAGATAGCCTTAAAGCCATCTAGTAGTTGACTGAGAATCTTATACCTACTTGATCAAGAACTTCATCTATAATAGGCGTTTTTTTTCACTTTTTGTATTCCACAGTTTCCCTTCTAAATCTGGTTTTATTGACCCCTTTTGAATAATAATAGCTAACACATATAGTAGTTTAAAGTTTACAAAACATTTTACATCTGTTATCTCATTTGATTCTCATAACAATCCAGTGAGGTAGGTGAGAGGGTCCCATCAATTGCACAATATCAGACTTGTTTTTCCTATGTCCCCTCCAGCATTTGGCTTTTTCCCTCTTTTTTTTTTTTTTTTTTTTTTTTGGTCATCTTAGCCAATCTGATAGGTGTTCAACATCACCTAAACTGGTTTTCACTTACATTTTTAAAAAATTATTAGTATTTATAGCAAATTGCTATAAAGCTATTGATAGTTATGATTTCTTCCTAGAAAACTGTCTGTTCATATCCTTTGACCTTTCTCAATTAAGGAATGTCTCTTATTCTTTTAAATTTTACTCAGTTCCCTGTGAATTTCATAAATGAAATTTCTATCAGAGAATCTATTACTACATACTTCCCATTTCCTGGCTTTACTTCTACTTTTAGATGAACTAATTTTACTTGAACAGAATATTTTTTAATTTAATGTAATCAAATTTTTCTATTTTAATCCCATGAGCTTCTCTGTTTCTTTTTTTAGCCATGAACTTTTTTCCTATACACAGATTTGACAGCTAATTTCTTCTATTGTTCACTATTTTATTTATAATATTGTTTTCTATGTCTAACTTACGCACTATTTTGATCTCATCTTAGTATTTGATCTGAGGTGTTGGTCTCTGCCTAGTTTCTGTCGGATTACTTTTGAGTTTTCCCAATAGCTTTTCTGAACTCAATAGGTATCTCAATAGCTGAGGTCTTTGATTTATCAAACCAGTTTATTTTGTTCCTTTGCTTCCATATATTGGGTAGCTAATATATATTTCATTGATCAATCTTCCTACTTTTTACCCAGCATATATTGTTTAACTATTTTTAGCTATATAGTATAGTTTGAGGTATTGTACTCTTAGGTCTCTTTGCAATTTTTTTTCATTATATCTCTTAATATTTTAATCTTTTCCAGCTCTATAATATAATTCTTTGATAATTTGCTTGATATCATACTGAAGAAGTATAATGGTTGAGGCAGTGTTATAATTTTTATTATATTACTTTGGCCTTCCCCTAAAAAATTAATTTTTGTCCAGTTATGTGGATGTCTTCATTTGAGTAAAGAGTGTTTTGTAATCGTGTTCATATAATTATTGTGTGTCTTTGCAGATAGATGTCTAATTTTATACTGTCTGTAATTATTTTAAATGTAATTCCTATTTCTACTTTTTCCTGGTGAGTTTTTATACAGAAATGCTGATGGTTTGTATATATTTACTTTACATTCTGTAACTTTGCTAGTAATTAATTGTTTTGATTATCTTTTTAGTTTATTCTCTAGAGTTCTCTAAATAATACATCATATCATCAGCAAATGTGACTCCTCCCTCTGTTACCTATGCTTAGTATTTCAATATGCTTTTCTTATCTTATTGATATGACTAGCATTTTGAATACAATATTACTAGTGATAGTGATAATGGATAAAAGATACCTATCTTTTTATTGGAAAGACTTTTTCCCCCTTGTAAGATTATACCCTCTTGTTCTTTTTTGTTTGTTTGTTTGTTTTTTTTTCTGGGTAGTGTAACCAGTTGCACTTAACAATCTCTTGCCTTCCAGAATATTACATTTCTTTATGTTGATGACTGCTAAGTTGTGTGCAATATTAACTGTGCCTATACAATATTTGATTAATTTCTCTCTGATTTCTTCTAGTCTTTTCTCCTTGACCAGGGAGTTCAGAAACTTGGATATAATATAACTGAGAGTTTTCATTTGGGGTTTCTTTGAGAAGGAGTATGGTAATTTTTTTAAATTTCTACTTTGCTTTATAATTCTAGTACATATGTGCAGTTTTCTCTCATAATTTCTTGAGATATGATATTTAGGCTGTTCATAGTTTTCAGGAAAGTCAATGATTCTTAAATGACTTCTTCTTGATCTTTCTAAATCAGTTTTTTTTTTTTTTTTTTAGCTATGAAGTATTTAACATTTTAAAAATATTGTCCAGTCTTTCACTAGCTTTCATTTGACCAGTTCTAATGTCAAGTAATTATTTTCTTCAGTAATTACTTCTACAATTTTTATCAAGCTTCTAATTCTCATTTTCATGGATTTCTTGCATAACTCTCTTTTCTTTCCCCATTTTTCTCTAATACTAATTTTTTTTTCATCATTTTCTTGCTCTTTAACTCTTTTATGGGGTTTTCTTAGGTTTGTGTTGAATCTCCAGCTGTTTTTAAGTCATCATCTTGTATATGTGTGTGCTTGTGTGTGTTGTTTCCTGTCATTGGTTTGTTTGTATGTTTGTTTGTTTATGTTGTTTCCTATCATAATATCTTTTATTATTATTTTTATTGAGTTATTTAGTTTACTCATTCTTCAGATTGATATCTTGACTTTTGACTTTATGTTATTGCTAGTTCTATTCACTTCAGGGATTTGGAGGTGCACCTGGGATGAGCTTCTGTATATTTATGAATTTTTACTGCTTTCATAATTGAGTCTTAGGGCCTGAAAAATTCCAATGTTTCCAAAATGGTTTGATTTAGAGGCTTCATGTGTTGGTATTTTGCCATTGTTGTCCTCTACTAAGTTTGTGTTCTGATCTTCCCTGTAACCATAGTAGCTTTCTATGGTCAAGGCTCTTTTTGCTTTTTTGTTCATATTTAAAAGTTGTGTTCTTCTCTTGAGAACAAAAGAGAGTCCCTCTCTTGAGAGAGAGACTGTACCAACTCCCCTTTGTAAGAGGACAGAGGCCTCTCACTGACTTTTTGTGCAGAGGATAGAGATGTTGCAGAATTTCTCACAGCCCTGTGTTGGCCTGGATGAATCCTGTCTATTGTGCTCAATTTTGGGAGCTCACAATTTATCTTCTGGGGTTGGAGGTTTCACAACTGACATGCTGAGCCAGCAGCACACTAAGCTAGGACAAAGTAATATCTTTCCAGGGTACCAGAGATAATAAAGTGATATCAATACTAAACATATATGCTCCAAGAGGTATATCATCCAAATTCTTAGAGAAGTTAAATGAGTTACAGATAGAAATAGACAGCAAAATATGTAATAGCTTCTGACTCCATGTCCCATAATGTGCTCTCTCTTTTATCAGCATCCCCCTTTTCTTACCTCTTTTTCTTCTGCCCTCCCTCTCTTAGAACTAGATTGATCTAACCACAAAATAAAAAAGAAAGAGGGGGGGGATATAATTTTTAATAAGTTATGTATGACAGCCCTCTGTAGAAAATTGAATGGAGATAGAAAGGGAAATATCTTTTTCATAGAGGTACATGACATCTACACAAAAACTGACCATATATTAGCGTAAAAAAACATTATAAGCAAATTCAGAAAAGCAGAATGATTAAATGCATCCTTTTAAGATAATAATGCAATAGAAAATTGTATGTAATAAAAAAACTAAGGAAACAAAATAATCTAATCCTAAAGAATAGATAGGTCAAACAACAAATCATAGAAGCTCTCTATAATTTCATCCAAGATTAATAACAATAATGAAACAGCATATTAAAACTTAAAACTTACGAGATGCCACCAAAGCTGTTCTTAAGTGAAATTTTATATCTCTAGATTTGTATATGAATAAAATAGAGAAAGGTAGAAATAGAATAATTTTAAAACCCTGAATTAAATATCAAATTAAAAATTCTGAAAATCAAAGGAGAAATTAATAAAATTGAAAGTAAGATAACTGTTGAACTAATAAATAAATATCAAAGTTGGTTTTATGAAAAAAAATACTTAAACTTTTGGATAATTTGATTAGAAAGAATAAAGAAGAAAATCAAATTACTAGTATTAAAAATGATAATGGTGAACTTACCACCAAAGAAAAGAAAATTGAAGCAATAATTAGGAGTTATTTTCCCCAAAGGTATGCCAGTAAATATGACAGTTTAATTGACATGGATGAATATTTTAAAATATCAACAATGAGATTACATCAACTTATTACCAGGAAAATTCACTATGACCAAGTAGGTTTTATATAAGGAATGCAGAACTTATTCAATATTAGGGAAGTTACCATAATTAATTATATGAATAATAAAGCAAACAAAATCATATGATTTTCTCACATTGGCTAAGATGACAGGAAAAGATAGCAATAAATGTTGGTTAATGGCATGTGGGAAAACTAGGATACTAATGCATTTTTGGTGAAGTTGTGAAAAACTCCAACCATTCTGGAGAGCAATTTGGAACTATTCCCAAAGGGCTATCAAATTCTATATACTCATTGATCCAGCAGTGCCACTACTGAGTCAATATCCAAGAGAAATCAAAAAAGAGGGAAAAGAACCCACATGAATAAAAATGTTTGTAGCAGCTCTTCTTGTGGAAGCAAGGAATTGAAAATTGAATTGGAAGTCCATCATTTAGGAGATAGTTAAATAAGCTATGATATTTGAATATAACCGAATACTATTGTTCTGTAAGAAATGATGAGCAGACTGATTTTAGAAATGACTGAAAAGACTGAACTGTTGCTAAGTGAGGTGAGCAAAACCAGGACAATGTCATACCTAGTAAATTATGTGATGATCAACGATGATAGACTTAGCTCTTCTAAGCAATACAATTATCGAGGATAATGCCAATAAACTTGAGATGGAAAATATCATCTTCATCCAGAGAGAGACTGAATGTGGATCAAAGCATGCTATTTTCACCTATATTTTCTTTTGTTCTGCCTTTCTTTTGCAACATGACTAATATGCAAATATATTTAAAATATTTATATGTTCAACCTATATCAGGTTGTTTGCTGTCTTAGAAAGAGGGGAGGGAGGTAGAAGAAGGAGGGAAAAATTTGGAATTCAAAATCTAACAAAAATGAATATTGATGATTATCTTAACACACACTTGGAAAAATAAAATACTATTGAGGAGAAAAAATCTCCATTTTGGGGAGGTCTTAGATGTGAGCCATAATTTAAATTATCTTCAGATATATCAAGGTCAAGGATTTAATGAAGTAATGAGCAGAAGAAAAAGTAGTCTAAATCTTCTCTTTAGTCACAGGTTTCACCAGCAATTGAACTTGATTCAAACTATGTGCATCATTATCTAGTATATAGAACCTTAGGTAGAGAAACTTATAAACAGAATTTCTCCTACCCAACCAATGACTTAGCTGTGTCCTAATCATCATACTATTTATATATCCAGTATGAATAATATAAATACTATCTAGTTTCTCAGAATTATATCTAAAATGTGGCACCCAGAATATGATATTTAAAACATGGTATAAGAAAGGAAAATTATTATGTTACTATCATTTTCTTAGTACTTGGGACCATATTGTACCTCAGTCTATCACCAGAGCTGCAGTTGATTTTTGCCATAATGCAAAATTGAGTAATAATGAATTCACAGCTCATTAAAACTCCCAGTCTTTTGCCTTTCCATATATGGATAGATAGATAGATAGATAGATAGATAGATAGATAGATAGATAGATAGATATGTATGTATGTATATATATATATATATCCTTATAAATATAAATTATCCCTTCCATATCACAACTTTCTTCACCATGACTTAAATATATTACAAGTAAATATAAGAAATTAAATAGGAATCTGGGAGGAGTTTTGCAGAAACTGTAGATGATACATGAAATCCAGCAGACAACACAGAGCCTAACCAAATACTTAAACCAAATTTTACAATGCAATATGGCAAAGACCCCATTAAAAAAGAAAACAATTCAGACTTCTTCTCTGGCATAGAAGGAAGGTCAAACTTTTTTCACAAGTTGCCATACCTCTAATTGCGTAGATGTGGAAGGGATATTGTCAATGTTCCCCAAATAGTTGATGATGTTATGCACTAGGATCTGAGAACAAACAAAACATACTAAGGAAAGGCAGATTCAAGACACTATTAGGAGCTCTGCAGTTTTCATGAATAACTCCTTGAAGGGAAGAAATGGACTTCCAGGAGCCAGGAGTGAAGTTATAGCTTTATAACTTTGAAGTTTGAGTTCATTTTCTCCTGGCCTCTATGTACTTGTAGGATAATATGTCACAGCCATTTAAAGGAAATATTTTGTACAAAACATTCTTTACATGCCTTCTTAGTAAAACAAAATAACTCCTCTCTAAAAGTTAATTGAATTATAGTTAATTATTTGACTGACTGGTGTTGACCAATAATCATGAAAGAATCAGTCAGGGTACATGAGATATAATATTAGGAGCACACACAGCACCACCAGACTCCCATCCCCAAATCCTCAAAGTCAAAACTAAAGCTCTCATATGCACTAGTAATCATTCTGTGGAAACCTTACCTGCAGGTATGCTTAGGAAACAGTTATCACACATATTTATTTATACACACACACACACACACACACACACACACACACACACGCACGCACTTAAATCCAGGTCCTTTGACTTTAAATCCATTACTTTTTCTTTTGTACCACCTTGTTTAAAGTGAACTCTGTGACCCTTATTTTATCAAAACTCTTTTATCCTTTATTTTCATGGAAATAGAAACCAAGTCACAAAGAGAAATGATTTATTCAAGCACATACAACTATCTAGCCAGTCACTGAAGAAGCATTTATTAAGTGCTTATTATGTTCCTGGACTGAGAACAAAGAGAGAGAAAAGACAATCCTTGCTCTCAAAGGCAACATGAAAACAAACAATATACAGGATAAATTCCTTGTTATTGTTCAATCCGATCTGTCTTCTCTTGAACTCATTTTGGGGATTTTTTGCCAAAGACACTGGAGTGGTTGGCCATTTTCTTCTCCAGATCAATTTACAGATGAAGAAACTGAGGCAAACAGGATTAAAGAATTTGCTCAGGTTGACACAAGAAAAGTCTGTGAGGATGAATTGAACTCAGGAAGAAGCATCTTCCTGATGGTAAGTTATCCATTGTGACTAGCTAGCCCTACAGGATAAATTAGAGATAACCAATAGAGGGAAGACTTTATGGTAAAAGCCAGAACTAGAATTCAAATTTTTTGACATCTCATTTAAATTATTTTCTAGTTTCCTATATAATATCCACAGAGTATCCTAAAGCATGGAATGATTCTTAATCAAATCTATAGCAAGATTTTTTTTTCCTACTTTGCAAATCAGGGTTGCACAGATGCCTCTGGTGCTCAGTGGCAACATACAGGAAAGCAGCTGGAAGTCTATTTTGGAACACCATCCTAGAATTCTCTTCTGTCATCACTTGCCACCTTTGCTATACCTGGTACTTTGACGTTTATATTTTTAAGCATTTTAGATTAAATTAGTGTTCTTCTCAGGTGCATTATCCTACTCTGTAGAACACCTGCTGATGCAATAATAAGATGTAAACAAAAATTCCAGGTATTACATAAGATACATTTAAAAAGAAACAAAAACTGAATCTAAAACAGTCTCAACAAACAGCACTTAACAATGAAGAGTCTTCTATTCAAAGTCTTGAAAAATGGCAAAGAATCGCTACACAAAATTCTAACAGTTTCTTTTAAATAATTATTATTAAAAATCTTTACTTTGTGTATCATCTAATCATCTAAATTTCTCATTATATTCCTTCTCTTCACTCATTCCCAAAGAATTTTTTCTAATAATAATGAAAACAAAAAGAATAAAGTTCAACTACACCAATATATCAAAAGAATCAGATGTCCTACATGGTGTTTTATAACTCTGCAAAAAATAAGAATGGGGGAAAGGGAAGTTACATTTTCTTGTAACTTCTTTTTAGGATCAAGTTGGTCTATAATTCTACATCATTCACTTTCATTTGTTGTTGTTATATTCCTTTCCATTGAAATTGTAGTCATTTTCATGTTTCTGTTTAGGTCATTTCATATTACATACAAAAATTCTCATATTTTCCTATAATGCTTCTCTGTGTTTATCTTACTCTTTATTTTCTATAGTACAATAATATCCCATTATTTTCATTTGACACAAATTGTTTTTTTCCCCATTTCCCAGTGGATGCACAACTATTTTGTTGCTAGCTCTGTGCTAATACAAACATGCATATCTGTTGTCAATGTTTTTGGTATATTTATATTGGTATAAATATATCTGGTGTACTTCAGGCATTTATTTTTACTTTTTATCTCTTTGGGATATTTATCTATCAACAGAATCTCTGAATTAAAAGCATGGCCATTTTAGAAATTCTTTTTGCATAGTTCTATATTGCTTTCTATAATGATTGAGTCATTGTTCCTCCAACAACAATATATAAGTATGATAAACCTTTCACAGCATCTCCACTTTTAAATATCTTTTGTCATCCTTGACAATTTCTTTGGGTAAAGTGAAATCATAGAATTGGTTTGATTTCAATTTTTCATAGTATTATCAATTGGGGCATCCTTTCATATGACCATTAACAGTTTGTAATTCATTGCTTATAAATATAGGATATAAGAACATTATTAGATACATTTAATATGAATATTTTTCTTTAATTAATTGTTTTCCTTTTTGTCTTGAATTATTAATTTTGTTTATGGAAAAACATTTCAATTTCAATTTTATGCAAATAAGATTATTTGTAATCACTCCTATCCATTTTGATTAAGGATTCACAACACTAACATAACTGCATTCTTTTTTACACATCTATTACTTCCATAGCTGTGAAAAGAGACTCTTACTATTTCCTTTTTATTTATGTTAATAATATTATCTATACTATTATTTATGTAAATAATATTATCTATACTATTTGGGTTATATATTCATGTTCAATTCATTGTGGCATATTATGCTATTTATTAAATTAATATATTATGATTTATTCATTTATTGTATTATATACAAGATAGCATAAATATACACATACATATGGAAATTTTATGTGTATAAGTGTATGTATATATTCATACTTATATATATATATATATATTTTCTTGTTTTTCTAAATCTTTATTCCTCAAAACGAATTTTGTGGGGGAGGAGGGGTTGTAGTTCTATGAATTTGTGTATTTTTAAATTTGTAAGTTAATTTCAACATTACCATTTTTATTATATTAATTATTGTGCAGCCCAACTATGAGCAGTGAATATCTTTCTAATTATGTTATTTCTTTAATCAGAGTTTTTCAAGTTTATATATTCAGGTATTGGATATACTTTAGCAGATTGACTCTGATATTTTATGCATTTTTAGTTTACACTGAGTGGAACTTCCATTTTGCTGGTTGTCTCTTGAACTTTGTTATAGTCATAAAACAATCCTGATGATTTTGTTGGGGCTAAGGTTGGGAAAGGGTTGTACCTTAAAACTTTGGTGAAATTATCAGTTTTTCAATTAATTTATTTGCTGAAAATATAGGATATTCTAAATGAATCATAGTGTTGTTAATTAGCATTAGTAAAAATGACACTAACCTTGGAGTTTAAAAAAAGTGAGTTTGAATCTGTCCATCGTTATCTATGGATCCTTGTGCAAGTCACTTAAATGTCCAGAGCTTCATTTTCCTGATCTCTAAAAATAAGGAAAATGTCTCTGAGTTCCCTTAAACTTTAATTTTGTGATCATACATTTATAGATATTTATTTTTCTCTTTACCTATTTTTATAACTTTACTTTCTTCCCTCATCTTTGCTATTTCTAGAGCTACATGAAATAATAGCAGAGAAAGGAACTGTTCTTGCTTCATTTCTGAATTCACTGGTTAAGTTTTTTTTTGCATTTCCCATTGTAGACAATGTTAACTTTTAGTTTTAAAATTAGACACGTTATAATGTAAAATCCTGTAGGCGTATAGTTTATACATATTTTAGTATAAGTGAACATTATATTTTGTCATGTGATTGCGATATCTAGTGATATCAAAGCATGTGATTTGAGATTTAATATATTTAAATATACACATACATACATACATATTATATATATATATATACATATACATACACACATATATGTATGTATATATGTGTGTATGTATGATTATATTGTTTCCCAAACATTGAAACAGTCTTGAATTCATAAAACAAGTCCAATTTCATCATAGTTATTATGTATTATTTTATTTATTTTATTGCATTGTACTACATATGTTGTTGGTATTCTTTGTATATTTTGTATTTCTAAAGGTTACACTCTATTTCTTTTGTTTCCTCAGTTTTGTTGATATATAACTGTGCATACTAGGTGCTGATATTTCTTCTGATTTTGTTATATTTCACTTTATTCATTTTTTTATTTTATTGATTTTATTTTTTCTTCCCCATTTTAAGGTTTATATACTTTGCTAGATTTAAAAAAATCATTTTTAGTTTTGTTTATTACTTCTACAATCTTTTCTACTTTTCAATTTCCCCATTTCTCTTATAATTTTAAAGATTTTCCTCTTTTCTGCCTATTTCATGTTTCAGTTTTATCATTTTCTCACCACTTGTGGTCACAATGCCACTCTATATTACTTATTATTGTTGTTTATTTGCTTATTTTTTGGTAACTCAATCAGGGTTAAATGACTTGCCCAGGATGATCCAGTTAATAAATGTCAAAAGTCTGAGCTCATATTTGAATTCAGATCCTCCTAATTTCAAAGCCAGTGCCCTATATAATGCATCACCTTGCATCCTTATAGTAGGTATTTTTAAAATGCCTGATGATTTACTAATTTTTAAATTGCTTATTTGTAAACTCCCACTCAGAGGTTACTATTAAGAGTCACACCTAATTCCCAGGCCTTCCAACTATATCTGGCCACTGTCTCCCACAATGATTCTTTAACAATCTTATCTCAGTCAGAGGTCTTCAGAGATATCTGTCCTCCGCCTCACCAAGTGGTGGTTCTCAAGTTCAACAGAGCACCCTAGGACAGTTGCATGCAAGCTCAAGGTCTTTACTCCACATGTTCACATCCTGGCCTAGCTGACTTCCTGCTCACTCCTAGTGAACTCCTAATGGACTCCTAGTAAACTCCACCTACTTCCTAGTCCCCATAGGTTATATGGGGTCTATGAGATCACACATACAACCAATTAGAGAAGGAGATGCCTCTCATTGATGACTAGATCTCAATGCTCATGAGATGGTCCATGCTGGTCACAGAAAACCACATCCAGGGATCTCAGACTTCAAGGCCTTTGTACTTCCTTATTGCACTGTATGAACTTCTTTTCTGGACCCTTATAATCATTCAGTTCATTTCTAGATTTTTTTTTCCTGTTTTGTTCAGGTATGTTTTTATAAAAAAAACAATTTAGTATTTAGGATGGTTTTATCTTCATACAACAAATTTTGTTGTTAATTTACATCTTTATTATTTTCTTTCGTTTAGTTATATATTTTGGGCTTGCTTTTTCTTTGACCCATTCTATGTTTAGTACATTTGATGTTTCTAAAGTATTTTTTTTCTTTGCTCCCTTGAATTATCTAGCTCTACTTAAGATCAGGGTTTGGTAGATTCCTGCTAGCCTAGTTCCCTATTCTTACAGATAACAACTTGCTATTAAATAGTCATACTTAGTGCCTTTAGACATTCCCATACCCCTCTAAAGGGAATTTTCATTTGTATAAATATATTGCAATTAATAATAAAGAATTCATTAAAATACCTAATATGTATCTGTATGGAGGAGGGAGTTGGGTGAAGTACAAAAACAAAAATGCAACAATTTATTCCCAGAGAAATGTGAAGAACCAGAACAATATAACTGGACCATGGAATGGACTATATAGAAGGAAGTAAAGAAGTTGGGAAAGCTAGAACTGGCCCAAATTGTAAGAAGTTTTAAATAACAAATATGGAAGTTTGTATTTGATTCTTATATATAATAGTGAACCATTTATACATTAAGGAGGGGTATGAAATAATTCTGTGATTGGAATATCACATTGGCAGCTGTGTGAAGGATGGGATCAGACTGAAAAGAGATTTAAGAGTAGAAGACCAATTAGGAGACAATAACAATATTTCAGTCAAAAGGAACTGTTGGGGTGGAAAAAAGGTTAGTATTATATATTAAGATCTATAATCATGAATAAAATGAGGAAATAAGATGGGAAAGCAGGGTGGAAAGCATTTGAGTAAAGACAAACAGAGGGAGAAATAGGAGTTATTTTGTCATTGATATATTCCATATGTACCACAGGCCACCTGGACAGAAAGAAAAAAGAGAAAAGAGATAAGGGGTGTAAGATATAGATCATAAGCCTGGAACAGAAATATAATATACCATTAATGGAGTGAGGAGGTCTTAATTCTAACTATCTAAACATTTATAAAAGCTCTCTGGCAAAATCAAAAATACCAATAATTTTTTTAACTAGCTTTAATGAAAATTTCATTCTTTCAAAGTTGAAAGAACCATTAAAGGGAAATTTTATTCTGGATCTAATTTTCATCAAAAGAGAATACACTCCATTGATGACTGATGGTTCATGACTAATCCATATGCTTGAGCTAAGGGCTTAGACTTTAATGATCACTCTGGATACAGCTCCTCTTTTCAAAACACTCTTAAGATCAAGATAATTTTTTTTACTTCCATGTCATATGATTCAGATTTTGCAATATATATATATATATATATATATATATATATATATATATATATATATATATATATATATATATATATATACACACACACACACACACACACACATATATATATATATATATATATATATATATATATATATATATATATATATACATTCACATACATATCACCATCCACCATCATCAGATTTTTTTTTCCAAAGTTGATTTTTTGAACCTAGGTATAGTTTTTGAAGTTTACTTTACACTGATTCCCTATTTAATTTCAAGTCTCCACATGACAGCCCCTTATTACTGCAAAAATTACCCTGGGAAAAATTCAATTCTAGAAATAATTCCATTTCAACTGGGAATAATTACAACTCAAAAGGAACAAAATACTATTAAGAAGGCATAGTGATTATGAGCATTCATATTACCACCCACATGTCACATGATATGCATACTTAACAGTTGTTTCTTTCCTTCTTTAGAGTTTACAAGACACTTTTTCTCATAACAATTATGCGAGGTAAATATTATAAATGATATTATCCCCATTTTACAGATGTGGAAATTAAAATGTAAAGAGATGAAATAACTTAGAACATCATATGACTCAGCTATATTTAGGTTTTAGAGTTCATCTAGTTCAACCTCATTTTCTCTTCTCAAGAAGAAATAAAGGCTTAAAAAGATTATATAACTTGAACTGAGTTACATAAATCCTCATAGGTAATAAATAGCAGAGTCTGGATTTAAACCTAAGTATTCTAATTCCAAATTCAGAACTCTATCTCCTTCATTTTAGGCTTTAGGATCTGTATGAGAAAAGGATCAAAAACCACAATAACTGGGAAATCATTTAGAAAGAAGCAAAGAACTCTATGAATGGAAACAATTATTGCAAAGATTAAATTCAAAGGCTGTGGTGAAAGGTTTCAGTCTTGAAAAGACAAGGAAATTTCATACAACTTTCTTTTCTTTTTTCTCTCAGAGGTATATTAACTTGAGAATTTTCTTTTCTTTTCTATACTCAAAGGAAAAATAAACCAACGGCAGTAGAGCACACAGGAGATCATTAGTAAGATGATGAAGACAGACTTTAGGTTGCTACAGAACGTCCTTTCTTGTAGAAAATTAATTTGGCCTACTTTGTTGCCAAGAGATGTTTGGAAGAGAGCCAAAAGACTTCTGGCAATAAGTCAATAGGAAATAAAATAAACACAAATTACAGATTCTTGTCAGAAAGTTAGTATCCTGATGTCTTGGTTTTTCAAAGACAGACCTGTTTCTTTCAAGACAATTTTGGGAATGTTGGCTCAAGGTAGAGAAGGAGGTGGGAGGTCAACATTCAGGTGAAAGTTGCTGGAAATAGCCAAGTAAAGATGTTTATGACAATGAGAAAGGAGAGAGAGAAAATCACAACTCAGAAAGGCTTTAAGTAAAATGAACAATGTCTCATTGGTACATTGGTAAAGTGGATTTGTTCAGTCCATTTAAAATGATTTAAGCTGAAACTTGAACCCAGGGCTTCTGGCATCATGGCCAGTGCTCTTTCTGCTATTTTTCTGTGTGTAGGGGATGGTGAGAGGAGGAGATGAGTGCCAATAAGTGAATTTGTTTTCTCACTTCTTCCCTTCCCTGCCCCACCCAGGGCTAAAGTAAAGTCACACACAGTGTGGGGAGGGTGGACTAAGCCCCCAATTTCCTGAGCCAAAGGATCATGCAAATAAGTAGTATACAGTTTTCAATATAAATTTCAGATTAACCACCAAAAATCCTAATTAAGAATTTTCAAAAATTTAAAGCTAAAGAGATTGGAAATGTATACCTAGGACCAAACTTTTTCTAAACCTAGATAGTTTACAAATTAGGGGAAAGGAATCCAGAGCAGAGGTTGATTTTGCCTTCCTGGACTATCCAACCCTACTTTTTCTATCCTCAGAGTTGCTATCGGCTTTCATACACACACACACACACACACACACACACACACACACACACACACACACACAAACACATAGTAATTATCAATTTTAGATTTCAGTATTATGACAAATAATTTAATTCCAAATAATTTAATTAACAATCTCACAATTTTCATAACTTATCACAAAAATGGATAGTAACCTCATGTAATTTTTGATCAAGTTTTTAATTTTAATACACATAATGTAATACCAGAGAAACTGAGATGAGTAGACATTGGTTTTAATTTTAATGTCAAGAGTTAATAAGCTAGTTGACTGAATGGGACTATATTCCAAAGCACTCAGTGCAGATAAACAGAAACAGAGAGCTTATAGGGTTTGCAGAATACATAATCTGAGAATACAATTTTATCCTAACATTTTGCAGTTATTGTCTTTAAGGGAAACAAAGACAGTTAAGGGGGCCAAGAACATTGGGAAGACAGAGAGGTCATAATTCCAAGAAAGGATCATAACTTAACCCTGTCAGAATAGGGGTCAAAATAAGAAAGTCAAAGACAGGAGACAGCAAGATTTGGAGCAATGTTCAAAAGGAGGGAGAATCATCCTAGCAAGGATAGAGAAAAGGTATCTGGGTGATTATGAAACAATGGTATGTAAAGAGGAGATGGGAGCTTCAAGGTTTTAATGGATTCTCTTCTAATCTCAATTTTTCTAGTCATAATTTCAAGGAAGGGGAGGAGGAAGCAGTAGCTATGACTTATTATCCAGGGCTCAACATTACCAGTTGAAAAAGTTATTTTTAAAAATCAATACTTTAGCTTGTGAGATTCTAACTGAATGTTTCATTCAAACTTCGCTATTTCCAAATTCACAAAAGTCAGGAAAGACAAGTTTCCACCTCAAGAATGCAGACCTTTTCATCTTGAGGTCGTCAGCTCTCCACAAACTTGACTTTTGTTAATGCCAATACAAGTTTCTTATTGCCCTTTTAATCTTATAAATTATTTTTACAATCAACCTTTCTTGTACCTTGTTTTTTAAACTACCCCCTTTTAAAAAAACTTTCTATAAAATTTTATAAACTCTACCTTTAAAGTATATTTCTTAGTGAATAAAAAGAATAGAGGAATAGTGAGGAAAGAGAGGGAGGGAGGGAGGGGGAGAGAGAGAGAGAGAGAGAGAGAGAGAGAGAGAGAGAGAGAGAGAGAGAGAGAGAGAGAGAGAGAGAGAGAGAGAACGAACTTACTACTGAAGTTGTTGAGGTTGAGAAGGAAAAACCCCAAAAGTCCCAGACTGGTGTTTGAAGTTGTCCCAAAAGAATTTTCAGACTTGAATCATCTCCTAGTCAAGGCAAAGTTTATTAAAAGCAATGTGACACCATTATTGAGTGAACTGGATTCTAAGAGAATCCAGTAAAAAAACTGAAGCAAGGAGATACACTTATACAGTTTTCAATCATAGATAAATTAATTCTATGACCCAAGGGTAAGGCTAGGAACTAATCTCCAAATGAATTAAGGGTGGTCTTCAGATAGATTGGGTGTGCTCAGTTTCCTGAGGCAGATTCCAAAGCCAGAAACCAAGGACTCTTTAGAACAGAAACCCTAAGGTCAATGGATCCCAAAATGACATTACATCATTTCCCCCTCAAGCAGTCATCCCCAAATTTATTTGGAACAAAGAATCAGAGGTCTCATCTTCTGGAGCTGCTTCAGGCTGTCAAGAGGCAAAGAGCTGTAAGGATAAGGGCCTAGTGTGGGTCTTGACTAAAGAGGGGAGGCAAGATGGCAGCAGCAGCATTCAGTTGGGTGCTAAGTGCCAGAATCAGTTATCAGGTGTTTTCAGGTTGACTAAGTTATTGGAATTTCATGACTCAGAATCTGGAAGAAGCAACTCCCACAAGTATATTAAAAATATAAGAACCAATATGAGAAAAAGAAAACTAAAAGTGGAGTGAATAAGGACAATAGCTAGGAACCCCACGAAGAGAAAAGCTGGGGAGAGAGGGGTGAGGAGGCTGTCATGAATGCCTCTTGTCCAGACAGCTTTTCCTAGAATAAATACCAAGGAATGTCTCCCCCCAAATACCTGCTTTTGTCTCCTTGAGAGGGTACGGTCAGTGTCTGAAGTAGTGGCATTATACACAGTGAAAGGAGCACTCAGATAACCTAGGTGCAAGAACCATGATGTTTAAATAGGTGTTAAGTATTGGGCAGAGAGGATGACAAGCAGAGTGGAAATGATAATGGGTTTGCTCTCCTTTAGCAAAAACTTGAGCCTTCAAGAAAGGCTTTTACCCAATTAGTAAAGGTGACAACAAAAACTAAAAAGCAGTTTGAATCCCCTGAGAGGGCACATATGTGTAGAATCTATCTGTCCTTCCCTAAGTATATACCCCTCAAGATATTTGGGAGAGGGGTCTTTGCAAAATAATGCACAAGGACACATGTGTGAGGTGTCTTGAGGTTTCCAACAATCCTGAATGCCCCCATTTCCCACGGAGTTTCCCAGTCTGACTAAAGAGTTATCTCCTCACTGGTGGGGCCCATAGAGTGACATGGAGAGCTGAAGAGAAAATGCTAAGAGCAAAGCTCTCATAAATAACAAAAATAAATAAATAAATGAATTTTTAAAAAGCTAATCTTAAGTGCTTCAGCCAGTTATTGAGTTATTTGAGGAATGATCTTATTCACTCTGCAAAGAGCTGAGCTAAAATTTGAAGCTGGCCTGAGGATGTTTGAAATCACACAGAAGGACAAAGGGTGTGTTTCCTTTCTTCCCAGCTGGGGAAGTAAAGGTGTCATGGTCAGGGGCAAATGGGCAGCAATACAAATAGTTTAACCTGCAAGCCAGTTTCCCTTGCAAATTTAATAGAATTTGATGGTGTCAAAACTCCCCTTTCTTTCCATATAGCCCCATGAGCATGCAAAATATGAAACGCATACCTGGAATCTATTTAGATAAATATTCACTCTCATTCCCTTCCCCAGTTCCAAAGCTCCAGTTAGGGCAATGAGTTAGGTCACTAAAGCTGGGATGGCATGAGTGGCCAGCCTAGGATTCCTTGGTCCCAGAGAGAGGAATCTACTCCCTCCCAGATATCAGAGGGAATATGAGAGGGCTTTGAGAGAACCACAAAAATTTCACCTGGGTGTCTGAAAAGAGAAAATTAGATCCCTACCTTCACCACTTAATCACACCCCAACAAGGGAGCAGGACAAGAGGAATAAGAAAGGAGTGTTTAAATAACAGGCCAGCAAATTGGAAGTGTAGAGGGGAGATCTCAAAACAGTTCTTAAATTTCTCTTCAATCCCCATTACTCTATTGGGGAGGGGGTGAGACCAAAGTGCCAGAGCAAATCAGAAATGAGGCACCTATATCAAAAGAGAATTCAATAGCCTTACCTGCCACATCCAAAGTTACTTTGGCTGGGTTCAGCTATCATGATGGAATAAGGGAGAGACTGACCAAACCCCAAACCCCTGCTGGAGGGTATGGCATTGGAGAAGTAGCTTGACCCCTGTGGGCAGTATCTCTTCCAGTGCCTCTCCTGATTGCACTAAGACAAGGGCCTAGAAGTTTCCTCCAAGGACAGTTGCAAACTCAGTGGCCCTGACTGTGAGATCTAAAGCACAAACCTTCATGGTTCCTGGTCATAGCAGCAATGAAAATTTGAGCCTGTTTTTTTTTGGTTTTTTGCTTTGTCCCTGCAGTCTTGGTCCTCTGCAACAGTTGATTCCTATTACTAAAGGCTCCAAAAACTGTTTCTAACAGCTGACTTTGGGAAGTTTGAGGTCCCAAGGCTAACTTCTGCAGCTTTCTTTGAATAATTGGAGCAGATGGATCAATAAAACATGCTGAGGACAGTGGTCCCCTCTGGAGAAGTGGAATCCAGATTAATATTATTTTTTGAAAGCCTCTATAAGGCACCCCTGAAAGAGGGCAGGATTCTCTTGAACTCCTTGGGTAACTTCCATAGTCTTTCATAATTAGGGCAGTTTAAAGGGGATCCCTTTTTTTCTTCAAAAGGTGGCTACTGACTTAATCAGGCAATTAAATTCAGAATTTGAAAGAATCAGTTACAGCCTCAACTGATTTTATCTCTAATAGTAAATTCTACCAATCACAGTTTAGGGCTAGATACATTATTTTAAAAGTTTAGCAGGACTTAAACCCATAAGAGATTTGTTTAACATGTTTTATATGTCTAAACTAATCCTGGTGCAAAGGCTCCTGGTACAAAGGATTAATCATTATAGATTCTTAGCAAATGCATTTCTTGTATAGAAACTATAAATCCTAAACAGGCTTATTTGTCAGGGATGATGACCTTGCTTACCTTGATGGTTTCAAGAAAACTGCAAGTTTACAAATTAAGGGAAGTTGACAGAGACCCCATGGAAGGGGCTGAGCTTGCTAAATTGCCCACCTCAAGTACTTTTAGTACTTTCCTGGGCTGTGCTGTTTGATACCTCTCCCCGCTTGGTGAAGGGGAAAAGGAGTTCACACCTCATTCTTGGAGGTAAATTGATAAGGCTTAACATGATGACAATAATTCCAAGTAATTTGGATAAAATTTTAGAATTTTCCTAAGAGCCAAAAAGGGTTTTTAGCTATAGTTTCTATTTTTAAAAAAATGTTTCCCTTTTGTTTCAGGGAGAAAAGAAGACAATTCTTAAAATTGAGATAGAACAGATTTTAAAGTTGACTTAACTTTAGTTAATGAGTCGACAAACTAAATTGAAATTTCGTTATTTTTTAATTCACAAAAATCATTTTCTCTTTGTGACCCAGAAAAAGGTGTCAGTTTTTATTGACAGGGCCCTCAGAAGTCTGACTCTAAATAAGTAGAGTCTTAAAGTAGTGGCAAACTGCTTTTCTGTTTTCCTAAAAGTTGCAAAACTCTTCTGTTAGCACTAGCAGTGCAAATATCCCTTTAGTGGGCTTTCCTTTAAAAATGATTAGAAATTTTTTTATCTGTTGGCACATTAAAAAAAAAAAAAGTAAAGATATCAAATGTAAAGCAAGTATATCCAATAAAGCAGTTAACATCCATAGAGCATGTTTTATGCTAAGTGCTTCACAACACCTATTATTTCTCTTGACAAATTAGAAAACTGGGCAGAGATAAAATAATTTGCCATAAATTTCATAGCTAATATATATATATACATATATATATATATACATACATACATGCATACATATATATATATATATTTTATATATATATATCCATAATTGAGATAGAATCTTATCAAACGCAGAGGCTCTCTGGCTTTCTGGGCGCTGACAAGGATACCAGAATTCTTCTCAGGCTGTTCCTGAACAGAACCTGCTGAAAGCTGAGGTAATTGGTTCCAGGGCCCATGGAATGCTGACCATGGAGCTTGACTCTCACTTTATCCCCATTCCCCCAAGTTGCTTTGGGGGTATCCAGGCAAGGTTGTATGAGGTCCACACAGTTTTGCTTCTCCTATTTCTGCAGATGAGGTAGAATTTGAATTTCCTTATAATTCTGAGATGAAAAGTTAGCAAACAGAGAGACTTGGGCTATATTGGTCTTGATAACAAACCCCACAACTGAGATGTTTCAGAATTTTTTTTTGGCAATTTTAGAATGACTAATTGCCAAACTTCTTGATCATTGCTTTCAAAATTTTGAGAATTTGCTTAGATGTTTGGCTCTCACAACTTTTGAGAATAACAAAATCTAGCTCACAGAACAAACATGACATATTCTACACAGAGACAGTCACACACAGAATGACATGAAAGAGAACTATCCCATCTTTGCCAAAAATCCATGAAATTTTGCCAAAAGCTGTCCTATAGCATTTCCATCTTTTCTGGCATCCCAGAGATGGTGAAAAGTGTGGCAAAAGTTTCCTAGAAACCTTGCTAAAAGTTATAAGAATTTCCATTCTGTGTGTCCCCAGTCCAGGGAAACTTGGAGCTTGGAGCTCACCACCACCCAGACAAGCTTTCTCCCAGTGGCTTAGGATGTCTTGCTATAAGATTGTGGGAGAAAAAAATGAGAGACTTACCTTAACAAGGAGGGAATCAAGCCAGGGGAGGCCAGACTCTCCCTGTACCAGTCCACCAAATGTTGAAGTTGAGAAGGGGGGGGCTCCAAAAGTCCCAGACCAGTGATGCGAGGTATCTCAAAAGAATGTGCAGGTTTGACTCCATCTCCTATTCAAGTGGCAAAGTTTATTAAAAGCAATGTGACACCATTACTGAATAGACTGAATTCTAAGAGAATCCAGTAAAGATACTGAAACAAGAAAATACACTTATACAGCTTTCAATCATTGAGAGGTTAATTCTATGACCTAATGGTAAGGTTAGGAAGTAATCTCCAGATGAAGTAAGGATGGTCATCAGATAGAATTAGTATGCTCAGTTTCCTGAAGGACATTCCAAAGCCAGAAGACCAAGGACTCATTAGAACAGAAGTTCCAAGGTCAGGGGACTCCAAAATCACATTATATCAAAGGCATCAGGAAGGATTTTCTTTTGGTAAATACATCTGAGCTGTGCTTAAAGGATTCTAGAGATTTTCAGGAAGTAGAGGAGCTAAAAGAGTATACTTTTCTAGGCCTTTCTATAATAATCCAAGAGACTCTTTATTCTGAACATCATATTAGCCCTAGAACTCACATCTTAGAAATACACCCTGACTTTGATCCCTTCCTCTGATTGGAATTTGAAGGACTCCTCACAGAACTTCCATTTGAGGAAAAACCTCTGTCATTTCCTATCAAGCTATATTCTGGATTTCAGCATCTCCTTCCTATACTTTGTGGTTATCTTCCCCATTAGAATATAAGCTCCTTGAGGGTAAGGGACTATTATTCTTTTGCTTATATATTTATTTCTAGTATTTATCACAGGGTCTAGCACATAGTACCTATTAAATAAATGTTTACTGACTGACTAAGGAAGGAGTGTAACAAATGTGAAAGACTACTATGTTAAAAGGCACATAAGAAAGACTATTAAATATCATATATAGGAAACTGCTATTCGTCAAATTTGAATAGAATAGATAATTCATAAAGAAGCTGTTTCAATCCATAAATATGAAATACTATTAAATAGATAGGAAATCATTTCATAAAGTTATTAAAAAACAGGTTAATGATTTTTGGTAAGATGTTAAAAAGAGCCTGTTTCTTCTTTTGTAAAATGGGAATAATAATATACTAAATAACTTACAGTGATTACTGTGAATAAAATGATATATAAATGTGAACTTCCACTCTTGTTTTTAATGTCTAGTACAGTACTTTGTACCACTTGACACTTCATGAATGGTTGCTGAATGAATGAGTGGATCAGTGAATGAGAAAATGAATACTTTGAAGTCAAGTGATATTATAAAGACTGATGAGACTAATATTTTAATAAAGAGTTGACTTTATTAGAGGAAACTACTATAGAATGTAGTATAATTTGATAGGCTCAGTCATTTTTTGGTCTTCATATAGGAGAAATACTTCTTTTCTTTTCACAAACATTTTTGTTGGAAATATGACTAGTTAAAAATATACTTTTCTTGGGAATCTCTTCTATGCATCAAGATCCTACATCACAAATACTTCATTGTGGTTGATATACCCTTATTAGGGATATAGATGCAAAATGCAAGAAGATGGCAACTAGACATCACAGTAGGTACCATGAAGGCAGGGATTTTTTTTTAACCTAAACTTGTATGTTTCTAAGTCTTTGGGACAGAGAAACCCACAGAGTAGGTATCTACTAGACATTTACTAAATTTGATTTTTGTTTTTTAATTTTTTATTAAAGCTTTTTATTTTTCAAAACATATGCATGGATAATATTTTAACATTAGCCCTTGCAAAACCTTGTGTTTCATTTTCCCCTCCCTTTCCCGATGCCCTCCCCTGATGGCAATATATGTTAAACATGGTAGAAATATATGTAAAAGTCCAATTCTTTTTGTACAGCAAAACAACTGTTTGGACATGTATATTGTATTTAATTTATTCTTTAACATATTTAACATGTATTGGTCAACCTGTCATCTGGGGGGGAGGGAAGGAGGGGAAAATTAGAACACAAGGTTTGGCAATTGTCAATGTTGTAAAATTACCCATGTATATATATCTGGTAAATAAAAACTACTAAAATAAAAAAGAAATATATGTAAAATCCAATATATGCATATATATTTATACAATTATTGTGCTACATATGAAAAATCAAATCAAACCAGTAAAAAAGAAGAAGAAGAAGAAAAAAAAGAAGAAGAAGAAGAAAAAGAAAAAGAAGAAGAAGAAGAAGAAGAAGAAGAAGAAAAAGAAGAAGAAGAAGAAAAAGAAGAAGAAGAAGAAGAAGAAGAAGAAGAAGAAGAAGAAGAAGAAGAAGAAGAAGAAGAAGAAGAAGAAGAAGAAGAAGAAGAAGAAGAAGAAGAAGAAGAAGAAGAAGAAGAAGAAGAAGAAGAAGAAGAAGAAGAAGAAGAAGAAGAAAAAGAAGAAAATAATTCAGGCAAGCAACAAATAAAAGAGTGAAAATGCTATGTTGTGAACCACATTCAGCTCCCATGGTCCTCTCTCTGGGTGTAGCTGGCTCTCTCCATCACTGATCAATTGGAAGTGGTTTGGATCATCTCATTGTTGAAGAGAACCATGCTCATCAGAATAGGTTATTATATAATCTTGTTATTGCCATTTATAATGATCTCCTGGTTCTTCTCATTTCACTTAGCATCAGTTCATGTAAGTTTCTCTACGTCTCTCTGAAATCATTCTGTTGGTTTCATACAGAACAATAATATTCCATAACATTCATATACCATAATTGTTTCAGCCATTCTCCAATTGATGGATTCAGTTTCCAGTTTCTTGCCACTACAAAAAGGGCTGCCACAAATATTTTTGCCCATGTGGGTCCCTTTCTTTTCTTTGGGATATAAGCCCAGTAGAAACACTGCTGAGTCAAAGGATATGCACAATTTGATAACTTTTTGAGCTTGGTTCCAAATTGCTTTCCAGAATAGTTGGATTTGTTCACAGTTCCACCAACAATGTATCAGTATCCCAGTTTTCCCCACATCCCCTCCAACATTCATCATTATTTTTTCCTATAATCTTAGCCAATCTGAGAGGTGGATAGTGCTATATCAGAGTTGTCTCAATTTACATTTCTCTGATAAATAGTGATTTGGAGCACATTTTCATATGACTAGAAATAGATTCAATTTCTTTATCTGAAAATTATCTGTTCATAACTTTTGACCATTTATCAAATGAAGAATGGCTTGAATTCTTATAAATTTGAATCAATTCTCAATATGTTATAGAAATGAGACCTTTATCAGAGCCTTTGAATATAAAAATATTTTCCAACTTTATTGCTTCACTTCTAATCTTGTCTGCATTAGTTTTGTTTATTTATTTATAAAACATATGCATGGTTAATTTTTCAATATTGACCCTTGCAAAACATTCTGTTCCAAATTTTTCCCTACTTTCTGCACCTCCTACCCTAGACAGTGGTAGTCCAATACATGCTAAATATATTAAAATACATGTTAAATTCAATATATTTATACAGTTATCTTGTTGTACAAGAAAAATTTGATTTAGGTAGGAAAAAAACCTGAGAAGAAAAACAAAATGCAAGCAATCATCAACAGAAAGTGTGAAAATGTTATGCTGTGTTCCACATTCAGTTCCCACAGGCCTCTCTTTGGGTGTATACGGCTTTTTTCATCACTGAACAATTGAAACTGTTTTGAATCATCTCATTGTTGAAGACAGCCATCAGAATTGATCATTGTATTGTCTTGTTGTTGCTGTGTATAATGACCATTTCACTTAGCATCAGTTTTGAAGCACCTTTTTATATGACTAGAAATAGTTTCAATTTCTTCATCTGAAAATTGTCTGTTCATATCTTTTGACCATTTATCAATTGGAGAATGGCTTGAATTCTTATAAAGTTGAGTAAATTTTCTATATATTTTAGAAATGAGACCTTTATCAGAACCTTTGAATGTAAAAATGTTTTCCCAGTTTATTGCTTTCCTTCTAATTTCATCTGCATTAGTTTTATTTGTGCAAAAACTTTTTAACTTAATATAATAAAAATTATCTATTTGTGATCAATAATGCTCTGACAGGCAAACTATCCTATGATCTTCTAATTTGTTTATTATATCATTCTTTATGTTTATTTCATGAACCGATTGAAACCTTATCTTGATATATGGTGTTAGGTGTGGGTTAATGCCTAGTTTCTGCCATAATAGTTTCCAATTTTCCCAGCAATTTTTGTCAAATAGTGAATTCTTATCCCACAAGTTGGGGTCTTTGGGTTTACTAGATTACTATAGTCATTGAATATTTTGTTCTATGAACCTGACCTATTCCTTTGATCAACTATTCTTTTTTAGCCAGTAGCAAATGTTTTTGATGACTGCTGCGTTATAATACAGTTTTAGATCTGGAATAGCCAGGACACCTTCATTTGCATTTTTCTCATTAATTCCCTTGAAATTCTTCACATTTTATTCTTCCAGATGAATTTTATTCTTATTTTTTCTAGGCCAGTAAAATAATTTCTTGGGAGTTTGATTGGTATAGCACTAAATAGGTAGATTAATTTAAGTAGTCATCTTTATTATATTCACTCAACCTATCCAAGAGAACTTTATATTTATGCAATTGTTTAGTCAATAAAATAACGTTATTTATATGGAAAGTATTTTGTAGTTTTGCTCATATAATTCTTGACTTTCCCTTGGCAGATAGACTTCCAAATATTTTATATTATCAATGATTATTTTAAATGGATTTCCTCTTTGTATCTCTTGCTGTTAGATTTTGTTAGTGATGTATAAAAATGATGATGATTAATGTGAATTTATTTTGTATCCTGCAACTTGGTCATAGTATATTATCCTGGGGATAATTTTCTGTAATCTCTTTGCGAATGCCCTCCCCTGATGGCAAGTTGTCTAATATATGTTAAACATGGTAGAAATATATGTAAAAGTCCAATTCTATTTTTTTAAAGATTTTTACATCAATATTCATTAGGGAGATTGATCTATAATTTTCTTTCTCTGCTTTTGTCCTATTTAATTTAGGTATTAATATCATGTCTGTGTCATAAAAGGAATTTGGTAGGAGTCCTTCATTCCCTATTTTTTCAAATAATTTATATAATATTGGAGTTAATTGTCCTTTTTAATTGTTTGGTAGAATTCACTTATAAATATATCTGGTGCTGGAGATTTTTTCCTTAAGGAGTTGATTAATGACTTGTTCTATTTCTTTTTCTGAAATGAGACCATTTAAGCAGTTTACTTCCTCCTCTGTTATTCTGGGCAGCCTATTTTTTTGAAGGAAGTCATCCATTTCACTTAGGTTATCATATTTATTGGCATAAAGTTGGGTAAGGTAACTTCTAATTATTGCTCTAATTTCCTTTTCATTGGTGGAAAGTTCTCCTTTTGCATTTTTGAGACTAAAAATTTGATTTCCCTCTTTCCTTTTTCTAATAAATTAACTAAAGTTTTATGTATTTTGTTAGTTTTTTTTTTCATAAGACCAACTCAGTTTTTATTTATTAATTCAAGTTTTGTTTTTTTGTTTTTTTTTTTTTACTTTCAATTTTATTAATCTTTCCTTTTATTTTTAGAATTTAAAGTTTGGTATTTGATTGGGGGGTTTTAATTTGTTTTTTCTAGTTTTTTTTAGTTTCAAGCCTAATTGATTTATCTTCTCTTTCTCTATTTTATGGAAGTAAACATCTAGAGATATAAAATTTCCCCTTATTACCACTTTGGCTACATCCCACAAATTTTGATATGTTGTTTCATTATTGTCATTCTCTTTAATGTAATTTGTATTGCATCATGATCTGATGCTTTTTGCATTTGATTTTGAAGTCTTTATATCTTAATATATGGTCTTTTTTTTTTTATAGGTTCCATGAATTGCTGAGAAGGAAGTGTACTCCTTTCTGTCTCCATTCAATTTTCTCCAAAGATCTATCATATCTAACTTTTATAGTTCTCTATTTACTTCTTTATCTTTTTTCTTATTTATTTTGTGGTTCAATTTTTCTAGTTCTGAGAGAGCAAGATTGAGATCTCCCATCATGATAGTTTTGCTGTCTGTTTCTTCTTGTAGCTCTCTTAACTTCTCCTTTAGGAATTGCCATGCTATCCCACTTGGTGCATATATGTTTAGTATTGATATTGCTTCATTATCTATGGTATCCTTTAGCAAGATATAGTTTCCTTCCTTATCTCTTTTAATTAGATCAGTTTTTGTTTTTGCTTGATCTGAGATCAGGATGGCTATCCGTGGTTTGTTTGTTTGTTTGTTTGTTTGTTTGTTTGATGGTTTGTTTTTTACTTCACCTGATATATAATAGATTCTGCTCTAACCTTTTACCTTTACTCCATATGTGTCACTCTGCTTTAAATGTGTTTCTTGTAAACAACATATTGTAGCATTCTGGCTTTTAATACAGTCTGTTTTCTGCTTCTGCTTTGTGGGAGAGTTTACTCCATTAACATTTATGGTTAAGACTAATTTTGTATTGCCTGCCATCTTATTAACCCAAATTTGTATTTTTCTTTTTCCTTTTTCCCTTACTCTCCTCCCCAGTATTTTACTTATGAGCACCACTTGCCTCAAGCCACCCTCCCCTTTTTCTGGTACAATTCCCTTTCTACCTCTAGTTTCTTTTTTATACTATAACAGTAAAATCAAAGTATTCATTCATTCTCTATGTGTATCCATAACAGAAATATAGTTCTCAAAAGTTCTTTTCTTTTTACCTTTTTATGCTTCTCTTGATATCAAATTTTTTGTTTAGCTCTGGTCTTTTCATCAGAAAAAAAATGGAATTCAACTCTATAGAGGTTCAGATAGTAGTGGAACTCTGGGTAAGGTATAAGACCCTTCAGCTCAAAAGGAACCTGCTGACAATGTCTGGTTTGGCTCCCCACCTCCCTTTGGTGCTCTCACCTTTCCTGAGAAGTCAAGGAGGGTGTGACCATTTGTCTTCTACTACATTTACATATCAACAGCAGGGTGCTTATAGTTAGCACTTGTACAGTGTGCTGTGGTGATATAATGCTACTATAGTTAGCACTTGCTCAGTGTGATGTGATGATATAATGGTTCTCTAGTTGGCACATGCTGAGTGTGCTATAATGATGTAATCATACTAAGTACAGAGAGGACTTGAAATAAGGACTCCATCTTTGACCATCCTCATGAGTCAACTGCCTTCTTCACTCCTCCATAAGACCATGGCTGATCTTGAGATCTTCCAGAGAGCTAGTCCAGATGGTATATTTTGGCATCCCATCTGGGGGCTGTAGAAAGCACACTACATTTTGATGCCTGAACAGTGACCTCCAGAAGGACACTAGACAACTGTTTCATTGAATGTCCATCTTCTTCCTTGGAAGAAAATTTTCAGTTTAGTGAGGCAGTTTATTCTTGGCAATATTCCAAGTTCTTTTGCTTTTGGAAAGATCAGATTCCAGGCTCTTTGACTGTTTAAGTTTGAAGCTGCTAGGTCTGGGTAATTCTTATTGTAGCTCCTTTGTAATTGAAATGTTTTTTTCTGGCTGTTTGTAATATTTTTTCCTTGGTCCAATAGTTCTGAAATTAACCACAAATATTCCTTGGATTTTCAATATTGAGGTCTCTTTCAGGAGTTCTTTGGTGAATTCTTTCAATGGCTATTTTACCTTCTTATTCTATGTCATCCATTCTCTTTCATGATTTCCTGAAAAATAGTGTCTAGGCTCTTTTTTCAACATGGTTTTCAGGAAGTCCAAAAACCCTTAGATTGTCTCTCCTAGATCTATTTTCTTTTTTTTTTTAATTATATAATTATAATTTTTTGACAGTATAAATGCATGAGTAATTTTTATAACATTATCTCTTGTATTCATTTTTCCAAATTTTCCCCTCCCTCCTTCTACTCCCTCCCCTAGATGATAGGCAATCCCATACATTTTACATGTGTTACAGTATAACCTAGATACAATATATGTGTCTAAATCAAATTTTCTTGTTGCACGTTAAGTATTAGATTCCAAAGGCATAAGTAACCTGGGTAAATAGACAGTAGTGCTAACAATTTACATTCACTTCCCAGTGTTCCTTCTCTGGGTGTAGTTGTTTCTGTCCATCATTGATCAACTGGAAGTGAGTTGCATCTTCTTTATGTTAAAGATAACCACTTCCATCAGAATACATCTTCATACAGCATTGTTGATGAAGTGTACAGCAATCTTCTGCTTCTGTTCATTTCACTCAGCATCAGTTCATGTAAGTCTCTCCAAACTTTATTGAATTCATCCTGCTGGTCATTTCTTACAGAGCAATAATATTCCATAACCTTCATATACCATAATTTACCCAGCCATTCTCCAATTGATGGGCATCTATTCATCTTCCAGTTTCTAGCCACTATGAAAAGAGCTGCTACAAACATTTTGGAACACACAGGTCCCTTTCCCCTCTTTAGTATTTCTTTGGGATATAAGCCCAGTAGTAGCACTACTGGATCAAAGGGTATGCAAAATTTGATAACTTTTTGGGCATAGTTCCAATTGCTCTCCAAAATGGCTGGATTCTTTCACAACTCCACCAACAATGTATTAGTGTCCCAGTTTTCCCACATCCCCTCCAACATTCATCATTATTTGTTCCTGTCCTCTTAGCCAATCTGACAGGTGTGTAGTGAAATCTCAGAGTTGTCTTAATTTGCATTTCTCTGGTCAGTAGTGATTTGGAACACTCTTTCATATGAGTGGATATAGTTTCAATTTCATTATCTGAGAATTGTCTGTTCATATCCATTGGCCATTTATCAATTGGAGAATGGTTTGATTTATTATAAATTAGGGTCAGTTCTCCATATATTTTGGAAATGAGACCTTTATCAGAACCTTTAACTATAAAAATATTTTCCCAATTTGTTACTTCCCTTCTAATTTTGTTTGCATTAGTTTTGTTTGTCCAGAAACTTTTTAGTTTGATGTAATCAAAATCTTCTATTTTGTGATCAATAATGATCTCTAGTTCTCCTCTAGTCATAAATTCCTTCCTCCTCCACAGGTCTGAGAGGTAGACTATCCTCTGTTCCTCTAATCTGTTTATGATTTCATTCTTTATGCCTAAATCATGGACCCATTTTGATCTTATCTTGGTATATGGTGTTAAGTGTGGATCCATATCTAATTTCTGCCATACTAATTTCCAGTTTTCTCAACAGTTTTTTTCAAATAATGAATTTTTATCCCTAATGTTGGTATCTTTGGGTTTATCAAACACTAGGTTGCTATTGTTGTACCCTTTTTTGTCTTTTGTACCTAATCTGTTGCACTGATCAACTGGTCTATTTCTTAGCCAATACTAAATGGTTTTGGTGACTGTTGCTATATAATATAGCTTTATATCAGGTATACCTAGACCACCTTCATCTGACTTTTTTTTCATTAATTCCCTTGAAATTCTCGACCTTTCTTCTTCCATATGAACTTTGTTGTTATGTTTTCTAGGTCACTAAAACAATTTCTTGGGAGTCTGATTGGTATAGCACTAAATAAATAGATAAGTTTGGGGAGTATTGTCATCTTTATTATATTCGCTCAGCCTATTCACGTGCAATGGATGTCTTTCCAATTATTTAAATCTGACTTTATTTTTTGTAGCAAGTACCTTGTAATTTTGCTCATATTATTCCTGACTTTTCTTTGGTAGATAGATTCCCAAATATTTTATGCTCTCGACATTTGTTTGGAATGGAATTTCTCTTTGTATCTCTTGCTATTGCAATTTGTTGGTGATGTATAAAAATGCTGAGGATTTATGTGGATTTATTTTGTACCCAGCAACTTTGATAGTTGTGAATTATTTCTAATAACTTTTTATTAGAATCTCTGGGGTTTTATACCATCATATCATCTGCAAAGAGTGACAGTTTGATTACCTCATTACTTACTCTTTCTCGATTCTTATGGCCAAAGCTAGCATTTCTAATACAATATTGAATAGTATATGGTGATAGTGGACAACCTTGTTTCACATCCTGATCTTACTGGGAAAGGTTCCAGTTTATCTCCATTACATATTATGCTTACTGACGGTCTTAAATATATGCTCCTGACTATTCTAAGGAATAGTCCATTTATTCCTATACTCTCAAGCGTTTTTAGTAGGAATGGATGTTGGATTTTGTCAAATGCTTTTTTTGCATCTATTGAGATGATCATATGGTTTTTATTAATTTGATTATTAATATGGTCAATTATGCTAATAGTTTTCCTAATATTAAACCAGCCCAGTATTCCTGGTATAAATCCTATTTGATCCTATTTGTATTATCCTGGGGATGATTTTCTGGAGTCTTTTTGCTAATATCTTATTTAAGATTTTAGCATCAATATTCATTAAGGAAATTGGTCTATAGTTTTCTCTCTCAGTTTTCAAACTACCTGGTTTAGGTATCAGTATCATGTCTGTGTCATAAAAGGAGTTTGGTAGGACTCCTTCATACCCTATTTTTTCTAATAGTTCATATAACATTGGGGCTAGTTGTTCTTTAAATGTTTCGTAGAATTCACATGTAAATCCATCTGGTCCTGGGGATTTTTTCCTGGGGAGTTGATTAATACTTGTTCTAGTTCTTTTTCTGAAATGGAACTATTTAAGCAATTTATCTCCTCCTCTATTAATCCTAGATCTATTTTCAAAGTTATTTGTTTTCCCAAGTAAGTATTTTACTCTTTTTTTCTAATTTTTCATTTTTTTGGTTTTACTTGACTGATTCTCATTGAGTCATTCATTTCCATTTGTTCACTTCTGATTTTTAGTGAATTATTTTCTTCATTTACTTTTTTCTTTTTATTTCTTTTTATATTTGTCCAATTGAATTTTTAAATGAGTTGTTTTGTTCTATGGATTTTTTTCCATTTCATAAATTCTGTTTTTCAAGGAGTTATTTTCCTCTTCCATTTCACAAATTCTGCTTTTCAGAGAGTTGTTTTCTTTTTCCATTTTGCCAACTCTATTTTTAAGGAATTATATGCTTTTTCCATTTCACTCTTTTGTAGTGAATTTTCTTCAGATAATTTCTGTGTTTTCTTTTCCAAATCCTCTTGTAAAGTTCTCATTTCCTTTCCCCATTTTTCTTCCAGCTCTCTTTTAAGATATTTTATAATTTCTTCTAAGAGAGCCTAGTGTGATGGGGACAGTCACCCTCTGAGGCTTAATCTGGAGATAATCTGCTGGCTTGCAACCAGGGCAGAATAGCCAACACTGCTATAGATTCCTCCCTGTAGATTCTCCAGCACATAGACTCTGCATCACTCCAGATCTGTACTGTCTGTACTCAGGGTCTGTGATGGGCCTGCTTGTGCTTGGCCCACCTCCTTTTATGCCTGAGTGAAAAATGCCTTTTCTGGTGATCTTCGAAATTATTTTCTGCTAGTAATTTTTTACACTTCCAATATTTGTGGGTTCTTCCAGTCCAGAACTCATTCAGAGGCTGGATTGGGTAATCAGTGTAAGGGTCATGGAAGAAATCAGAAAGAAAAGTGGGTCCTCTCTGCCAATTTGGCTCTACCACCCACCCCACCCCAACCCCATTATGGGCCAAAACTATGAAAAAGGATTCTTACAAGGTGTTAAGTCAGTGGAATTGATAAATACAATGGTTGTCTAGTTTAGCATGGTGTTTAATAGTTCTCTAGTTCAGTATATGTACTTAGTACTTAATATAGTTCTACAAGATTCACAATTATGATAATGTAATTATAAGAGAGCATATAAACTGGGACACACTCAGCCAGAGTCAGAGCCAGAGAAGACAAGAGGACTGGAGGTGGGAGCTCAAGCTCTCGGAGCCAAGGAGAGATAGATTCATTCCATCATCCACCTTTGTGGTAGCTGGAGGCTGAAGCCCAAGTCCAGGGATTCAGAGCCAGATTCATTCATCCAATTTCACACCACCTTGGTGGCAGGCTCTCCTCTTTAGCTCTCCACTGAAACCAATACTCTGGAAGGTCTCTAGAAAGCTGGCCCAGTAAGGAAACTAGATTGTGAAGGAGATAATAAAGGGTTTGGACTTTAATACCTGGCTGTTCTCATGGTGATTACTCTACTGAAAAGAAGGTTAACCCAGAGACCTCCAGAAAACCAAATAAGAACATTACACACACACCCTTTGAATTTTTTTTCCAAGGATATAAAGATGTTATTTCCTGACCTCAAAGAGCTATAGAACATATACATATTTATTAAACATAAATATAAATTGTTTTATTTTTGTGTCACATGCATATCCAGTGGGTACTATAATAGTTCAAAGAAAGGAGAATAGTATGGAATGGAAAGAGGGTAATGGAATGAAATGGTATTTCTATGAAGAAAATCTTAATTCGAACTTTGAAAGGTAGACAGTACTTAGACAACCTGTATAGACTTTCCAGAAAAAAGGAACAGCTTTCAGATTGCAGAGAAGCCCTGAGAGATGATTCTAAAATATATTGCCAGTTGTTCAGTCATAAAATTTTACATAATTATATTCTGTTTTTATATTTTTATTTCCAAAAAGCCTTTCTCTCATGTGTGACCTTGGTTAATTGAGATTTTTAAGGATATCTGGCTAACTGAATAGGATTAAAAAATACAGTAACTCACTGAACCATCTATTAAAATATGAGAAGGTTACAATCTAAATCATGGATACTCAAAAGTAAATATTATATTTTATCTATATATTATGTAACAACAACAACAATAATAGTTTATAATTAGCACTTTTTAAATAAAGCATTTTCCTCATAAGGAATCTTTGAGGTTTTTAAGCACAAGGATTGTAATTCCCATCGCAAAGATGAGAAAACTGAGGATATTTCTACTGAAGATATACCTCTCCTTCATTTACTGCATTCACCCATCCTTTTTTTTGTAATTTATTCCTTTTATCTACAAATATGTTTTCTATTCCTCTCATTTCCTGCAATTGGAAAAAACAAAAACAGAAATAACTTGATTTCAAAAATGAAAGGATCAAGGAAAACAATTTTTTACATTGATCATGTCTAGAAAATATGGATCTCATTCAGTACCCTCATCAATCTATTATCAGCCTGCTAGGAAGTGATTTCCCATACATCCTTTAAAGCTCAAGCTTTGTGTCACTTCTTAAGGAAGTCTTCCCACAATTATCTTAGTAGAAATAGTAGAGTGTAGAGGCTCCAAAGGAAAATGTGGGAGAGGAGAGGTATTAGATTGACTACCAAACTGAAGGGCTGCAGAGCCACTGTGCTGACCTCATTGTTGTATGCCTGTGATACCTGAACAATATACCAGTGCCATGCTAGGAAACTGAATTGTCTAAGGAAGATTCTGAAGATCACCTGGTAATAGATAATTTTTTTTTTTACCCCTAAGAAATCAGCTTGTGTCACATCTCTCTAAATCATTTATCTTATATATGTATTTCTTCTACATTATGACTTTTCCCTCTATGATTTAAATATATTGAATGTTGTCGCAAAAAATTAAATGGGATTTTTTTTTTTGGTGGGGGAGGGATGGAGGGGAGAGAGAGGAGTTTTGCAGAAACTGCAGATAACATGTGAAGGCCAGAGTATAATACAGAGTCTAAGACCAAATGCTTAACTCAAATTTTATGATATTGTATTGATGTGAGTTCTAAACAAAATTCTCAGGAAAGAGCCCAACCTGTTTCTTTTTCATTTCTAAACAAGTCAGTTTCATAGATTGTCCTATTTGTATACAATGATGAGAAGCTAGAGCTCAACTGGTTGTTTATTGTTAGTTATTCAGTTTGATGATGTAAGAAGCAAAATATCTTACCAAGAACTCCACTGACATCCTGATAAATGCAGGAAAGACTTATTTTACATTCTTACAAGAATCGGTTCTTAGGTTAATAAACACATCTTTGAAACTCCAAAAGCAGCATTTTATTTCCTATCCTAAAGCGCAAGTCCCCTTCTGATTCCCCATTAATTGGATATTACAGAAGTCACATGACATGAATCTCCACCCCTTATTATATAGGTAGTCTCTGCCTTCAAAGAGCTTACTTTCTAGAAGGGGGAAGATAACTGAGAAGGACTAGGGACAAAGAACAAAAGATTCTTTTCAAATCTCGGGCCACCACTCCAGATTACATAAGTCAGTCCCTACCCCAGAGGAACTTAGATTCTTTTGAGGAAGATAACTTCCACCCTTGATTATTCTTTGATGATCATGTGGGTTTCGATTGTTATTTTAAGTTTCATTTCTCCAATTAAATTTTCATAACTTCAGGAAACCATTTCTCACAAGGGGAACCCAGACTTTCCCAGACTGTCTTAGTAGCGTCTTTAAAACAATCCTAACATTTCAATACACATTCTTATCATTCCCAAGATTCCACCTTTTATCTCTCCTCCTCCTTCTGAATTATAAACGTCTGTCTCTTCCAAAGCATGTTGCAAAATTATCTTTGGATTTTGTCCAAGATCTTTTCTTGTGAATAAAGGTACCTTTTCATAAAGAGAACAAAATTGTGATTTTGTTACATGTGCCTTAAATCTTTTGACCTAGAAATTGTTCTTCCAACCCTCATCAATATGGCAAACACCCCATAAAAGAAAAAAAAGAAAAAAAAAAAAAAATTCTGACTTCTCTGGAAAGGGAGGGCCAAAAAGTTTTAGAGGGATTTTGCAGATTATGGGGATCAGCACCTCTAATCCCTGTGATATGAAAAGAATAACTATAATATCATATGTTACAGGTGTCTATTTTTGTGTCTTACTTTTCAACTTGAATGTAAGCTTCTTGAGGCATGTATTGTATTTTCTTTTCCAATCCCATGCACAGTATTCTTCACACAATAGATATTTAATAAATATTTGCAGAATAGCAACCACTAGACATATCTCACTCCAACTTACAATAAAAGTGTACCTGTTAAGAGTCAACCAGTAGGTACAACTAACTGAAAGCAAAGTCATGTACTGAAAAGCCATCAAAAGAACAATAGTATTACCTTCCCAAAAGTGGGAGTAGAGGCCAGAAGAAAGTGTTTTTGTAGAGAACTCATATAACCAAGATAACTTACACCTCTGGCACCTCAGAATCCTGATGCACTTTCTCTCTTTATGATATCTTCAACATTCCCTTTTTGGCACAGGATCTTTACTAGATAGGATATTTAGCTGTGCTACCTGGACTCATTCCTTTCTCTGACCCAGCTTGCATATGATGTCTTTTCCTGGGCAAACAACTCTGCTATAAATTTTCATAACTAATGAGAGAATGGTGAAGAAGCCTGAGAAAGAGAGAGATCACGACCCTCCATGTGAAGTATGATTCCTTTTAAAAACCTGAGTTCTTCTTTAGTTGTCTTTCTTCTCTTCTACCAGATAAAACACTCCTCAGAGCTATCTCCTGCCTCAACTTCTCCTTGTGAAGCAAGTTTTGCTTTATAAAGATCCCTAGGGGTGTAGCCAATCTTTTTTCCAATGAAAACTAGTTGTTCTGTAATGTTTTAAATTTTTTTCTAATCATTTTTTTAATTGGAGAACTTGGTAAGAGTGTAGATATGTCTACTGTACTTTGCTTATGACCTTTGTTTGCAACCTCATTTTCTTTGTTATCTACTCCTTATTTCCGGTGATTTCATCAACTGGGATAATGGGAAATCAATTGATTATGGTGTCTTATGTCTGGATCTTAAAGAGACAGATAGACACAGACAGATGGACAGACAGAGGAGGAAAAAGAGACACACACACACACAGAGAATGGAAGGAAGGAAAAGGAGAAAGGGGCCACAAAGAATGGAGAGAGGAAATAAATTTTCTAAAATAATTCATAACTATAAAAAAAAACATAGACCAAAGACTAAAGTTTATTGACTCACAGCCTGTATGCTTTCTACTCCCACAGTAGGTCCAAGTTAAGCCCCAGCCTCTGATTCAGGTCCAATCTTTCATGCTGAGACTAATCCCACTCATGTAAGTCACACCAGGTGAAAGTTAGAGAGAATACAGTGTAGGCATTTAATAGACCTGGTAGAGCAAAACAGTGGGAGGAAGGGAGGGAGAAGGGGAGGGAAAGGGGACAGAACAGCCTGTGAGGCACCAAAGGTTAGCTGTTTGGTGGAATTGACTCATTCTATTCTAGTCAACCTTGAAGTTGGCCTGATTGCTCTGTTGAGCTGTTAGGAGAGTTATTTAGTCAGATGCATTATGCCCTGAGTGGGCTGAGCGCATACAATTTATGCCAGTTGCGCTTTAATGCATATTTAATAAAGCCACAGACATTTATATACCAAATCAGTGGTGTCAAATGAGTTTGCTTTGGGAGGTTTGAGGTATCCCATGGCATTGCTGACACTCCTGGGGAGAGATTTAAATTATAAGACATTTCATCAGAGGGGAGAAGTCTTTTAATATGCTACAGTTACTATTCTGTGTAGCTTGATAGCACAGAACTAATCAGAGAAGATAGAAAAGCCTGAGACATAGGGAAAATGATTCTATGGATGAAGTTGCATTAAATATTTTACACCATTATTAGGGATGACTGGAATTTTGCTCCTTAGAGCAAAACATGGCCACAAAGAGACAACATAGGGTAGGAAGAATCAGTATAGGACCTGGAATAGAAAGTTCTGACTAGGACATTCCATGGCTATATGACCTTGGAAAAGTCATTCAAGTTTTGTTTGTTTGGTTGGTTGGTTGGTTGGTTTTTTCCCTCCCATCCTTATAAAGGAAGTGGTGATGTTTTAATCTGTATCATCTCTATTGGAGATATAACGGATGATTATACTATCATCCTTATTTGTCAAATGAGGAAACTGCAGCCCAAATAGGGAAAGCATTTTGTTCAACATCACACAAATAGCTGAGCTTAGATTTGAATTTAGGATATCTGACTAAATCCACTATTTTTTTCACTGGATCATAGCATCCCCAACTACTCACATTGATTTAGCCCTTTAAAGCTTACCAAATAGTTTTCCAAAAACAGCCTCAAGAGTAGAGAGGAAAAGGAATGCTTTCATCATTTTGCCAAACAAGAACATTAGTCTCAGAGGGAGTTTAACTGACTTATTCAGTCAACTAATAAGTATGAGGTCCATGGACTCAAATCCTGGTAACAGTGGAGTTTAAAAGTCCAGAATTCTCACTACTATACCATTCTGTCTAACTCTAAGATCCAAATTCACTTAAGTCAATTCACTTTGGATTAAAAAAATAATAAAATCCAACAAAAAATCTTTTCTGATTTTGATTTATCAATCTATTAAAAATTCTTTTATTATGAGGTTTGTTACATCAAATCATTAATTGTAATATTTTTCCTCTGTGTGTGTGTGTGTATGTGTGTGTCTATGTCTGTGTGTGTCTGTATGTGTATGTGTTTAGGAGGTGTCTTTTGTCCCCAGATCTTCAAATTCAATGAGCAGGCAAATGACATTCTGCTTACTTCAGATCCTATAAGTAAAAGCAAAGATCTTGCTTTTATAAGGCAATAGGGAGTACTTTTCCAACAATAATTTCATTTCTGAAGCTGTTTTCAAAGGTAATTGAATCAGTATTTATACAGGTCTTGCCTCTGTCCAGGACTACTAATGAAGAAAATCTCAAAGTAATCTTGACCAGTATAAGAGCTATTCGATGGCATGACTCATACACAATGAGAGCTGACTGATAAGTTTTCAGCATAAGCATTACACCTTGGAAATCCACAAATGCTACAACACAGGGCTTGATTTACTGTTTTGTTCAAATTTAAGAATATGATGAAAACAATGTCAATAAGATTAAACTGAATAGTGTGTTCTGCACATATTTGGGGAGGGGAGGATTTGGTTGCTAAACATTTATTAACAGCTAATATAGCCCTGGCTCTTATTATTAATATCAAAACAATATATGGATTCTGCAATGAATATGAACAAAAAAAGAGAAGGTGAGGAAGACATGAAGATATGACAGGATCCTCTCTTCCTGACTCTGGACCACAGAAGTCCTAAGTTTGGTCCTGACCTGTTATATTTGCTTAAGACAATGTGATTTCATCATTTTTCAAATAGATAAAAGTGACACTCACTTCCTTCACGGGAATTTTGAGAGGAAAGTACTTGGTAAACCTCTACACTAATAGTTTGATCTCAGCCTGAACCACAAATCCAAGGAAAAGGAGAAAAAATGTTAGCAGTAACTTGTTTTGTACAGTGAAAATCCACAAAAGGCAGATGCAGCAATTGAGGAGATCTATAATCATTTCAAAGAGCAGCATTTCAGTAAGGGCACTGCCTTATATGTGAGTTGGCAAGGGCTTATAATAAAAATACATAATGAGAAAGCTTTATGATAAAATTAATATAATTAATTAGTGTTTGTAAAGGACTTCAAGATCACAGGGTGAAAGGTGCCAGATAAAGAAAAGTAGTCTTAGAAATTACCATTATTATCATCTTAAGACAGAATATATTATGCACTATATAAGCATATCTAAGCATATACTCAGGTCCCACATCTAACTATGTTAATTTATATTAATTTGCAAATCAGTTTTCTGATCAACCCTAGATACCCTTTCAGGATCTCTCCAAGGAGGAGGTTATGACTAAAATGTATTTTGAAACCTATCTGGTGATGGATTACCTCTTAGACATATCAGCCTCAGCTTAGCCTGTGTTCAGGTGAAAGACTTAAATTACACCCTTAAACCCTGAGATACTTTCTTGAGCTCTGTTGGCAGGTCTTTGGATGGTTGGAAAGTATTTTCCCCCCTCTTCTCTTTTCAAACTCTACAAATTTAGTCTTTGAAAAGTCTTTTGTCTCACCACTTGCTCATCTCCCTAGGGTTCAAATACCACCTTGCCATTCTAGTCATAAATTGTGGGGCAAAATGATTTCTTTAAAATGGTCCTTTTTATGTGGTAGTACACTGGGATAGAAAGATCCTTGAGCACATAAGACCTGGCTTTGATTCCTGGAGCAGTGGATAGAAGGCTGAAACTGCACCCTGAAAGCCTAGAGTTCAAATCCAGTCTGACACATGAGTTGTGTGACCATGGGAAAATCACTTAACTCCTGTTTGTCTTAGTTTCTACTGTGAAATGGGAATAATATTGCCTCCTATATCCTAGGAGTGTTGTGAGGATAAAATGAGATATGAATTTATAAAATACTTTGAAAACCTTAAAGCTCTATATAAATGCTGGCTATGTGACCATGGACAAGTTAATTAACTTCTTTGATTTAGTTTATAATTACTCACTTTTCTATAATACTTTACACTTTATGAAGCATACCCTTATGAACTGATATTGCTGACTAGAAATATGAGATTTAGTAATGTAAAGACACTGGGTTAAGGTCACACAGCATCTAAACAAAGTCAGAGCTCAAATCTAGGTTTTGTTTTTTTTTTTTTTAACCTTTTTTTGTTCTTTCATTCTGACTCATATACTTGAAAAATATTTCAATAGACCTTTGTAAAGATCATATGAGATAATGCATATGAAAAGCTTTGTGACCACAAGTATTTAAGCAATCCAAGCAATTTAATAATAAGAATGATAATAGCATCAGCAAGAGTAATAGTATAATACAAGTACAACTCCATTTAAAGTAAAATTGATAAAGAACACAATGTGTTTGAGTACTTTTTAATTCATCTTTGATTTGTTGTTTACCTTTGTTTATTTCTTTGTTTCCGTCTTTACTTAGTTATTAGAGCTGCAGCAAATACAGTTGCTACTATTACTATTCAAGATCACTATAAGGATTTTGTATTATATGAAAACCAGAAAACTATTAGAAAATGTTTATTATGCCACTTAATGGTGGGAATTATGACATTGCCACTTCAAAGAGGTAGGATCTTGCTTGAACTAGAAAAGATCCTCGAGGACATCTAAAGCATCTTTCTCTTTTTACAGAGGAATAAAGTAAAGCCCAGGGAAATTAAGTTACTTGCCCCAAAATCAGAGTACCTATTCTGGAATCTGAGCTCCGGTTCTCTAATCTACAGACTACAGTACCTTTCCAATTCCCACATGGGAAGATGAAGAAGAGATGACTTCTCAAAAGGTGTTCCTTTGGCCCAAATCTAACATTTAGTACAAGATTTTGCATATGATAGATATTTTTTTTTAATTTGTTTTTTTTATCTAAAAAGTTTAGAATTTCAGTAATACCACATATCAGATGGTGATATCAGTTGTATTTTCTTTGATACTACTTTCCAATATCTTTAATTTAATCAAGAGATTCTCATAATATTTTGGATTTATTAGTATTCAAAAATATGTTGTAATAGGGAAATCTCTCCACTAACATCCTCTTAAATAGGGACAAATTGCTTTATCTTTTTGACCCTTAGTTTATTGGTTTGGAAAATAGCAATTTTAATATTTATGCTACCAACTTCATAGGACTATTTATTATAAGGAAACATGTTAAAAGCCTGAAAATAATAGAGAAATCCAAATTATTTTTATTTGGAGAGGAGAATCACAGAATTGGGAATTATCTGGCTAAGAACAACGTTGGAACTATAATTCACATCCTCTAACTCCAGTTAAATTCTCATGGACTGGGCCAATATAGTTGCTTCTTTTGAAAAGATTACTTCATTGACTCTAGGTCCCATATAATATGGTGGTGAGCAAAACACTATTAATAATAGCTAACATTTATAAAGCACATTAATATTTTAAAATATCTCATTTGTTTGTCACACAAACATGGTATCCTGTTTAAATCCCTGTTTTACAGATAAGAAAACTGAGGCAAAAAAAGAGTTTAGGTGGCTTGTCCAAGGTCATATAGCTAGTAATTATCTGAGGTACAATAAAATGTAATCTTCCTGATTCAAAGATCAGCAAACTATCTTTTAGGTCACCGTTATTAATAATAAAAGCTTATGAGATGGCGGAGTGAAGCCAGGAAAGTCCTTGAGCTCTCCAACTTTCACATGAAACTAAGCCTCTGAACAGAGTCTGATGGAATAAACCACTCACCAGTTCAAGATAGATTAGAAAAAGTTCAAGAAAGGTCATCACTGGGGTGAAAGAGTGCTCAGCCCAGCTCAGATAGACTCTGGGAAAACCAGTGAGAGGGGATTAATTAAAGCAAATCAACAACTGAGACCCTCAGCGCTGCTTTAGTAGACCAGTGGGGCAACTTGCAGTCCCAATGCAAAAGACAAACTCTGGGAAACCAGGATGTTTCCTGGAACAGATAAAGAGCAGATAAAGCAATCCCTTGCAAACACACGAGGTTCCTGTGCTCAAAGCCAAAGCTCATAGCTTCATAGGAAGCTTGGGACAATACCACTATTACCTCAGGAGCAGAGCTCAACCATAAAAGTCATTTTAAAAAGAGGAAATACCAGAGAGAGAGAAAAAAAGAAAAGAAAAGAAAATGAGAAACAAACAGAAAAGAACCTTGACCATAGAAAGCTATTATGGTGACAAGGAAGATAAAAATACCAACTCAGATGAGGACAAAATGTCCACAGAGGAAATTTCAGAGTGATGAATTGGTCTCAAGTCAAAATAGGCTTCTAAGAAGTATTCATAAAAGACTTTAAAAGGCAAATGAGAGAGGTGGAAGAAAAAATGAGAAAACAAATGAGAAGTATGTAAGAGAGAGAGAACAGCTTATAAAGGAAGGCAATTTTTTTAATTTTTAATTTAATTTTTTCTATCATTAGAGCTTTTGTTTTCAAAACATATGCATAATTTTCAAAATTCACCCTTGAAAAACCTAAAAAATTTGTGGACTGATTCACCCATTCTGGAGAACAATTTGGATAGAAAATGCTATCTGTATCCACAAAAAGAACTATGGACATTAAATGTAATTCAACACATGCTATGTTCATTTCTGTTTTTTTTTCCATATTTTTCCCTTTTGTTCTGATTTTTCTCTCTCAACATGACTGAAGCAATGTGTATTAAAATAAATAAGCTTTAGCAGTTACCAAAACCATTTGGTATTGGCTAAGAAATAGACTAGTTGATCAGTGGAATAGGTTAGGTCCAAAGGACAAAATAATAACTTTAATAATCTAGTGTTTGACAAACCCGACCCCAACCTTTGTGATGAGAACTCAATGTTTGACAAAAATTGCTGGGAAAATTAGAAATTAATATGGCAGAAACTAGATATTGACCCACACTTAACACCATAAACCAAGCTCAGGTCAAAATGGGTTCATGACCCAGGAATATGTTACACCCCTATGGACTACTTTAACCTGATAGCTCCCCTTAGAGCTACTCTTAATGCCCGTCCATTAACGGCACTGCTAGGCCACACTTATCCATCTTTGGGCAACAACCCAGATACCATAGAGACAGATCACCAGGAGGTAGGAGTGAAGTGAAAAAGAACTTTATTCTTAGATAGCACATATTTATAGCCCCCTGAGGTTCTGGGGGAAGGGAGAGGTCCTCTAGGAACCTGGCATAATGGTATTGGGCTGAGAAAAAGGAGGGAGGCGTGCTAGGCTTTGAGAGCACTATGGAGGGAGGCGTGGTACCTGGGTCAGACACTACCTCATGGGGCTATGCCCCACCTCCATGTAGGACTCGCCTGTGCCTCAGAACCTCTCATTCCTGAGGTCCTTCCACATGCTTGAACTGCATTCCTTGCTTCTAGAGGTTTTTTAACCCTTACAAAATAAAGAATGTGATTATAAATAAATTAGAGGAACATAGGATAGTTTACCTCTCAGACTTGTGGAAGAGGAAGGAATTTATGTCCAAAGAAGAACTAGAGATCATTATTGATCACAAAGTAGAAAACTTTGATTATATCAAATTGAAAAGTTTTTGTACAAACAAAATCAATGCAGATAAGATTAGAAGGGAAACAATAAACTGGGAAAATATTCTTACAGTCAAAGGTTCAGATAAAGGCCTCATTTTCAAAATATATAGAGAATTGACTCTAATTTATAAGAAATCAAGCCAATCTCCAATTGATAAATGGTCAAAGGGATATGAACAGACAATTCTCAGATGAAGAAATTGAAACTATTTCTAGTCATATGAAAAGATGCTCCCAGTCATTATTAATTAGAGAAATGCAAATTCAGACAACTTTGAGATACCACTACACACCTGTCAGATTGGCTAGAATGACAGGGAAAGATAATGCACAATGTTGGAGGGGATGTGGGAAAACTGGGACACTGATACATTGTTGGTGGAGTTGTGAATACATTCAGCCATTCTGGAGAGCAATTTGGAACTATGCTCAAAAAGTTATCAAACTGTGCATACCCTTTGACCCAGGAGTTACTACTGGACTTATATCCCAAAGAGATCTTAAAGAAGGGAAAGGGACCTGTATGTGCAAGAATGTTTGTGGCAGCCCTTTTTGTAGTGGCTAGAAACTGGAAACTACATGGATGCCCATCATTTGGAGAATGGCTGAATAAATTATGGTATATAAATATTATGGAATATTATTGTTCTGTAATAAATGACCAACAAAATGATTTCAGAAAGGCCTGGAGAGACTTACATGAAGTGATGCTGAGTGAAATGTGTAGGACCAGGAGATCGTTGTATACTTCAACAATACTATATGATGATCAATTCTGATGGATGTGGCAATTTTCAACAATGAGATGAACCAAATTAGTTCCAATAGAGCAGTAATGAACTGAACCAGCTACACCCAGCAAAAGAACTCTGGGAGATAACTATGAACCACTACATGGAATTCCCAATCCCTCTAATTTTGTCTGCCTGCATTTTGGTTTTCCTTCACAGGCTAATTGTATGCTATTTCAAAGTCTGACTTTTTTGTATCTCAAAACAACTCTTTGGATATGTATACATATATTGTATTTAATTTATACTTTAACATATTTAACATGTATTGGTCAACCTGCCATCTGAGGGGGGGGGGAAGGAGAGAAAAAAATTAGAACAAAAGGTTTAGCAATTGCCAATGTTGTAAAATTGCCCATGCATATATCTGGTAAATAAAAACTATTAAAATAATAAAATAAGCTTTTAAAAATAATAAATACTTATTTTTGTAAAATATTTTCAGTATATATTCATTAGATGAACAGGTCTTGAGAAGCATACCCAATCAAATACCATTAAACATATTAATCTTCTACTAAAATCTTAAGCCACTGTCCTAATATGGCACATAGGTTTTTGAGTTCTTGAAGAACCTTAGGTTTGGCCAAGGGAATAAGAACTCTGAATATGTCATGTTTATATAATGTGTCTATAAACCTACTCAGTTCTACAAATATTAACTAAATTTGGAGATACTCATAATGAGGATTGTCATAAGATACTAAACTTTTTGGCTTCTCTGATTGCTAATTCTGGAAGCCAGGTGACAGGAGTTAGAGTACTATATCTGGAATCAAAAAATGACTTCAAATCTGATCTTGGACATTTAATTACATGGCCTAGGCAAGTCATTCAACCTTGATCTGTTTCAATTTTTCATTTATAAATGGAGAATGATAATAGCACCTACTTCCTGGATTTGTTGAGAGGATAAAGTAGGAAAATTTTAAAGCCCTTTGCAAACTTTACAATACTACAGAAATTATAGGTAAAATTGTTGTTGTTGTTGTGGGATTATGCAAAAGAGAAGAAAGTATTCCAGGTATGAATCATGTTTCCAAAGTATTCCCCTCTCTAAATGCTCATTTAACTATCATCAGAAGTGAATGCACAGAAGAGAGTTCATTATATACATATAAATAGGTATAGCTATAGATATAGTCATAAATATATATGTATAGATAGGTAGTTATTACTTTTGATAAATAAAAAAAAAACTTCAGTGACCATCTAGTCCTATCATTCCCACTTTAAACAGATAAAGATGCTGAAGCCAGGGAGAAGTGATTTTTTTTTTGGGGGGGGGGAAGGCAAAGGTTAACTAGCTGGTAATTGAGAGTATTAAGAGAAGAACCCAGATATACTGATTCTCTGTCCAGTTTTCTCTCCACAGTGCAACAAGGTTCATTATTATTTAAATCATATCTGTGGATGGCTATTTAATGCCTTTATTGTTGCAGGTTTCCCCCAAATAAATGTCACTTCAACATAAACTTTCAGACTTTCTACAGCTTGCTTCTATACTGCTAGAGGCTAAAAATTTCATCTAAATATTATTGAATTCCGGCACAACATTAGCATGCAGAGATATTTACAATAACAGAGCCATTACAACTCAATCAAAAGCTGATTTCAGCCAGAATTATGCAGAATTAAATCTTGCAGGATTCAAATTATTAAAAATCAGAGACTCAATAAAGTGTGGTCTAGAAACCCCATTTATCAAGGGAGTAGAAGTGCCTCTACAGTTGTGGTGACTTTTTCATATACATTCTGCAAGAATTTGCATGCATTTTAAAAGATCAGAGTTTAATTCTTCTGGAATTCAAGGAACCATGCTATATTTATAAGGCAATAGAAGCCAACTTAAAATACATTCTTTATGTTTCCAGGCTCCAGCTTGCATTTTAAGTGCATTGCTTTTTATTTCAGTTTCTGACTGGGTAAAAAAAAATACTCAGTGAAACTTCATGCACTGGGCAAACACTTTTTTTCCAATAAAGGTAAAACCAGTGCAGTAACACAGACAATTAAAAGAAATCTAAAGCAAGCTTTACATCTCATTATGTAATGAGCATATTAAAAGCTGCTATTTCCCTACTATATCTGATCAACCCAATATATTTTGTATATTCATACTGATTTTGGGACTCTTCTGGAACATTTCATCAGAAATGATAATAAATGGATTTACAAGTGAAAATTTAAAGAATGAACCACATATATTTGAAAGAAAGTAAGATGTAGTGGGAGAGGAGAGGAAAGGACACTAGATTTGGAATCAAAATACCTGAACAAGAATTCCTTTTTCCACACTAGCTATCCAAACATTTGTAGGCAGATAACTTCACCTGACAATGTCTGTTTTGTATTTTAAAACCAATACTGTTTTTTTTTTAATTACATTATCTACTGAACCAGATTGTTAAGACCAAATGAATTTGGAAAGCTTTAAAAGCATTATGTGAATATGGCATTATTAATAACCTTATGGTATTTCAATTTCCACTTTTGTAGTAAAGATCAGAAAATATATGAATGAGTCATAAAACTAATTGTGACAAAAGCACTTTATTGATTCATGCACTATATAAATATGAATTATTATTTCTTTTGTGATTGCTACTCCAATAATCTAAGCTAGCCTCTTCAAGAATCTATTCAAAGTCTATATGTCTAAAGAGGCTAAAATGCCCATATTGTTTGACACTGAGACTCTACTGCTAAAACCATACTCCAAGGTTAGTAACAAAAAGAAAGGCCCACATATAGACCAAAATATTTACAGCAACAGTTTTTGCAGCAGTAAATTATGTAAAACAAAGAAGAAAAATATCAGTCTGGTAATGAATAGCTAAACCATGTGTGGAATATGAATGTAAGCAAATATTGTTGGCCTATAAGAAATAATGAATAAGAAATCTTCAGAGAAATTAATATAAAATGATGCAAAATGAAGTAAGCAAAACGAGGAAAACAATACATCCAATGATTATAGCAAATCAAATGGAAAGAACATCAATAAACCAGAATTGATCCCTATGTGATTATAATGATTAAGCTTACCCCAATAAAAAGAGATAAAATGCACTATTTCCCTTTCTTTTTTTAGATAAGTGGGAGACTATAGATGTAGAATCACATTTACTCTCAGACTACATTTATATGTTGTCAATTCTTTTTTCTGAACTGCCTTTTTATCCTCTTTTTTCCCCCCTGTTACAAGAGTGAATTGCTGGATAGGAAAATGGAAATGGGTATGTTTGGAAATGAATATAATCTAAAACTTAGAGATGTTAATATTTTTAATGAAAGTCATCAAGACCAGTTTTCAAGAATAAAAATAAACACCATTTAAACACTATTCTGAAGAACAGAGAAAACCCATTCTTATCCTCCTCCTGATCAGTACCATAGGCCTGTAATGTTAATGTCATCGAACACTAACGTGAAATCTCATATTATAGGAACATTCAGTCTTTATTAATCAAGATCTATTATGATTTCTCCATTTTAAAAGGCTAAATAATGACAATGATTTCTAAAGAAAAATATTGTAAATCCTCCTAAATGAGATTTTCTCAGAAAAAAGGGACTTTTTTCAGAGATTTAAAATAATGGTCTTTCTACCTCACTACACTGACACTTTTTCTTAGAATAAGATGTTAGTATTTCTCATTTGAAAATGAAGACAAGAGAAATATTGAGCATCTCTTTGCTTGCAATCCCAAGATAGGATTTTTATCTCTTTATATAACAAATTTTGGCAATGCTTACCTAGTTTTATCATCAAGAGGGTTTCTTTTTCATGTGTGCATTTATTTTTTTTTCAATAACAGCAGGATCATTAAATGCCAAGAGCTGTTGCTTTTGCATTTGCCTTTCACAGGTGTGACATTCCAAAGCTGATGGCGCTTTTAAAAACAGTCTGACTGTATGACTTCTAATTCATCAAATTATAAATTATTATAACTATTTATTTTGTTGAATTCTAATACTTTGAAAATTAGGAATTGTGTGTGTTTGTGTATGTGTACACACAGAGAAAATGGTTATATGGTCCTTTTCCAACTTTAAGCTTTAATAACTTTATATATACACATTATAGAAGAACATTCTAAATGACATGCAAAATGTAAATTCTTATGTTTTAGGGTAGTTAATCTGGGGAAATTTAATTTTTATTTCTTTTCATAAATGAACTTAATAAAATTATTGAGAACTGAAACTGGTTTGAAAGAAGTGTTGTGAAAGATGATAATATATGTTGTAAGATTAGAAAAAAATCAAACTTCATTGCTTAACAACCTTAAGATTTGAGGATTTATTTTCCATTTTGTACACCTGAAGTTATTAGATTTTAAAGTTGAATAAGGACTTTATGATCTCTTGAGAGAGAGAAAGAGAATGAGAGAGAGAAAGAACGAGAGAGACACAGAAACAGAGACAGAGAGACAGAGAAAGAGAGACAGAGAGAAAGAGAGAGAATCTCTATTAACCAGTGTTAGAATTAGCTTCACATGGAATAAAACAATCTTAAAATGACATTTCAACCAAAGGTAATAGTTGTTTTTGTTTTTATTTTTTCTCAGGAGATCTTGAATCAGAGAAAATACTGTGACAAATAATTTGAGAATTTTTTTTTGTGCTTCAGCATATTCATGTACCTCATTTTAAATAAATTCATTCCATGTTCCATACATCAATGGATACGATTTTATCAATGTTGATAACCAATTCTAGAATGGTGCAGACTAAAACACACCCATACATTCTTATTCTGTACAATTTTTTTTCTGTTTTGTTTTCCTATAGTTTCTTTTTTTTTTTTAATCATTGTAGCTTTTTTATTGTCAAAACATATACGTGGATAATTTTTCAACATTGACTATTGCAAAAACTTCTGTTTCAACTTTTCCCCTCCTTCTCTTCTGTATAAATTTTTGTTCCTCTTCTCCAATAAATTATTTACAAAAAATCTACTGAAGACATTGACAGCCTTTAAGTATTGAAATATTATTGGAATATCAATACAGCAAGCTCTCAGTTTAGTAATTTATAAAATTAGGATAGTAATAACTGTACTAGCTACTTTAGATATTCCCTGTGAGAATCAAATGAGATAATGTATGCATAGTGCTTTAAAAACTTTGAATAGATATTTATCATTATTATCTAATTTTTGAATGCTATCTAAAATATTAATTCTTGTGAGTCATTGTTAGTAATATACTATTCTCTTTATGCTCTCTGTATGACTCTGTATCATCATTTGCATCATCCATACATTTGATTTTTTGGAGATTTGGCCAGTTCATCATTCATCAAACACAAAAGAAGACTGGATTAAAAATTGAATTTTTGTGCATGTCAAAAAGCAGTTTGGAATGGTTGAAAGTTCTAAATCATTTCCCAAATTTCATCCAGTCTGCTCTCTTCCTATTATTCAGTTCTAGGTCCTAATTATGGGACATCTACAGAGTTTGTCCAATACATAAAAATTGATTTAATTACTCAATATATTATTCATTTAACTCCATATCATAGTATAGGCAATAGGCATTTTTCATCTATTCAAGAAATTTTCCTATGTAGATTGTTAAGCTAATATTGTTTGAATAGCCTTGGATTCTATAAAAAATCCTAATTCTGGCACGTGATATAACATCACCCAAAGAGAGTCCTTTGAAAATGATTTACTATAGTAGAAAATTATCTTACCTGAAGACTGTATTAAATAAAAATCCCCACCATTTTTATTATTGTTTATTATTTATTTATTATGAATGATTATTTGATTTGATAAAGCAAAATGCAATCTTCAAGACTCTCTTCAAATAAAGTGTCTCCCAAGCATATTTTTAAATCATGAAAGACAGATAGAATCATAGAGATAACTTTGCTCATCGACCAACTTATTACTGATATCAAATAAAGCATAAGACAGGAGATGTATGGTTGTCAAATGGTTCACCATTCTCACCAGAGAATATATTTTACAGAGTCAAAACAGAATAAAATTCTCCACAGTTGATGAAATCTTCCCAGATGTTTGTAGATAACATCTCAAATGTTTTTGAGTTATTTGCTAGAAAGTCAAATCATCACACTATTATGCAAGTATAAAATTGTGTTATATGCTCCCTTGAGGGATCAGAGTATGATTTGGCTTCAGAACAATATAAAGTTGAATTTAAAAGTTTCCAAAAAGAAACTTCTTCAAAATAATTTGAATATGTTGTTTTACAAAAAATGTTAACAAGTAATAAAATATATTGCGGTATATTATTCTTTTTGTTTGTTTTTTGCTTTGTTTGTTGAGGCAATTGTGTCTTTCCCAGGGTCACACAGCAATGAAGTGTTGAATGTCTGAGGTCAAATTTGAACTCAGATCCTCCAGACTTCATGGCTGGTGCTCTATCAACTGCACTAACTAGCTGTCCCTCAGCATATCATTCTAAAGTAGCCAATAAATAGTTTGGATTTAAGATAATAATAGAATTTTTATCTGGAAGATAACAATAGTAATTTCAAATAAGTCCGTTTTACAGTGGATAAATCTGAAACTCAGAGTGGGTAAAATATTTACCCAAAATCAGTGACTCAAGTGCAAAGCCTTAACTGGATTCCAGGCCTTCTGACTCCCAGTTCAACGTATTTTCCAAAATAATGCCCAAAGTCCTTAACTGAGCACCCCATGTATTAAAGGATTCATACAGTAGAGGAATCAAAATCAGAACCCCTCAGCTAATTGTAGCTTGTAATGCTATTAAGTGCAACCAAATCAGATTAACATGTGATTTTCTAAGTATGGTGCATAGAAATCCTTTTATTTGATTTTGTGGCCTCTATCTAGAGATCATTTTCCTTCATTAGCATGTGAAAGGAAGATGTCATTGCAGAGTTGGAGTGAGGAAAAATAGTCCTCTCTTACATTCTCATAAGAAGTGTAAAAGAGAGGCATGCCAAGTGCTAGAATCATTTCTTTTGAAGTTCTATGGAGATAGCTCATCTTGATTCAGAGGAGAATCTTTTATTTTTGTTCTTTATTTTTTTAATATAGCACCCACCTTCTGTTGCCCTCATGGAGATCAAGGGATTACTAATTCATCCCAAAGTATTTTACATGTGTCCCCTTAAGTAGCAAGAAGAGTTGAACTTTATTCCATATATGCTCCAGAGAATATACTCTATTCAAAACAAACTTGGTAGGGGGTAGAAAGAAGCTGATTACATATGTTATATATCTCTATACCTATTTCCCACACCACTCCATAAAATGTGGGCTCCCAATGGGCCACGTGAAAACTGATTCTCTTTTTTTGTTTTCATATCCCCAACATAGCCTATTGTCTGGTACATAGTAGACACAATAAATGCTTGTTAAATAATTGATTGATGAATTTACAGGGAAAGGATGTTAGTCTAGGATTGTAGTCAGATCATGACTAACCTTGAAATATTTGGTTAAACATTATAGTCTTTACAAAAATGACAGTAATAATAACATATTTCTAGAGCACTTTAAATTTTTTCAAAGCTCTTTCTTCATCACAGCAGTACACATAATATAATTTTCAAATGAGAAAACTGAATTTTAGAGAGATTCTGCAACTTTCATAAGGTTGTAAGGCAACAAATGTAAAAACCAGAATCCAAAGTCAGGACTTCTGAATGAGGTCCAATATGTTTTAAACTATGTCCCTGTCTATACACAACTGGGATTCAATGAAGGCTTTCAAGCAAAGGATAATGAATATGGTAAGCATGGAAGAGGAAAAGAGAGGATACAGATTCAAGAGATATTTCAAAAGTTGATTTGACAGGAATTGACAGCCAGTGAAGTGGATGCAGTAAAGAAAGGGAGTTATCAAGGTTAATAGTTGTGATATTAGGTAGAGAACTGATGTTTCTTTTTTTCTTTCTTTTTTTGGTGTCCTTTTAACCTCTAAAATATTGAGTGTAAACGATGAATAAGGTATCACACATTTCATATGGGCATATTGAGTTTGGAATGATTATGAAAACCCCATATTTAACTGTTGTTTAAGCAGTTTAAAATGTGGATCTGAAGCTCAGAAGGTAAGTCAGGACTAGAGATATAGACTTGTGAGTCATCTATATCTATCTATCTATCTATCTATCTATCTATCTATCTATCTATCATCTATCTATCTATCTATCTATCATCTATCTGTAATAAACAAAGGTATGGAAAAAGATGACATCACTAAGAAGTAAGAAGATTCATACTACTATGGCTTTGGGGAAAGCATAAATAAAAGAGATAGGAGAGGTAGAAATGTCTCAGTATAGAAGACAAGACAAATTAGAAAACAAGGGAAGAGAACAACCAAGAACAAGGACTAATTTAATTTTCTCTGAAGTTTCAGAATTCAGAAGACCAATAGTTAAAAAAGGAGCCTATGAACTAGGTGATTTAGAGCATATGAATTGTGCAATTCTTGAGTGAACAAGCTTTGTGATTAACTTGTGGCCAACACATGAAAGACACATTGGCAACACATAAAGGAACAGAAAGGGGCAGCTAGGTAGGTAGCACAATAGATATAGTACCAGGCCTGGAATCAGGAAGACCTGAGTTTAAATCTGGCCTCAGATACTTATTAACTGTGTGATCTGGGCAAGTAACTTAACCCTGTTTGTTCAGTTTCTTCCGCTCTAAAAGAAAGTGGAGAAGGAAATAGCAAATTATTCCAGTATCCTTGCAAAACAAAACAAATGGGGTCATGAAAAGTCAGACAAAACTTAAAATGACTGAACAAAAAGACACCAGAAAGTACTCAGTCTGAACTAATAAGAAAAATGCTATATAGCTCTCTTCACTGAAACTGAGCAAAATCAATGTTTACTCATAGTAAGTATGGGGTTTCTAAATTTTTTGTTTATTTCTTTTGGGGAAAGGTCTAATTATTTAGATCAAAAAATATGAACAAAAAATTTTCAGATAAAATTAAAGCCATTTCTAGTCATATGAAAAATGTTCTAAATCATTATTGATTAAAGAAATGAAAATTAACTCTGAGAAACCACTACACACTTCTCAGATTGACTAAGATGACAGCAAAAAATAAAGAAAAAATGTTAGAGGGGATGTAGGAAAAGTGGGACACTAATACATTGTTGATAGGTTTCTGAATTTAATCAACTATTCTAGAGAGCAATTTGGAATGATGTCCAAAGGGCTATCAAACTGTGCATACTCTTTGATCCAAAAATGTTTCTCCTGGATCTGTATCAAAAAAAAAAAAAAAAAAAAAAAAGGAAAAGGATCCACATATGCAAAAATGTTTGTAGGAGCCCTTTTTGTAATGACAAGGTACTATGAGTAGATGCCCATCAGAGAATGGCTGAATAAGTTATGGCATATTAATATAACGGAATATTATTGTTCTATAAGAAACAATGATCCAGATGATTTCAGAAAGGCCTGGAGAGACTTATATGAACTGATGCTAAGTGAAGTAAGTGAAACCAAGAGAATATTGTATACAGCAACAAAAAGACTACATGATGATCAACTTAGTATTTTCACCATTTTTGTTGTTATTTACTGTTTTTTTCTTTCTCATTGTTTTTTCCCTTTTTGATCTGATTTTTTGTATGTGTGCAGCATGATAAATGTGGAGATATATTTAGAAGAATTGCACATTTAACCTACATTGGATTAATTGTTATCTAGGGGAGGGGAGTGGGGACAAGGGAGGGAGAAAAATTTGGAACATAAAGTTTTGCAAGATTGAATGTGGAAAAATATTGCAAATGTTTTGGAAATAAAAAGATTTCTTTAAAAAAAAAAAGGATCAAGCATTTAAGTCATAGCTATATGTGTGATACACTGTGCCAAGAGTCTCTATAAATATAGTCTCATTTCATCCTGATAACAACCCTAAGAAATAGGTGCAATTACTAAACCCATTTTAAATTGAGGAAACTGAGGCAATATAGATGATTTACCTGGTTGCACATTTTGTAAATGTCTGAAGCCAAAATTCAACTCAGGTCCTCCTGACTCCAGGTCAAGTGCTCTATCTCCTGAACCAATAATCAATTGTCTCAACATGGACTATTTTGGAAATTTGCTAAAGCCTATCTTCTACTTCTCAAAATAATGTTTCTAAAAGCATAAAATAAAATATGTAAGATTACAAAGATATCTAATTATACTCAAATACTTTTATTAAAATATTTTTTAAAATTCATGGTCCCCAGGTTAAGAATCCCTAATTTAGAGAATATTACAGTTAGAAAGGAACTCAGCTCATTTAATTTCATGCTCTTACTTCACAAATATGGAACTAAAGGTCAGAGAGGTTAAAAAAAAAAAAAAAAAAGACTTTTCCTTAGCAATACAGAGAATGCGTGACACAATTAGAACTCAAACCCAGGTTGACATCCATGTTCCTTTGCATTTCTGCATTGTTATTCTCCTCTGTACATGTCCACAAATTCTTTATATGCCCATCATTCAGGAAGAATAAACTAAAGAAATAAACTAAATAAACTAAGAAGTTTATTCTTACATATCTGGAGACCCAGTAAATCTCTCACACAGTCTGTCATTCTGACTCCTTAACCAAGATGTTTCTTTTCCCATTTCTTACATGTTCTCAGTCAAACTTTTTTCAACCATTTCTAATTTATTTACATTTACATTTGCAATATGCTGATATTTAACCATGTCTTTGGCAAGTGTAGAACATTAACTTGTCTTTGGTTTTCTTCATATTTTTTTTCTTTTAGGCTTCCTCCATTTTCATTAGAAAAAATAAATCCCAAAATTAGAAAGGTTGCTATATTAAATCAGATAATTACAGGACTAGGAAAAAATTCTTCCTAATGATTATGTATTTGATTTCCAGTGATCTAAACAGGATCTCTATTTCCTACCTTCCTTAGATAAAGAGTAAAAGTTTCTATCATGAGTTATATGAAGAGTTTAATAAAGCCCTTCATTAGAATTCTTGTTAATATACAATTGACACTTTTAAAACTCTGATCTCTGAAACAAGATATATTCAGGTGCTTAGCTGTTGAGTAAAAATGTGTTTCCTACAGAAGGGCAACTCAATAGACAGAATGTCAGAGGTAGAAAAGACCTATCTGTAAGAGATCATCTAAACCAAAGTCTATATTTTTAAAAATTCATAAATGTTGTGACTTGTCCAAGGTAGCAAGTCAGGATTAAAGCCCCATCCTTCTCACTCCACAACTAACAGTCTTTCCATTAATACCATTTCTTTATCCTAATAATAGAGAAACAATTCCAACAGTCCATAAATAACTGGAAAAATGCTCCTCTCATGACTGTATAGAAATAACAATAAAAAAAAAAACATTTAGGGACGTCAAAACAGAAGACTCCTCCAAAATGTATAGCAATCAATATATGCACATATACATATATATGTATATATATACTTATATTTGCATATCTGTATATCATATTCATATACTATATTTCATATAGTATATATTATTATATGTAGTGTTTATATTTGTAACATCATAGTTATATATTTGGGTAAATATATTTTCTATATTATAAAATTATATTCATAAGTATACAATGTGTTGTAATTTATGAACAATGGAAAGAGAGTAAGCAATCATATGGTCTGGAATGTGATTCATCAGGGCTGTAACCAATAGGGAACCAATAGGATTCTCTCCCACAAATCTTCCCTTCTTGATAAGGAGAGGATAGGAAATTAGTTAAAAGAGGGGCATTGCTCCTCTATCAGGAATGGATGAGATGAAAAAGAGTGTAACAGGGACTGATGTGATGTGTAGATGGCTCATTAGCCTACTCCATAACTTACTGCTTCTCCAGATGCTACTTGAGCTCTTAAGTATCCTTGTCCTCAATGATCTTCTAGAATCAAAGAAAGGAGAGTTCAGGGTTGTCATAGAGAGAGTATTTCTCTATGACTTGCTCTCCCTCCAGTCTACTCTGCTTCTCTGTATGGTTCTGCCAATATAGATTCTCCTTCAAACCTTCAGTTCCAAAAGTTAAGTTCAAACATAAAGGATATCTGTGAACTCTGGGTGAAAAGTTTGTGTGGTTGCTATGGTTACTTCTGGCATCCCAAGTTCTCATGACAACACCCAATAAACTGGCAAGCAAAAGGGGTAATACAAAGATTGTTGTGTCATTCTTTTGCTAAAAAATTTTCCCTATAGTCTCCTATAGAAAGTGTAAAAATCATATACCTAGCATTCAATACCTTTCTTATTCCAGTATCACTATGTTGCCATTCCAGGATTCTTTTCTATCTCTCCTCCTTCCTTCCTTCCTTCCTTCCTTCCTTCCTTCCTTCCTTCCTTCCTTCCTTCCTTTCTTTCTTCCTTCCTTTTTTCCTTCCTCCCTCCCTTCCTTCCTCCCTTCCTTCCTTCTTTTTTCCTTCCTCCCTTCCTTCCTCCCTTCCTTTCTTCCTTCCTTTCTCCCTTCCTCTCTTCCTCCTTTTTTCCTCTTCCCAGCAAAGTGTTCTATGCTATAAACACCTCTTTGTCTCTATACTTTTGACAGTAGAATGTAAGTTCCAAACATTTTACAAATAAATTTTCACTGTTGTCTTTGTATTCCCAGAGTTTAGAACAATGACCAGCATATGATAATAAATATCCATTGACTAAGTGATCCCTCAGATCTAGACTAGAGTACCCTTTCCTGTTTAAAATTTTAGACTGGCTGGAGACAAGTAGTAGAGTACAAAAAATGCTTACTGATCTTAATTGTTTTTTTTTTTCCAAATATTCCTCTCCAAATAGCTTTTAAAAAAAATTTCAAGTTTAATTGTGGAGCCAACTAAAAGTCACAATGAAACATTCCTCCAGCATAAGAAAGCATAGAAGTTTGGAAGAAGAGATTTGGGACATGGGGTAGTAGTCCATGAGAATGAAACACCTGTATCGGGACTTGGAAAGACAGAAACAGCAGCAACTTCAGTTCTCAAACTGGAGATGGTAAAAGGATCAGGCAACTGGTAAGAAACAGATTTCAGGGACTCTTGCACTAACACTGAACATAAGATCAGATAATATTTGGCTACTCCATTGCCTAAACTCACTTTTGGATCATAATGCAAGAGTACAGAGAAACACTTTCACATAAGAGAGAATGAGAACACTGAAGGAGAGTACCACTTCTAGTTTTAAAGTATTAGGACAATAGTGTTTCTAGTCCCAAGATAATAGAAGTCCTAAGGAGCAATATTGATTGCAATCCCAAGGCATTGGGGCCCCTTTTAGGTAAAGAACAGAATATAAACCAGGAAAACAGTGATCACATTTCTTCCCAGATCAAACTTCCAAATCCCCAGAACCAGCTCTGAAAAGAACTATATGAAAAAGTCTAAACTTGATACAATGCTCTCTCTCCCTCCCTCCACCATGCTGGGAAGAAAGGAAAGAGAGAGGAAAAGAGGGGTGGAAGGAAGGAGAAAAGGAAGAAAGGAAAGGAAGGAGGGGAAAAAGGGAGGGTTGAAAAAAGGGAAAGAAGGAGAGAGGGAGGGAAGAAATGGAATTGAGGTAATGAAGGAGGGAGGAAAGGAAGGAGGGAGGGAAGGGGAAATAGGAAAGAAGCAAAAGAAAACGAAGAGCTTGGTAAATACTGAAAACAGTGGCAATACATAAAAATACTGAAGAAAATAATCCCTTAAAAAAAGAATGGATTGGTAAAATGAAAAAAAAAGAGAGTTTAAAAAATATCCCCGATAAAAAGAACTCCTTAAAAAGAAGAAATGGTGAGATTGGGGGCAGGAGATACAAAAGTTCAAGGAAGATAATTCCTTAAAAATTAGAATTGGGCAAGTCAAAGAAATAAAAGAATAAAACAATAGAAGAAAATGTTGAAATTTCATCTTGAAAAAGCAACTGACCTGGAAAATAGATGCAGGAGAGATCATTTAAAATTATTGGAATACTTGAAAGCCATGATCAAAGAGAACACAGAATTCATAGTTCAAGAAACTGTTGAGCAAAACTGTTCTGGTGTTCTTGAAGTGAAGAGTAAAAAAGAAAAATAAGTAAAGTAAGAAAAATTTTTAAAAAGAAAGTAAAAAGATCCACCTATTACCTCCTAAAAGAGATCCCAAAATGAAAACTCCCAGGAATATTCTAGCCATATTCCAGAGCCTCCAGGTCAAATAGAAAATACTACAAGAAAACAGAATGGAATCATTTGAATATTGTGAAGCCACAATCAGGGTCCTATAAAATGTAACAGCTACCACATTATAGTAGCAAAGGGTTTAGAATATGATATTCCAGAAGGCAAATAATCTAGAATTACAATCAAAACTAAGCTATCCAACAAAATTAAATATAATTTTTCAAGGGAAATGTGGATTATTTAATAAAACAGAAGACTTTCCAGAATGCCTGATGAAAACACCAAAACTGAAATAATATTAGACTTTGAAATACAAGACTTTAGAGGATCATAAAAGGGTAAACATTAAGAAGAATCATAAGGAACTCAATAAGGTTAAACTGTTTACCATTCTATGTGGGAAAATAATATAAGTAACTTCTAAGAACTTTACAGAGAAAGAGGATAAGGGAATGGGTCAATTATATTGAGAAAAATGAATGAGTAAGAAAGAGGGGATTGTCAGGGAGAAGAGAGAAGTAAGAGGAAAAATTAGGAAATTTTTCTCACATGAAAGAGGCACTCAAAAAAGAGCTTTTATATTAGAGAAGGAAATGGGAGGACAGCAGCAACAATTGAATCTTACTCATATCTAAATTGATTCAAAGAGAGAAAATATATATATGCATACCCAAATGACATTAGACATCTTTTATCTAGAAAGGGCATAGGACAGAAGGAAAACAAGACAAATAGAAAGTGATAAAAAGGACTGGATTAAAGAAGGTAGCAATCAGAAGCAAAACAGACTTGAGAGGAGGAAAAGAATAAAAAGAGAGAAAGAAAGATAAAGAAAACAGGATGGATAAAAAAACAATCATAACTGTGAATGTGATTTGGATGAACTCATGCATAAAACAGAAGTGGATAACAAAATAGACTCAAAACAATTGAACAATATGTTGTTTATAACAAACAGAGATGAAATAGAGAGATACACTCAGAGTTAAAATAAGACGTACTGCATCTGTCTCCCAAATAGACCATTCTGAGCTAGAGAATTGTCCAGACAACCTGAGTTCTCACCTTATAACCCTAACATCTATGAGTGCAAAAATGTTTGTAGCAGTCCTTTTTTTTCTAATGACAAGAAACTGGAAATTTAGTGGATGCCCATCAGTTGGAGAATGACTGAATAAATAATGGTACATAAATTTATGGAATATTAATTTTCTATTAAAAAGTGATCAGCAGAATGGTTTCAGAGAGAGTTCGAGAGACTGCTAAGTGAAGTAAGTAGAGTCAAGAGAACACTGTACACAGCAACACCAAGATTATATGATGATCAATTCTGATGCACATGGCTCTTTTCAATAGAAAGGTGATTTAGGCCAGCTCCAATGGTCTTGTGATGAAGAGAGCCATATACACCCAGAGAAAGGATTAGGGGGATTGAATGTGGATTAAAATATAGTATTTTCACTTTTTGTTGTTGTTTGCTTTCATTTTGTTTTCTTCCTCATTTTTTTTCCTTTTTGATCTGATTTTTTCTAGTGCAGCATGATATATATATATGAATTGTATATGTTTAACATTAGGATTACTTGGAGGGGATGAAGGGAAAGACAGGGGAAATTTTTGAATACAAGGTTTTGCAAGAGTGAATGTTGAAAATTATCTATGCATATGTTTTGAAAATAAAAAGCTTTAGAATAAGAGTAGGTAATGAGGAAAGCAAAATGTCACTCTTTGCAGATGATATGATGGTATACTTAGAGAACCCCAGAGATTCTAATAAAAAGTTGTTAGAAATAATTCACAATTAGCAAAATGGCTGGATACAAAATAAATCCACATAAATCCTCGGCATTTTTATACATCACCAACAAAATGCAACAGCAAGAGATACAAAGAGAAATTCCATTCCAAACAAATGTCGAGAGTATAAAATATTTGGGAATCCATCTACCAAAGAAAAGTCAGGAATTATATGAGCAAAATTACAAAACACTTGCCACAAAAATAAAATCTGATTTAAATAATTGGAAAGACATTCAGTGCTCGTGAATAGGCTGAGTGAATATAATAAAGATGACAATACTCCCCAAACTAATCTATTTATTTAGTGCAATACCAATCAGACTCCCAAGAAACTATTTTAATGACCTAGAAAAAAAACAACAAAATCCATATGGAAGAATAAAAGGTCGAGAATTTCAAGGGAATTAATGAAAAAAAAAGTCAGATGAAGGGGGTCTAGCTGTACCTGATCTAAGGCTATATTATAAGGCAGCAGTCACCAAAATAGACTAGTCGATCAGTGGAACAGATTAGGTACACAGGACAAAATAGGGTATAACTATAGCAATCTAGTGTTTGACAAACCCAAAGATACCAACATTTGGGATAAGAATTCATTATTTGTAAAAAAAAAAAAAAAAAACTCGGGAAAACTGGACATTAGTATGGCAGAAATTAGATATGGATCCACACTTAACACCATATACCAAGATAAAATTAAAATAGGTCCACGATTTAGGCATAAAGAATGAGATCATAAATAGATTAGAAGAACAGAGGATAATCTACCTCTCAGACCTATGGAGGAGGAAGGAATTTATGACCAAAGGAGAACTAGAGATCATTACTGATCACAAAATAGAAGATTTTGATTACATCAAATTAAAAATTTTCTGTACAAACAAAACTAATGCAAACAAAATTAGAAGGGAAGTAACAAATTGGGAAAATATTTTTACAGTTAAAGGTTCTGATAAAGACCTCATTTCCAAAATCTATAGAGAACTGACCCTAATTTATAAGAAATCAAACCATTCTCCAATTGTTAAATGGGGAAAGGATATGAACAGACAACTTTCAGATAATGAAATTAAAACTATATCCATTCATATGAAAGAGTGTTCCAAATCTCTACTGATCAGAGAAATGAAAATTAAGACAACTCTGAGATACCACTACACACCTGTCAGATTGGCTAAGATGACAGGAACAAATAAAGATGAATGTTGGAGGGGATGTGGGAAAACTGGGACACTAATGCATTGTTGGTGGAGTTGTGAAAGAATCCAGCCATTCTGGAGAACAATTTGGAACTATGCCCAAAAAGTTATCAAACTGTGCACAATATATATATATACCCACACACCCACACGCATGCACACACTAGTGGGGGATTTCAATCTTCCCCTATCAGAGTCTGATAAATCTTTTTTTTTTAGAAGAAACCTGCTCAACATAATTTATTTAGATATTAAACATGTTAAATTAATTCCTTATAACATATGATTAAAGAAGCATCTCTCTCTGGAAATGATATACAATAACTATTAATAAGAAAAACAAACAAAAAAAGACTATGAGAAAGGAAACAGAGTCCAAATGAATGATAATTCTTTTTTTTTTTTTGCTCCAAACATCTTTTATTTAGAATTTTTTTCCACAGTATATATGCATGAGTAATTTTTTTATAATTATTATCCCTTGTATTCATTTTTCCAAATTATCCCCCCCTCCACTCCCTTCCCCCGATGACAGGCAATCCCATACATTTTACATGTGTTACAATATAACCTAGATAAAATATATGTGTGTAAATACCATTTTCTTGTTGCACATTAAGTATTAGCTTCCAAAGGTATAAGTAACCTGGGTAGATAGACAGTAGTGCTAACAATTTACATTCACTTCCCAGTGTTCCTTCTCTGGGTGTAGTTATTTCTGTCCATCATTGATCAACTGGAAGTGAGTTGGATCTTCTATATGTTGAAAATATCCACTTCCATCAGAATACCTCTTCATACAACATTGAAGTGTACAGAGATCTTCTGGTTCTATTCATTTCACTCAGCATCAGTTGATGTAAGTCTCTCCAAGCCTCTTTGTATTCCTCCTGCTGGTCATTTCTTACAGAGCAATAATATTCCATAACCTTCATATACCATAATTTACCCAACCATTCTCCAATTGATGGACATCCTGAATGATAATTTTTTTTTCAGATCAGTCACAATTTTTTATTGTAGTAAGTTCCTTTATTTTTTTATTATTTAATTTTTTTTAATTTTATTTTATACTTATAACTAATTTTTTAGTACATATACATGGGTAATTTTTTACAACATTATCCCTTGCACTTACATCTGTTCAGATTTTTTCCCTTCCTCCCCCAACCCCCTCCCCCAGATGGCAGGCAGTCTTATACATGTTAAATATATTACAATATATTCTAGATACAATATATGTGTGTAGAACCAAATTTCTTGTTGCACAGGAAAAATTGGATTCAGAAGGAAAAAAACAACAGTTTACACTCATTTTCCAGTGTTCTTTTTCTGGATGTAGCTGATTCTGTCCATCATTAATCACTTGGATTTGGATTAGTTCTTCTCTATGTTGAAGATATTCACTTCCATCAGAATACATCCTCATACAGAATCATTATTGAAGTGTATAATGATCTTCTGGTTCTGCTCGTTTCACTTAGCATCAGTTGATGTAAGTCTCTCCAAGCCTCTCTGTATTTCTCCTGTTGCTCATTTCTTACAGAACAATAATATTCCATAACATTCATATACTATAATTTACCCAACCATTCTCCAATTGATGGACATCCATTCATCTTCCAGCTTCTAGCCAATATGAAAACGGCTGCCACAAACATTTTGGCACATACAGGTCCCTTTCCCTTCTTTAGTATCTCCTTGGGATATAAGCCCAGTATTAGCACTGCTGGATCAAAGGGTATGCACAGTTTGATAACTTTTTGGGCATAATTCCAGATTGCTCTCCAGAATGGTTGGATTCTTTCACAACTCCACCAACAATGCATCAGTGTCCCAGTTTTCCCACAGCCCCTCCAACATTCATCGTTATTTGTTCCTGTCATCTTAGCCAATCTGACAGGTGTGCAATGATATCTCAGAGTTGTCTTAATTTGCATTTCTCTGATCAATAGTGATTTGGAACACTCATTCATATGAGCAGAAATAGTTTTAATTTCACCATCTGAAAATTGTCTGTTCATATCCTTTGACCATTTATCAATTGGAGAATGGCTTGATTTCTTATAAATTAAAGTCAATTCTCATTATATTTTGGAGATGAGGCCTTTATCAGAACCTTCAACTGTAAAAATGTTTTCCCAATTTGTTACTTCCCTTCTAATCTTGTTTGCATTAGTTTTGTTTGTGCAGAAACTTTTTAATTTGGTATAATCAAAATGTTCTATTTTGTGATCAATAATGCTCTCTAGTCCTCCCTTGGACACAAACTCCTTCCTCCTCCACAAGTCTGAGAAGTAAACCAACCCATGTTCCTCCAATTTATTTATGATTTCGTTCTTTATGCCTAAATCTTGGACCCACTTTGATCTAATCTTAGTATGTGGTGTTAAATGTGGGTCCATGCCTAGTTTCTGCCATACTAATTTCCAGATTTCCCAGCAGTTTTTGTCAAATAATGAATTCTTATCCCAAAATTTGGGATTTGTCAAATTTGTCAAAAGGGTTTGTCAAAGATTAGATTGCTATTTTTATTCACTATCTTTCCCTGTGAACCTAACCTATGCCACTGATCAACTAGTCTATTTCTTAGCCAATACCAAATGGTTTTGGTGACTGTTGTTTTATAATACAGTTCTAGATCAGGTATAGCTAGACCACCTTCACTTAATTTTTTTTTCATTACTTCCCTTGAAATTCTCGACCTTTTGTTGTTCCATATGAATTCTGTTGTTTTTTTTTCTAGGTTATTTAAATAGTTTCTTGGAAGTCTGATTGGTATAGCACTAAATAAATAGATTAGTTTAGGGAGTATTGTCATCTTAATTATATTCGCTCGGCCTATCCAAGAGCACTGAATGTCTTTCCAATTATTTAAATCGGACTTTATTTTTGTTGCGAGTGTTTTGTAATTTTGCTCATATAATTCCTGACTTTTCTTTGGTAGATGGATTCCCAAATATTTTATACTCTCGACATTTGTTTGGAATGGAATTTCTCTTTGTGTCTCTTGCTGTTGGATTGTGTTGGTAATGTATAAAAATGCTGAGGATTTATGTGGATTTATTTTGTATCCTGCAACTTTGCTAAAATTCTGAATTATTTCTAATAGCTTTTTAGCAGAGTCTTTGGTGTTCTCTAAGTATACCATCATGTCATCTGCGAAAAGTGATAATTTGATTTCCTCATTTCCTACTCTAATTCCTTGAATCTCTTTCTCGGCTCTTATTGCCGAGGCTAGAGTTTCTAGTACTATATTGAAAAGTAATGGTGACAGTGGGCAACCTTGTTTCCCTCCTGATCTTATAGGGAAAGGTTATAGTTTATCGCCATTACATATGATGTTTACTGAAGGTTTTAAATATATGCTCCTTATTATTTTAAGGAATAGTCCATTTATTCCTATACTCTCAAGCGTTTTTAGTAGGAATGGATGTTGGATTTTATCAAATGCTTTTTGTGCATCTATTGAGATGATCATATGGTTTTTATTAATTTGATTATTAATATGGTCAATTATACTAATAGTTTTCCTAATATTAAACCAGCCCTGCATTCCTGGTATAAATCCCACTTGGTCATAGTGTATTATCCTGGGGATGATTTTCTGAAGTCTATTTGCTAATATCTTATTTAAGATTTTAGCATCCATATTCATTAAGGAAATTGGTCTATAGTTTTCTTTCTCAGTTTTCGATCTACCTGGTTTAGGTATCAGTACCATATCTGTGTCATAGAAGGTATTTGGTAGGACTCCTTCAATCCCTATTTTTTCAAATAGTTTACATAGCATTGGAGTTAGTTGTTCTTTAAATGTTTGGTAGAATTCACATGTAAATCCATCTGGTCCTGGGGACTTTTTCTTAGGAATTTGGTTAATAGCTTGGTCTATTTCTTTTTCTGAGACTTCTTCCTCTGTTAATCTGGGCAAGCTATATTTTTGAAGGTATTCTTCCATTTCATTTAAGTTATCTAATTTATTGGCATAAAGTTGAGCAAAGTAGCTCCTAACTATTGTTTTAATTTCCTTTTCATTAGTGGTGAGTTCACCCTTTTCATTTTCAAGACTAACAATTTGCTTTTTCTCTTTCCTTTTTTTTAATCAGGTTTACTAAGGGTTTGTCTATTTTGTTGGTTTTTTCATAGAACCAACTCTTAGTTTTATTAATTAATTCAATAGCTTTTTTTACTTTCAATTTTATTAATCTCACCTTTTATTTTTTGAATTTCAAGTTTTGTGTTTGTCTGGGGCGTTTTAATTTGTTCCTTTTCTAGCAATTTTAGTTGTAAGTCTAATTCGTTGGCCCTCTCTTTCTCTATTTTATGCAAGTAGGCCTGTAGAGATATAAAACTTCCCCTTATTACTGCTTTGGCTGTATCCCACACATTTTGGTATGATGTCTCATTATTGTCATTTTCTTGGGTGAAGTGATTAATTATGTCTATGATTTGCTGTTTTACCCAATCATTCTTTAGTATAAGATTATTTAGTTTCCAATTATTTTTTGGTCTATTTTCCCCTGGCTCTTTATTAAATGTAATTTTGATTTCATTATGGTCTGAAAAGGATGCATTTACTATTTCTGCCTTACTGCATTTGATTTTGAGGTTTTTATGCCCTAGTATATAATCAATTTTTGTATAGGTTCCATGAACTGCTGAGAAGAAAGTATACTCCTTTCTGTCTCCATTTAGCTTTTGCCAAAGATCTATCATATCAAACTTTTCTAGTATTCTATTTACCTCTTTGACTTCTTTCTTATTTATTTTGTGGTTTGATTTATCTAATTCTGAGAGTGCAAGGTTGAGATCTCCCACTAGTTTTGCTATCTATTTCCTCTTGCAGCTCTCTTAATTTCTCTTTTAAGAAGTTAGATGCTGCACCACTTCGTGCATATATGTTTAATATTGATACTGCTTCATTATTGATGCTGTCTTTTAGCAGGATATAATGCCCTTCCTTATCTCTTTTAATTAGATCAATTTTTGTTTTTGCTTGATCTGAGATGAGGATGGCTACTCCTGCTTTTTTCGTTTTGCCTGAAGCATAATAGATTCTGCTCCACCCTTTTACTTTTAGTTTGAATGTCTCACCCTGTTTCAGGTGTGTTTCCTGTAAGCAACATATAGTAGGATTCTGACTTTTAATCCAGTCTGCTAACTGCTTCCTCTTTATGAGGCAGTTTGCCCCATTCATATTTATGGTTAGAAGGACTAATTCTATATTGCTTGCCATCCTATCAACCCCTGCTTATGCTTTTCCCCTTTCCTTCCCTCTTACCTCCCTACCCAGTATTAAGCTTGTGAACACCACTTGCTTTTCACAGCTCTCCCTTTTTAGTATCCCTCCCTCACCTTAAAGTTCTTCCACCTATTTTACCCCTTTTCCTCACAATTTCTGTATTCCTTTCCCCTTAGCTTACTCCTTCCCTTTCACTTTTCAATGAAGTGGAAGAAGTTTCACCATAAATCGAATATGTCTATACACACTATGTTCATCTCCCTCCTTTCTTTCTCTCAGATATAATAGGTTACCTTTGCCTCTTCATGAGATGTAGTACCACCACTTTACACTTTTTTTATGATATAATTTCCTTTCCACCTCTAGTTCCTAAGACAAATTGTACATATGTTCTTTACATATTTTTTTGGCAGAAGTATAGTTCTCAAGATTTCTTTTTACCTTTTTAGAAATCTCTTTGAGTTCTGTATTTGAAGATCAAACCTTTTATGTAGGTCTGTTTTTTTCATCAAAAATAGATGGAATTCATTTATTTCGTTAAATGTCCATCTTCTTCCCTGGAAAACGATGCTCATTCTTGCTGGGTAAGTTATTCTTGGCTGCATACCAAGTTCCTTAGCCTTTCGGAATATCATGTTCCAGGCCCTTCGTTCTTTTAATGTGGATGCTGCCAGATCCTGGGTTATCCTTATTGTGGATCCTCCATATCTGAATTGCTTTTTTCTAGCAGCTTCCAATATCTTTTCCTTTGTCTGATGGTTCTTGAACTTGGCCACTATATTTCTTGGTATTTTGATTTTAGGGTCCCTTTCAGTAGGTGATCGATGAATTTTTTCAATGTCTATTTTACCCTCTGTTTCCAGAACATCTGGGCAGTTCTCTTTGATAATTTCCTCGAAAATGGTGTCCAAGCTCTTTTTTTCCTCACATTTTTCAGGGAGTCCGATTATTCTCAAATTGTCTCTCCTGGATCTGTTTTCCAGGTCTGTTGTCTTTCTAATAAGGTACTTGACATTCTTTTCAATTGTTTCATTTCTCTGGTTTGCTTGACTACCTCTTGGTTTCTCCTTGAGTCATTCATTTCTACTTGTTCCAGTCTAATTTTCAATGATGTGTTTTCTTCACTCACTTTTTTTATATCTTTTTGTAATTGTCCAATTGAGTTTTTATCTTCTATGGAATTTTTTTCCATTTTATCCATTTTATTTTTTAGAGAGCTGTTTTCTTTTTCCAGCTCACTAATCCTGTTTTCCTTGGAGTTGTTTACCTTTTCCAGCTCACTAATCTTGTTTCTCAATGATTTGATTTCTTTATCCACTCTGTCTTTGAATGCATGGGATGACTTCTCCAGGCTCTCTTGCCAAGCTTCCATTTCCTTTTCCCATTTCTCTTCCAGCTCTCTTGTGAGAGCCTTTTTGATTTCCTCTAGTAGATTCTTTTGTGTTGAGGAACAGCTCATATCCCTCTTAGGGGATTCATCTGGGGACAGTCTCCTCAGTGTTTGAAGTCTGCTCTCTCTACATACAAAAGCTGTCAATGGTTAAAGCCCTTTTGAACTTTTTGTTCATTTTGTCAGAGTAGGAATCGAAGAAAACAAATTGACAAGAGAAACAATTGGTCTGTTTTGCGGGGGATGGGGCTGGATGGTATTAATGGGCTTCCTCTACAGACTGGGGGTAGGGTAGCAGAGAGCCACTAACAGAACAGCAATGACTGTACTGAGTCTGCGCTCTGAGGCTCTGAGAACGCACTGAGTCAGTCCAGGTGGGGGTTGGGGGTGGCTGGGTTCTGAGAAACGCTGGCTTTCTGGGGTTTTAATCTTCACCTCTGGTGTTTACACCCTCTCTGCTGCTCCTGGCTTGCTGCCAAGTTGGAGTATCCACACTGGGGAAAAATTCTTTTTTGCAGAAATGGCAGAGATCGTACCCCTCCCCCTCTGGTCTGAACTGTGTGAGCTGCCTGTCTCACTCTGGCTTGTCTGCCCTCATTCTGTGCCCAGTCTGATTGACCCTCCCCCGAGCAAACACAGACCTTTTCTGGTGACTTTCAAGGATGTCTTCTCTTGGTGATTATTTGTGGATTTCTTTCTGGGTCAAGCATTAACTCTGAGGCTTGTCATGAAGTAAGTTCTGAGAGAAAACTAAGAGCTCAAGCAGCTGTCTGCCTCCATGCCGCCATCTTGGCCGGAAATTCAGAGTCTGATAAATCTAACCATAAAATAAATAAGAAGTCAAGGAGATAAATAGAATCTTAGAAAAATTGGATATTCTAGACCTCTGGGGAAAAATGAATGGGAAGAAAAAGTAGTATACCTTTTTTTTTCTCAGCTGTAATTGGAAACTTCACCAAAAAATGATTATGTAATGGGGTATAAAATCCTCACAAAGAAATGCAAAATAACCTAGAAATATTAAATGCAAGCTTTTCAAATTGTAATGCAATAAAATTACATTTCACAAAGGACTCTGGAAGAATAGATTGAAATTTATTTGAGAAAAAACATTCTAATCCTAAAGAATAAATGAATCAAAAAAAAAAAAAATCCCAGAAAACAATCAATAATGTCACCATAAAGAATGACAGTATTCCAAAACATTTAGGATGCAGTTAAAGTAGCACTTTGGGGGAAATTTATATCTTCTAATGTGTACATAAGTAGAGAAAGAGTAAATCAATATATTTTACATGCTACTAAAAGAACTAGAAAAAGAGAAATTAAATATTCTCAATTCAACTTCAAAAAGGGAATCCTGAAAATAAAAAAAAGAGATTAATAAAACTTAAAGTAAGAAAATAACTGAACTAAGAAATAAACCTAGAAGCTAGTTTTATGAGGAGAAAAAACAATAAAATAAACTCCTGGTAAATTTGATCAAAAAAAAGAAAGAAGAAAACTAAAGTACCAGCATCAAAAATTTAAAGGTGAATATACCACCAATGAAGGTTAATTTTTTTATTATAGATTTTTATTTACAAAACATATGCATGGATAATTTTTCAACATTGACCCTTGCAAAAACTTCTGTTCCAAATTTTCCCTTTCTTCCCCCCACACTCTTCCCTAGATGGCAAGTAGTCCAATACATGTTAAATATATTAAAATATATGTTAAATCCAATATATGTATACATAATTATACAGTTATCTTACTGCACACACAAAAAAAAATCAGAGTTAGAAAAAAAAAAAAAAACCTGAGAAGGAAAACAAAACAATAGCAGAAAGACTGAAAATGCTATGTTGTGATCCACATTCAATTACCATAATCCTTTCTCTGAGTGTAGATGGTTCTCTTCATTACTGAACTGAATTGGAACTGGTTTGAATCCTCTCATTGTTGAAGAGAGCCACATCCATCAGAATTGATCATCATTTATAATCTTGTTGTTGCCATGTATATGATCTCCTGGTTTTGCTCATTTAACATCAGTTTATGTAAGTCTCGTCAGGCCTCTCTGTATTCATCCTATTGGTTATTTCTTACAGAACAATAATATTCCATAACATTCATATACCATAATTTATTCAGTCATTCTCCAATTGATGGGCATCCATACAAATTCCAGTTTCTAGCCACTATGAAAAAGGCTGCCACAAACATTTTTGCACATGTGGGAACCTTTCCCTTCTTTAAGATCTCTTTGGGATATAAGCCCAGTAGTATCAATGCTGAGTCAAAGCTTATACACAGTTTGATAACCTTTGCCTTTGGGAATGAATATTAGATTCCAGGTCCTTTGATCCTTTAAGATGGAAGCTACTAGATCCTGAGTAATCCATATTGTCGCTCCTTGGTATTTGAATTTTTTTTAGGTCTGCTTGTAATAATTTTTCCTCGGTCTGATAGTTCTGAAATTTAGCTACAATATTCCCTGGAGTTTTAATTTGAGTTTTTAATTTTTAATTTCCTTTCAGGAGGTATTTGGTGAATTCTTTCAACTGCTATTTTACCTTCCAATTTTAGGAAATCAGGGCAGTTTTCATTGATTTCCTGAAAGGTGATGTCTAGGCTCCTTTTTTTTCATCATGGTTTTTAGGGAGTCCAATAATCCTTAGGTTGTCTCTCCTGGATCTATTTTCTGGATCAGATGTTTTCCCAAATAGCTATTTTACATTTTTTTTTCTATTTTTTCTTTCTTTCTTTCTTTCTTTTTCTTTTTTTTTTTTTTTGTTTGTTTTGTTTTGTTTTGCTTGACTAATTCTTGGTGTCTCATTGAGTCATTCGTTTCCATTTGTTCAGTTCTGATTTTTAGTGAATTATTTTCTTCATTAACTTTTTTTAAACTTATTTTTGTATTTGTCTAATTGAGTTTTTAAATGAGTTTTTTTTCCTATGGAACTTTTCTCCATTTCACAAATTCTGTTTTTTAAGGAGTTATTTTCTTTTTCTACTATACAAATTCTATTTTCCTGGGAGTTATTTATCTTTTCCATTTCACAAATTCTCTTTTTCAGGGAGTTTTTCCATTTTGTTAAATCTGTCTTTAAATGCACTACATGCCTTTTCCAAACCTTCTTGCAAAGTTTTTCTTTCCTTTCCCCATTTTTCTTCTGGCCCTCTTTTGAGATCCTTTTTAATTTCTTCTAGCAAAGCCTTGTGGGATGAGGACCAGATTACATCACCTTTGGGACTTCATGTGGAGACAATCTGCTTTTAGTCTTCTCAGGGTTTGAAACAGGTGAAAGTTGGGATCTGCTTTTAGGGCAAGGAAGGTTTTCCAAGCTTCCTCTACAAGTGGCAGTGGCTGCACTGGAATTGTACTAACTCACACCTGGTGCTGGGTTGTTGTGGCCAGCTCCTGTGAGACTTCTGTGCTTTGAGGTTCACTATT